>NC_137817.1:66925102-67247381 GCF_963921795.1 Nannobrachium achirus | reverse complement strand
TGTTAAACTAAAACAGTGCAAGTACCTTCTTATCCTACACTCTCCACTTCTGCTCAGTCTGCTGTGTATGTGCCGGAGGATAAATTTGAATTCACATTTCTCTAAGTGTGATAGAGCATTTGGGAAAAAAAATCCATATTTTATACAGTCTTTGCTGCAAGATCTGCACCTGTGTCTGTAGCTAGTGCACACACACGCACACGCACACACACACAAACATATGGCGTTGTTTATATGCCGGCCCCCGGGTACTATGCTGTCCTCGACATCGCTGATTGGCCTAATGAATGGAGCTGTGTTCTCGGCATGCTAATGTCTCAACTACGAGTGGGTGCGTTTGGGTTCCACTTGCACCCTATAAGAGTTAAAAGGGCGCTCGGGATGCTGTGAGCTTTCCTTGCAGACGGCGGTGGGGCTCGTTTAGTGGTCCCCTGCAACGGGGTGACGGGGGTCGGCCCATGAGAGGAGAGGGGGGTCGAGCTGCCGTCCCAATTTGGGAAAGAGCTTTTGTTTTGGTGAAGTCGTACCCTGCCGCATGCCAAGACCAAGACCCTCTCTGGCCCGTTTTCCACCAAAAGAACCTTGGTTCTAGAACTGGTTCCATAGATTCTTGGGACCTAGGTGCTTTCACAGAACCGGCTTGCGTTGCGGCCCGCGACGTGTTGAATATGACTGGTCAAAGCGTCTATTTCACAGGGGGAATTCCATTCACCCTTTGTCAAGTCCCGCCCGCTGTCCCGCCCCTCTTTGCTGTGTCTTGGTGGGACAAAAGTCCTTTCTCTCCATCCACTACCATTGAAATTCTGTTGCTTCTATATTTTGTTCTCATTTTCTCATTTTAAACTTGGTTTCAGTAAGAAGGAGCCTCTCAGGTGCAGTATAGTGACTGGGCATGTTTTTAAATGTTTTTATTTTAGATGTTTATGTTTATTCAACTTTCAGCATGATCACAGATGTTTAAAAAAGACAGGTGCCATTAAAAAACACTGAATTATTTTGCTGATTACAATAAAAATCATAAAATCATAAAATGCATTTGCCTATCTAAAAGTCCATATAACCTAAAAACACAAATCTAGAATCCATTATCATTTAAGAGTCTGCACATGTATGGGATTGGTGATTTCTTGTATCTCTCAGTTTTCATGTTGGAGTGTCCAGGTCATCTCCATTCCTTGTTTGGCGACCAGAGATCTCCTTCCTGAGGGGGGGTAACCAGTTTCTGAAGTTTGACTTAAACAGCTTCCTTGCAAAGTCCAGACACAGTTGGGTGCGCCTCTCTGCTAGGGTGCACAATGCGAGGGTGCGGAGAGCCTCTGTGTATCCTGAGTATCTCCGGCCGAGTATGATTTTGCAAGCCCGTTTCTGAACTCTTTCCAGTCTTTTAGTCTGGTTGACAGTCAAGGAACTGTGCCAGACTGGGACTGCATACTCCAGCACTGGACGCACATAGCCTGTGTAGATCGAAACCAATTCTGTGTCTTGAACTCCAAATTTCTTGAGGCGACATAGGACAAACAGCTTTCTATTGGCTGAGGTCAGCATATAGTCCACCTGGCTGTCCCATTTCAAGTCAGCTTGAATGGTGACCCCCAGCACCTTTACTGTGTCACAAACCTCTAGTAGGTTTTGGTCAATGGAAAGTGTTGGCAGGGCCGGTTTTTCTCTCATGAAGGTAACATGTACAACTTTGCATTTTTTTGGATTGAGTTTCATCTTGTGCTCATTAACCCAGATGTCCAGACCATTCAGGGTCTGTTGGAGGGTGCAGGGTACCTTGGGCTTCCACGATTGGGCCATAGTCATATCATCCACATATTTCCAGTGGTGTGGTCCATCCTGGAGGGCGCATTTTATCAGTGCTAGGAAGACTATGGGCCCTAGCACGGTCCCCTGTGCGACTCCACATGTGGGATATTCCCAATCAGACAGATGTCCCTGGTAGCGCACCTTTTGCTGCCTATCCGTCATGAAGCTGCAAATCCATGGAATCAGACCTGGTCTCACACCTAGATCAAGGAGACACTGCACTGCCACTGTGTGGTCCACGGCATCAAAGGCCTTGGCAAAGTCAGTTGTAATTACAGTGCACACTGAACCTGAAACATCACTGGACCTATACACAAAATCCATTAAGCTGACTAGATTGTGTGTTGTGGAACGGTTCTGTCGGCTGCCAAACTGCATGGGGTCTAGGTTTGGCGTGATATCATTAAGAATCCAGTTCCCAGCAAAGTGTTCACATATTTTTGAGAGTTGGGCTGTTAATGAGATCGGCCTCAATTCCTCTATGTTGCATGGGGAAGATTTTGGTATAGGGACAACAGTAGCCTCTTTCCATTGTCCAGGTACGACCCCTTCATCAAATGACCTGTTGATGATGTCACAAAGAGGAATACTGATCTCACATGCAAACTCTTTCAGTATTTTAGGGGGGATCATGTCTGGGCCAGGGGATTTATGACAGTTGATGGAGGACAATCTATTATATACCTCCCACACTGGTATAGTGGGTAAAGGGGGGGATGGTAGGAAGGAAGGTAGAGTCTATCGCTCTAGAGGCTCAAGTGACTGGGACACTGTGACAAACTTTGCATTTATAGCATTGGCAATTGCCACAAAGTCCTGGGGATTAATTCCTGGGACATCAATTCGGGCCTCCTTTTTAGGAGTTTTGCTGCACATTGATCTAATATTATTGTGCCAATCTCTGGAATTAGATTTTTCCATACCTTCCACCTTAGACTTGTAGAAGTTCTTTTTGGCTGTATAAATTTCCCTTTGGACCTTATTTTTATAGAATTTAGCCAAAGCACATGACTTTCCGGATTTGAAAGCCTTTTGTCTCTGGTAAATAAGGTACTTGATTTTGGGGGTGATCCATGGTTTGTCTGATGGATAGATTTTCACCGTCTTCATAGGAAAATGTCTATCAATTTCTGGCAAGATGGTGGTATAAAAAGTATTAGCCTTTTCATTGGTGCTGGTTGCCTCAGTCACCTCCTGCCATGGATGGGTGGTAATCCACCTACCAAACTCACTCAAACCAGGCTCCCTTATAGGTTGCACTACCCGTTTAATGCACTGGGGGGGGCATGATTGTGCTTTGGGTCTCCAGAGAACACACTTGAGGTCACTTTTGGTAAGGGCAGGGAGAATCTCTGGCTTCAAATACATTGGTTTCATGTTAGTGATAATCTTGTCTAGGATGGCTTCGCCTCTGGTGTTATTCTCAACCACCTGGCAACGTTTATTATCCAGACAGATGTCACGGATGTCAAGGTGGTTCAGATCTCCAAGAATTACAAGTCCAATGTCTGGGTACTTCATACGAAGCAAATCAGCTGAGGCCATTAGATGATCAATAAGATCATCCTGGTGAGGTGATTTAGGTGGTGAATACACCACACACACAGCAATAGCAGATATGTTCCGTGGGAGTCTGGGGTGTCTCACTTTCACCCAAAGACATTCTAGATGTTGTGGAACATTGATGCAGGTTAGGGGGTATGATGGAACACAGTCTCTGATGTACAGTGCAATACCACCACCACTGCGGGTGCTGCGATATTTGGAAAACAAGGTGTAACCATCAATACCCAATAATTCTTCAGGCTTCTGGGGACCAAACCAAGTTTCTGAGATTGCAGCCACATCCACATTGTTTAGTATCAAAACAGACTGAAGCTCACCAATCTTATATACTAGAGATCTGGGGTTTGTCATCAAGAAAGTTGGTAACATGGCATGGTTTGATGGTCTATTATTCTGTATGTTGACTTTGATTGTTTGATTGTGATTTAACTCTGGAGTTCCCAAATTCAAACAGACGAGGCTTAGTGTGGTCAAATCTTCTGCCAACAACAGTCCCAATGTTGCGCACAATCTTCTTACCCCCTCTACAGCCTCTTTTTCTGGTTGGTATCCGTGCCACTCCCTCCTTTCTTAAGAACTTTCTCAGACGAGGGGTTAGTGGAGGAGCAGATTGTCTGAGTCCCTCCAGGGATTCCATGGTGTACTTTAAGACAGGTGTTGTTTCTGCCATTTGGGAACCGGTCAAACACAAAAATAATAGCGCCAAACCGATCCAAACACAGCTCCAAACTGATCCAAACTGGGAAATCCAATCGGTACCAGATGTGCCAGCCTATTTGGGAGATACCACTGATATTCTAAATGCTGTTGACCATCTCAAAGTGAGTACAGACTGCATCCTAGCAACTCTAGATGTACAGAGCCTTTACACTAACATACCCCATACTGGAGGGTTAGAGGCCTTAACACATTTCCTAGAGAAACGACCTGAAGGTATTACTCCTCCTAATGAGTTTTTACTCACTTTAACAGAGATGGCTCTAAAAAGGAATTTCTTTCAATATGGTGGATCTTATTATATCCAATCACAAGGTACTGCAATGGGCGCTGCATTTGCACCAAATTATGCAAATCTTTTTATGGGATACTGGGAACAGAAATGTATTGACAACCCCACCACCAACCCATTCCATTCAAAAATCAGCCTATATCGTAGATATATAGATGATATTTTTATGATTTGGAATGGGTCAGAGGATGAATTTATATCATTTATGCAATATGTGAATAACACAAATGATAATCTTAAATTCACAGAAGAACATAGTCCTCATAGCATTAATTTCTTGGACTTAAACATATTCAAAAATAGTGACAATGTCCTAGAGACCACTATCTATCGCAAGCCCTTGAGCCGCAATACACTGAACCACTCAAATGCAATATACCGGTGGGTCAATTCCTCAGGTTACGACGTAACTGTAGTGATACGGATGATTTCCTGACTAAATCCAAAGAAATGAAAAAACGTTTTTTGGATAGAGGTTACAGTAAAGATGATATCAACCGTGCATTTGATCGGGCCAGGTGTGCAGATCGGACCTCTCTCCTGTCCAAAAAAACAGGTGTGAAGGCCCCTCCGCGCATCTGTTTCTCGACCGATTATAACCCTTTTGCAGGCCAGGTAAAGAACATAATCTTAAAACACTGGCATGTCCTCAAAAGCACTGGCATGTCCTCAAAAGTGAGCCAACACTGAAGGACGTTACTTCTAACTCTCCACTGGTATCATTTAGGAGACCACGCAACATTAGAGACCAGGTAGGGCTGTGAAAATGTGCCAAAAATAGCATTCGAATATTCGGCCGAAAATCCACCGTTGATTCGAATAAATTCGAATATTCGAAAATATCGAATAATTCGAAGCATTCGCACTTCGAAGCTGTTTATTCTAGACAGTCGCTTCTATCGCTTTTTTTTTTTTACTGTGTGCAGGTCTGCGTTGGTCAGGGACGTGCAAAGAATGTTAAGAGAGGCAGGGGCTGACATTTCTAAAAGGGCCTTTTGGTGGACAATTCTCTGTTAAAAGGGCAGGGGCTCAAGCCCCGTTTGATGTATGTGTGCACGTGCCTGCGTTAGAGCAGAATCGGATCGTCTTGCAAAGCGTGCCTCACTCACAGCAGCTGTGATTGAGTTGAGTTGGAACAGCCACGACATGAAATGAGCAATTATAATCACACCAATGGATTATGTTTTGGTTTGAACAAAATTGGGTACAAGAGCAGTGTGAGTGACGGAGGAAGTTTTACCGTTACCGCGTGGCTGCGTGCGGGGAGATTGACTCGGTGAGAGAAGAAATCCATGCTTTTTTATAGTGTTTTCGGTGGAGAAGTCTCGTTGTTGTATGCCTTCCCGTCACTACTAAATGAGTCGCCCGTTTCAGCTCGACTCGTTAATCATTCTGAATCAACGTGAGCCAGTTTAAAAGCACTGTGTGTGCACTGCACTGTGCACTGTCTGCGAGGCGGACGAGTGCATCTCTCCACTCCGACATGTGACGGCCAGTGACAGTGTGAAGGGAAAGTGAAGCAGCTGGAGGTTTATTCTTCGCTGTATGACGGTGTCGCTAAATAGGCACCCTTAATGTACAAGCTCACAACGTAATGAACGTATTGGATCAGCGACGTATTGTGGACTTGTAGATCAACCCACTTTTGCAGCAGCGAATGGAGACTTCTGCCTTGCGAGACCAGCCACCTTTTAACGTTCCATGCGCCCAGAATCTCGCGAGAAGTGCGGTAGATTTGTTTTAATTAAATATAAATTAATTCGAAGCTCCATTTTTTACGTTCGAATATTCTTTTATTGTCAACATTCGAACGAATCTTCGAATATAGAATATTCTTTCACACCCCTAAGACCAGGTGGTACATAGTTTTATGCCCCCTACAGCCACTAATACCTGGCTACCACGCCCACCCGCTGGTTTTTACTGCTGTGGTCACTGCTCACACTGTTCGAGCTCCAGTAAAACAAAATTCTTTTATCACCCTCTTAAAAACACATATGGTGCCAACCCCGAGTTTCCCGAGTTTGTATTGGTACTAGTGCTGTGCCAACCCCGAGTTTCCCGAGTTTGGGCCGTTTTTGAAAAAAAAAACTTTTTTTTTTTCAAAAAAAATGTTTTCAAAAAAAAAATTTGGACCTCCAGAAATGTATTTGGCATGATCGCGATCGCGAAATTGCATGTTTAACCCCCATACCAACCCATTCTTTCAAACATGGCAGCCATGTTTGTTTACATCTGAAGAAAACATAATGGTTGATGAATCATGAATGCCTGAACTGATTTCCAAGCGGATTTTTTTGTTTGAAAGCTGTGAACAGCATCTACACACGTGGTGCATCATCTAGGCATGGGCGTGCACTTTTTACACACTTGCACAATTACATGGAAGTCTATGGTAACCATGGCAACGCAAGACATTGAAGAGAAAAAATCATTGCAACATAAGTGTTAAGGGGACCAAATATGAGATGAAAGATTTTATTAACTGTCAGTCCACCCATGTTATATACATGCTTAAGTGCCCCTGTGGCCAAGTGTATGTGGGACAGACTAAGAGAGCTCTAACGGTTAGAATAGGTGAGCACAAGACCGCAATACGTCATAAAAACCTAGACTATGCCATGGCGCGCCACTACGTGGAGGCAAACCATGGCTCAGCCGCATCTCTTAAATTTGTTGGAATAGAAAAAGTCACTCTACCCCCTAGAGGGGGTGATATTATTAAAAAACTGTTACAAAGGGAAGCGTTTTGGATATACACTCTCAATGCAGCATCTGCTGGGGGAGTAAATGACCAACCAAGCCTATCATGTTTTTTGTGACCGCTATTTTCACCTTAGTTCTTTTGGGGCCCTTATGTGGATGTAATACCCAGAACTTCAATATGTGTAATTACTCATATTGACCTTTTCAGTGTTTATCAGGTAAATGAAGAAACAACTATTGAATACATTTAAAATAAAATAAAAATGTGTGGATATCTCTAAAATCCCACAGTCCTTAATACCTGCCCTAATTAGGGTTAACACTGACTGTATAGTTACTATGTATTTATTATATGTATGTATAACTGTCTATTCATGGTGGTGGTTATCTATTTTTATATGCTTGTTATTTCATTCTCTGTATATTTATTATGAAAAAATGGCTGTCACTGACATCACCAAGGGGAGGGCCTATATATACCCTCCCCTTTCAGTGTTCTGGTTGACTCTGAGGAAGACGAAAAGTCGAAACGTCAGTCACCCTGTCGCTCGAATAAATGAACGTGCAGACCAGTTGAGTGCTCCATCCTTTTTTATCTGGGTAATCATTTTTGAAGTGCCCAGGTAATATGTCTTTTTGATACATAAAATGTTATAATAATAATTTGGGGACCCCCCTGGGGGTCTCGACCCACAGGTTGAGAACCACTAAGCTATATCAGTGGTTATTACAACTTTTACATTGAACTGGACGATAATGGGATGAACAAGTACAACATGGTTCTTGCAATGTTATCGTTCAGGTTGTGGAGTGCATCATTTCTGGTTTGCGTAAACAGACAACTTTATAAACAGTCTGTTTTCTTGTGCAAGGTATAATCTTGTACAAAACTGTTTCAGCCATTCGTTTAACCCTAGCCGCAAATTGTAAAACTAGATTTTATTTTAATCGGATGAATCTAGGGTTGCAATACCTCCCATAGGGATCCAATGCATCAAAACAGTTTTTTTGCTATCTGATTGTGTTAAACGACGTCAAACTCACCAATATTGCGGCTCTATGGAAAGTTTGGAATTTACTCTTTCTATCTGCAAAGTGTTTGTTTCAGAAAAATCCACAGTAGACATGTTAGGAGCTACTTTCTATCCAAGAAATTTGGTTCAGGTGATCATTTTTTCTAAGTCCTGGAGTTTGGAAGCGCTCGTGGAAAATCCCTCAACGGTCCTGTGACCACCTGGTTCTAAATGTCACATAATGCAGGAGGCAGTGGGACATGGCGTTATAGAAGACAAGCGCTTCCGAAGTTCAACACTTAGAAAATAAACCATGTCTGCTCGGATATCTTGACAGAAAATAAATCATAACAATTATACGGTGGATTTTTCAGAAACAAACACTTTGCAGATAGCAAGAGTAAATTCCAAGCTTTCCATAGAGCCGCAATATTGGTGAGTTTGACGTCGTTTAACACAATCAGATAGCAAAAAAACAGTTTTGATGCATTGGATCCCTATGGGAGGTATTGCAACCCTAGATTCATCCGATTATAAAAAAAATCTAGTGTTGCAATTTGCGGCTAGTTTAACCCTGATGTAAAATTGTGATTTAACCATGAACAGTATATATTAACTCATTGCGTGCCAGCGCCCTCTAGGGGCCAAAGAATGCCAGTGCATCTCTCATAGGCGAGCGCTTTAGCCTCTAGGACTACAACTCCCAGGACCTGACGTGCTCACGTTCATGCATTGCATGCAAATGTCCCGGATGGAGATGGTAACAGAATGGCTATTCCCATTTTGTCATCTAAAAGATCATTTTTGGGCGATTTCGCCGTAAATAAACCTCGCGCCGCTTTCCTAAAACACAAAAAAGAGATATAAGCCTTTAAAGATGCGGTCTATCATTGGATTAGGCGGAGATTGGCGATTGCGTTCGCAAATTACGGCCGGCCGGGACGTTGTTAGCTTTCGGCTAGTAGCTACAAAAATCAAGCCAGGCTTCAGAAGGCCTCTTATCATTTTATTCATTTTCATTAAATATCCCGAACTAGTTCGGGAGAGGCACCATGGAATACGTCGCGCCGCTTACAATGAACATTGGGTGAACATTGGGGGGGGTCTAAACTTTATTTTAAACCATTTTCAATGGAATATATCGTCGGACAGAGTAGAATGGCTTGCTGGCTAGCGGCTAGCGAGCCGGGACCACCCACGTTGCTCCAAGCAGCTCGGGGTAAGTAAAATAGCAAATAAAAAATTGTTTTTGATCCAGAATATCCCGAACTAGTTCGGGATAGGCACTAGATGAGTTAAAAAATAAATAAAAAATAAAAATAAGGAGAATATGTGTAGGGAAACTATTCCCAATGCCATGCGTTACCTGGATGGATCATTCTAAGTCTGCTGACACATTAAAGCATGACATGACAGGAGCTCTAACTTCACTTGACAATCAATTCAAATTAACATTACGATGGACAAAGTAAATATCCTAGTCATTTACAAGCTACCTCGTTTGAACCTCCCCAGACAGCACAGCGGCGTCGCGCCTATTTAGCTTCGGCGGACAGCGCGACTTGGACGCAATGGGCCTCATTGGACCTCGCTACGTCCGCTACGTCCGCGCTGTACAGCAGCGCTGTGTGATGCTCATTGGGAAGATGCATTTGCTACGTCGCTGGCGATGCGGCAACGACATATCTACGCTCTCTGCGCGATATTAATGCCTACGGTTGGACGCTTATTCTCCCTCCCCCCTCTCTTCTCCCTCCCGTCACCCCTTCTCCCCTCCCCTCACGCTCCCTTCTCACCCCATCCATTCTACACTTGCAAATGATGTTACTATGGTTTGTATTCTTACCTGCTAACTGCTGTCCTTACTGGCTGCTGCACCTGGTAATGGAAGACTTTCCTATGTTCAGTTAAAACGCAACCATAAAAACCCTAATAAAAAGGGGCATTGTTGTGAAAAATCAGACCATCACGTACGTCCTAATAAACTTTAACTCCAAGTGCAGGGCAGCACCAACAACAGCAGTAGTGTGAAAACGTACATCAATCGATCCCAGAGCATCACAACAGGGCAGGCAAAGCTAGTCAACAGATGCACACATCGAACGGAGGATCTAAACATAACAGTGAGACATGATGCAGTATTCAATATTTCATATTTATTTAACTGTTATTGTATATGCAGCAATAAACCTTCAAGCAATTGATAGAAAACAGATAGGCCTACATTTAAAATTGCCCTATTTAAGTTCCTATCACACAAACATTTGGAGGACCCCCGGTAGTAAATCTGAGGACCCCCTGTTGAAGACCCCTGATATAAGTTTCAAAAAAAATCAGTATTCAAACATTTATGTACCAGAACAAATGTAGGCTATATACCATAATTATATAATGCACTTAACCATTTCCAATCAAATTTGAATGGAACAAGAACTCTTCACTGAGAGTAAAAACATTCACTGAAAAGGTAGGCCTTATGTTGGTGAAATGATCAGGCCATCACATAGTTTCCCAATGAACTTTACTTAACTAGCAGCAGCAACAAGAGAACGATGCCCCAAAAAAACCCACAGAGCAGAATAGAACACCAGTCAGACAGTAAGACTTGAAGATGGTGGCATGACGGGATCCGGTATCGGAGGAGACCCGTTGTTGTTTTCACCCTCCCAATGAGTACTATGGGGATTAGCAGGGATGGGTAGAGCGTAGAGCATGGGAATGGGAGAATTGGCTTAACACTAAATTGGGTATATGGAGGGGGAAAAATGTTTTCTTTTATTTTACTTTATGGGCAGGGTCTCTTTTCTTTATACTAAATTTGTACGAACCGTGATGGCCTCAGATCGTGTGCTATTTTGTACCAATGATTGTGATGAGAATGGGACTTGGGGTGTCATCAATATGTGTGTGTACCTGCCTCATTGTTACATTGTACCTTAATAATAAAAAAGATTTGAAAAGAAAGACAGTAAGACTTAACAGGCCTAGTAACATTATTAAATTAACTGAAAAATTATGCATATATTGTGTAGCTCATTAGGTGTTTAAAATGTTTTTTTTTTAAAAACAGTTCCTCATTTTGCTGTGGGCCGCTTGACAAACCCCTCCAGGATCACTGCATGTCACCGGACCACCAGGCACATTTTGAGAACCACTTCCTTACGATATTCACATAAAGAATACAGCCCGTTCTAAATGAAATGATCAAATATCTATAATGTCTATAATAGACACACAAATTGCCTTCGGTATTATGTCCTCCCTTATTTAAATGATGTATTTACCCAAGTGCTGCCTGGGTTCAGTGGCTGGTTAATTACAACATATAGCCTTCTGTGAGCCCATCATTATGAGGGTACATTCATGTTCCTGGGTCAGTAGCTACGATGGTGGGGCCATCAGAGATCTTGAAAAGGCAACGGCCCAGAGGACCCTTAATGTCTACCCCTGATGTATTATCCTCATATCTCCATATTTCAAGAAAATATTTCAGAAAAAGAATGACCTGCTAAATCATATACAACTATATATACAAAGCCAGCCCAGTCTGTGTCTCCGATCATACACAGCTTGCTAGCCATGGCGGGCCAGAGGCCGGCCCCGGAAGACTGCAGGGGGACTTACAGCACCCCATGCTGCGGTAGTCATCCATGTGTTGATGGGGCGCACAAGCTGGATCTCAGCGAGAACGCTAGCAGTCGCAGAACCAGGGGCTGAGGGCCAGCTGCACACAAGTGCAGACCGTGTGCAGGCTGTTGAAGATCTGGGGGAACGCACACGCCACGCACGCACGCACGCACGCACACACGCACACACACACACACACACACACACACACTCACCCACCGACGCACACACACAGAGAGAACAGTGATATTTCATTATCTGGATAAAATAAGAGTTAAATGGCTCTATATTGTGAAAGTGATTTTGATCGGCATTAATACAGAGAGCATTGATGGATTGTAGCACAGTATTCAAGATCAAGTGTGTGTACCTGATAGATGTGGTTGAGTTTGAAGTGTTTGAGAAGCAACAGCAGGATGGCAGAGATGGCCTTCACGATGATCTCTTTGTGGCGATTGACATCAACACAGAGATTCATGTAACAGCCCCCCGGATTGATAGAGGACGTTAATGATGAGACAGTAGAGTTCCAAACAGATGCTGCTTTATTGTGGTGAAGCACCTGGTAGCACCGTGAAACTAGACAAATATGACAAAAAGAAATATGCATATTAAAGTGGGTCTAGTTACATAAATAATACAAAAGGTTGTCAAACAGTTGACCAAAGAAATAAACTACAGTTTGGCCTGACAACAGACAAGATGCACTTTAAACTGTACAAATTGGACCTCTTAATACAATAAAACAATATTAATATGAAATTCACCATGAAAGTAAACAAACATAACCCTAAAGACAACCTGCAAGTTGCATTCATTTAACATGGCATAATTGGGTTAGGGTTTGTAAATGAGTGAAAACACAGAAGAAATTGGGGTACTCTGCCACCTAGTGGACCTTTTAAAACACTACATACCAAAACTGCAGAAATCAGATCAACAGTAATTAATCAATAGAAAAAAGGACAACTGTGACCGCAAGCAAATAGTAATAACCTTTAGTTGGTGGTCATATATAATTCATGCTCTGCAACACTGTGGTTCTGCAGCCACAAATACATGTTCCCATAAGTTCTACAGTTTCACTGGGATTGTGAGTGCATCACATTATCAACAGGCATATTAACAACCATTTAGGCTTGAGGCTGATTCTAAAACACTTTCTAAAGCCTGACCTACGTTTTCTGAAAACACAAATAGTATTACAAATTTACAAAAACAAATGTTGCTACATACTGTACAGTACATGTACTACACAACAATGTGTTCCCATCCATAATGGGTTAAATCCATAACAGACTGTGTCACCACTTTAACCATTATTTTTTGGCTACTGGTATTCAAAAATAGCAGATCTACAAGCTCATATCTGGGGGTCCCTGGAACATATTTTGAGATGGGGGTCAGCTGCAAAATACATATAATCTTGGGGGTCCTTGACATGAAAAGGTTAAAACTACATTAGGCAGCAGAAATTAAAGGAAAGGTCCAGCCAAGTTTGTGTTTACATATTCAGATCTTTGAGCAATGGAGTATTTAAGGTATAACAATTTGTTGGAGTACTTTGGTCGCGTCGTTTAAATCACACCCAAAACTATGTCTTGAATGCCATGGCCTCTTGTGTATTATTGCTTTAATTATTACATTGCAAGGAGCTCTCTACTGGAACCGTTGACTCCCCCCCCGACCCGACTCTGGATAAGCGGAATGTGGGTGTGAAACGAATCAATCAAAGATTTAAGTCATCTTTTTACTGGTTCATTTTAACATTGGTTGGAGAGGTGGTTGCTGACATTACATCATTATCTTGTATTTCTGTATTATAGCTGTAGGAAAGAAAGAACTTAGGAATACACTTGCAGTGGAGTGTTATTGGTCCAACTCTCAGAACCTCAGTCTGTGTATTTTTTTTAAAATATATATTTAGGGGGGCTTTTTCCGCTTTTATTGGTATACAATAGACTGATATGACATGGGGAGAGAGAAGCTTGTTAGGATCTTTACCAGCCTAGGTGCCCAGACTGCTACGCCAGCTGTCTGAATTAGGAGTCCAGGGCAGCCTGACGGAGGGTGTGGGATGGGTGGAGACATGACCTCGTCCCTCTCCAGGGGGAATGGCTCTGCCTCTATGGAGTTGCCGTTGTCATCTTTATCCTCGTGGGGTCGTCGCTCGTCGGCCTTGTAAGGGTCTTTATCGTTGAATGTGTCCAGGTTGTCTTGCTTTATCAGGGACTGTAATTCCAGAGGACAAGGTGATGAGCACTGAAAACAGCCTGACGACATGTCATCAAAGCTGTTCCCGTACGGTTCTTTGTTTTGAGACCGGGGAGGAGGTGCAGGAGTGACGCTTACCTTGTGCCCGTTTCTGCTGCTGTTCTATGAAGTCTGAAGCAGATGCAGGGGGAGACGCAGCTCCCATGCTCCTCACCACCCTGATGCTGTCCTCCAGCAGTGGAGGCAAGCCCAGCCCCTGGCGCTTAGGCACCTTGATGCCCTGGAACTGCTCGAATCCTCCAGCGTGAACTGAAAGAGCAATGAGAGGTTTTCATGGATTAAAGATAAATTAACTCACAGCTGAAAAGTCCTAATCTACAATTTGTGAAATGGCATCAAAGGCGCCACACAAGTGCCATGTTTCATTAACAATTAGCACAATATGTAAAATAAGGATGATGTTTTGGTAGCCATACAGCCTACCAGAAATTGCATAGATTGAGGCTTTAATGTTTGCTTTTATGAAATATCTGAGATAATTAGGGTTTTCTGGAAGATTTAATGTATATACCAGTTTGACCTCTTAGAATACACTTTCATCCCTAAAATAACTAATACCTGTTGGGTTGTAAGCTTGTAGATAGCCTATTTTTGCTGCGCAACATGCTTCCATAGAAGGCATGCTGCTATGGAAACTAGAGGTCTTCACGGGTCCAATTTGAACTACCCGAACCCAAAAGGACCCGGGGGAAATGGACCCGGACCCATATGGCCCCGTCTATCATTTGGAATTTGAGAACCGTTACCCGATCAGCCCCGAGACGTGATGGATCCGATCCGAACGGCCCCGCCTGTTATTAGAAAAATTGGATCCGATACCCGAGCAGAACGAGATATCCGAGACCCGAACCTGTCGCCCCGAAATGAAAGAATGCCAACGTTATTATATTAAGAGTTGTATCAGACATATTTCTTACCTAACGTCGCCACGGTGCTGCTGTTGCTGTCAGCGGCGCTGTGCCTCTCGCCAAAAGATGATCTTTTCCCAGACCAGTAAGTCAATGCGGACAGTTTGTAAATACAAATAAGTCCATGTTTTTATTCCTTCTTCTTTGGCTAGCCAATGCTAATGCTATCGTTTTCTGTTGCATGTGTTGTTCATTATATCTTTCTGCTTTGAGTGTCCATTTTGCTCTGCAGAGCATGACAACACGCAATGACAACTCCATTGTAAACCGTTAACCAAAATGTTACGTTAATATCTTTGATAATAATAACAATCCAACTGATACAGTCAGTGTTGCTGTGACTGAGTGAGTTATACTTCTCAGTTCTCACAACCAATGCAACAGATTACATGCTGCATCTTTAGTGCCATCGTGTGGCGTTATCTATTTGGTGCAGTTGTTGCGTTCATTTTCACTTCAATCTCGGCCTGGCTCGGCTCCACTCGGGTAACAGGAGATACCCGGGGAACCGGGGCAGACGGCCCCGGCCCGCCCCGCGGTAAAAGCTCGAAAACGGCCCCGTTACCCGGCTCGGGGCGGTTCGGATCGCGGGTAATTTCGGATCTCGGGCAGGTCCGAAGACCTCTAATGGAAACCAAAAGAGAAATCTGTCGAGGCAACCATGGGGCTTGATAATGGATTTTCAATGTAAGCAAAACGGTAAGAATGTCAATGGCATCTCACCAGTATACGTTTCCAAAGCAACAGTAATGCCTTCTTCATGGCGAAGTGTGGGGCGTGACCACTGTAGAACTTGATGACCATCCCAAAGAGCATGACAGAAATGGGCTTGTTGTTGTACAGCGGAGACCCTGGTTGAAGAGAGGAAATGGTCGAATTAGATTTAAAATGGGACTTGGACACAGTCAAACATTACACACAGTATTGAACATCACACATAATCACACCATGATGTGTGCATCCACAGCATATACTGTTATTGAAGCTAATCGTCTCCCTCTCACACAGTCACACACACCTCTCTAGTTGCATAGATGCCATTTGTTTTATTTAATTGAATTACTTGTTATATGATAGCTAATGATCTTCTTGATTATTATATCCACCCGTTTCCGCAACAATATACTCGAGCATTATCTGTAGGACACTTCAGGTTAACAGCAGACCTCCAAGTCCAAGCACACATCGCATCTTCAACAAGCTGTGAGCTTGTTGCATGTTCAATGATGTGTCTCACTTGACTGGAAAAATAGCGCCACGACTGCTTATTTCAAACTATATCTCCCAAAAATCACATTTTATCAGTGGATGGAAACAGGCTAAATTAGCTTTGCCTTTTTTTTGATAATTTCTGATAATTTGCTTCCTATTTTCAAAAAAAGCTTTATGGAAACGCAGCTTATGTCTATGGTCCAGGGTGTGTACCTGTCTGTCTGTCCCCCTCCCACAGTGTTTATCTGTCTGTCTCCCTCTCACAGCAGTCCTCTGGTATCCAGGGTATGGATGAGTCTTGCAGACAGCTTGATGTTGTTGTGGAGTACCGGTTTGTGGTGCGTCAGACCGTTGCTCACAGTCACGCAGCTATGCACACGCACACAAAAAAACAGGTTGAGAACCACTGTCCTAGTACAGGGGTAGAGCAGACACAAGGCCCGGCAACTTTATTTATAGAGCACCTTTGGTACATTGAGGTAATTCAAAGTGCTTTACAAAATAACAATGCAATCTAAAAATAAATTGAAAATACAATACAGTACATACATTGAAAACGAGAAAAGAGTATGGGGACATCTTTGATGTCTATGTGCCTGGTGTTCAGACTCACAGCATATTCACGTCCTTGGACACCTCAGGACATGTTCCTCATGAATGCAGAGGTTCCTCCTCTCTCTCCTTTCCTCGCTCCTTCCCACACACACACACACACACACACACACACACACACACACAGAACATTCTATTTCACGAATGCATATTCGTATCATCTCTCTATATATTTCATATGTCTCTGCCTGTGTGTCTGACCATAAACTCAACAACACACCAGAAATTCCATGCATTTGTTGCACATAGCGGTGCAATTTGTATAGATGGTTTCAGACATCCAGACAGTTAAAGCTGTCACGATTATGACATTTTACATGACGATTAATTGTCACTCAAATAATGGCGATCGTATTTTTGTCGTTGACAATTACATTACTCTTTGGCTTTTAGGCTTTGAAGTTGCACATGGCAAATATGACACCTAACCTAAATATACAAAGAAATTACGACATATTTGACAACTTTATACTTAAAAAAAGAACACTGATGGTTGAAATAGCCGATCTACAAGCTCACGAGTCACGATGCGACGTGTTGCAAGCTTGAAGATCTGCTATTTCCACTATTTTTTACTTAAATATATGACAATTTTTCAACATGGAAACGATAATGACGATTATGAAAAATAATCGCGATTATGTCAAATAATTGTGATTTGACGATGTAATAATTGTGACAGCCCAAAATAGCAGATCTACAAGCTCACAGCGTTGGACTTGGTGCCGCACTGTGAGCTTGTAGATCTGCTGTTTTTCAATAGTTAAAGCATAGAATGATGTTTAAAGTAATGCGTTCCAGGTCTAGATGGGTTTATACTTTAGCTAATCAAAAATAGCAGATCTACATGGAATTCTGGGGGTCCTTGACATGAAACAGTTTCAGAACCACTGATTATAGAAACATTTTTTTTTTTAAGAAGACATTATAGAAAGGACCTCTGGTATTAAAGGGTTGTGCTTTTCCTCCAGTAGGTTTGTTCCAACACTTACTTTCTTTCTCTTCTTCTCTCCTCCTTTCTCCTCCTCCTTTTCTCCTCCCCTTCCTCTCCTTCCTCATCCTCCTCTTCCTCTGCTTGCTCCCTGTTCTCTTTCTGCGCCTCCTGTCTGCAAACACACCACATCATTATTACATCACTGTGACATCACTATAACACCACCTTCTGCTGCTCCTCTGTCTGTTCAGCCTGGAAACACCATGACATCACTAACACCACAGATATAAAAAGCTAGATACCTCCTCCACCGCTGCAGTTCATTAGCGCGACTGGTCAAACACCCCTGGCGGAAGTGCATAACTGTGGAACTGCGGAAGGCACTCTGCCCCCTCCAATGGGAAAGAGGGAGTCCTGCCAGGACTGCATCTGATTGGACTACCGAGCTTCCCATTCTGTGACGCACAAGGAAGCGTCCTTCAGAATTCCCAAGAGCCCCGCCTCAGAATTCTGGAGGCTTGCATAGAGTTATTGGGAGGCTTGCCAGGAGTCTTGGACCAGCACCCCCCAGTCGGAAGAGGCGTCTACCTTTCTATGTCTGTGACTAACACCACCTACTGCTCCTCCTCTTGTCTGCTCAGGCTGGGCTCCTGTTGCATTGTTTTCATCCTAGCTGGTTGAATTTTATATTATATGTGGATATAAGAAAGGCGCAGGAGCATAAAGCAACAACGAGCTGGCCAGATGTATGGAGAACCGGGACGACTGGAAGCGACGATGAAAGGCTTGTCTGAGGACGACCTAGACAGAAAGCTTAGACACGGATCATCGCGGTTGTATTTTTTCTTGTCCGCGTGAAAGTCACCAGCGCGGCAGTGCCACAGAAAAACTTTGACAAGGGAGGACTTGAAGCTGAAACGCTAGTTTTTGCTGTTTGTAAAGTACGTTCCACTAGTTACAAATGTAGCGGTCCCCTTGTGGTCATGTATTAAGGGGAGGGCTTTTGTGTTCTTTTAAATATATTTAACTTAACTCTGATTAACTCAGTATTAATTAGTTTGGATCTCTTTTTAACTAATAAACGCACAAGCAGTTTTTTAAAGTCACAATATCAATGAATTACCCTTTTAAGTACTTTTATATTAAAGTTATATAAAATGAGTATTTACTGAGCTTAGATTATAACCAGTAACCATGACTTCTAATCTAGTAACCAAATGGACCCTTTAAATACCAGAAAAGGGTACACAATAAATCTACACAACTCAATAATTCTCAATTATTTAGTTAGGATCTTTTATGCAATGACTGTGCAAAAGTAGTAAATATGAATATGAATAGAAAATAATAAAATAGAAAATGTAAACAACAGTTTAGCAGATTGAAAACCTGAAATGTGAACCATAAACCTCTTCTTTCAGGAATACTGTCACTACTGTAAGTGCAAAAAATAATATTACCTTCTCAAAGTTAATATTCAAAATAAAGACCCTTGAGTTGTCACCCTTCAGTCACTTAGAAACCAATTAAATAATTTGTGGGCCCACACACTCACACAGTCCCTAAAAGCCGGCAAAATTAACTACTACCTAAAGTAATTAGTTAACCCCCAAAACCTCCTCTTTGTGTCCTCCAGTCGAAAACAACAGACTACCACTTAATCAGTCCAACTGTGGAAGTTAAAACTGTGTCTAGAAAAACGTCTGCTCATGAACTGACTATACTCACTGAGCTTGTTAGCTTAGCGTTAGCATGTAGCACAACAAAACAGTCTCTGAACCTCGTGAAGTAATTCCTCTTGTCTTGCAAACTTGCAGCTTGTCCTCCTCTCAGAACGTTGTGTAAACACTCACAGGACTGCAAACTACAACTGTTTGTGCACAGCAAACACTTATATAAAGAACGCCTCTCTGAATCACTGTTGTGTTGTGTTCCCTCTCTCCGATCCCGCCGTAGCCTCTCTCTCTCTCCCCTCTGGGCAGCCAGTGTTACGCTCAAAGCTGTCCCTGCAGTTAGCCCAGTTAGCCCCATAAATGCTGGTACAGAACATAACAGGAAAAACATTGCTTTTAAAACTAAAACAAAATAAAACTCCTAATGAATTAAGTATGACATAAATTACGTTTTTAACAAAACCACATCACACTTTTTAAAGGCTTAAAATTGTCAAACAAAGCCTTATTTAAATGTTTTTAATACTAGTTCAAGTAAACAATTTTGTAACTGGTTTACACAAACAGCAAAAATTAGGGTTTCAGCTCATTAGTCCTCCCTTGTCAACGTAGCTTGACGTAACTTGGCATGGCACGGCTAGCAGCATCAGTAAATGACAACATGTAAACATAGCTAGCTAGCATGTCAAACCAGCAGAAAGATTAGGGTGTTTTCAGATATAACATTAAACATAAAAACCTATTTGACATGTCATCAATGAAATTATGAAGTTTAGAAAATATCCTAACTAGTTCTAGTGCATAACTGATGTTTTACATAATACAAACCTGTTTGAAACAGATGAAACGAGGGGAGCCAAGCCAACGGTGCTGCTTGGGAGTTGCCAGCTGAGCTGTGAGTCATGTGACGCAGCTGAAATATAGAGTCCTCGTTATGCCCCTATGGTTATGCCGCGGTCTCGCCAGAGAGCTCACTGTGACGCGAGTAACGCGACAGAGCATAGATGCAGGCGCTATGCAAGAAAAATGGGTCGCTCTGGAGACCTAAAAGCTATCTAAAAGCTATGAAGTGACACAGGCAGCAACACAAACGCTACGAAGCTGTCTGGGTCCAGTTGCTTAAATTACAGTATATGGAGATTATAGATTAATCATTACAGTATGGAGATTATAGATTAATCATTACAGTATATGGAGATTAATAATTACAGTAGATAATATATTAATCATTGTGATGCTGTAAATTAAACATTGTTTTAACAATATAGAGTTACAATGATAATAGTGACGTCAACAACACCATGCAACAAAACAATGTAGGCCTATATAAAAATGTCTTGCTGCTGCTGATATGGAGCTATTGTTGTTGTTTCTGTTTACTATCACTTTATAACAAGCTAGCAGCTAAGAGTAATTAGCCTATATTTATGCTCCAACTTAAATGATAGACAAAGAGATTAAACAAGATATATGATTAATCTTCAGTGAAGAAATAGATGAAACACAACGTGAACTAGTTCATCTTTACCTGCTGTGTTTCAGTGGTTGAGCTGCTGATAAACGTCCTCCTGCTGCTTAACGACGACACTGTTCTGAAACGACACGTTTCAGTTTCTTTGTATTTTACTTTGATATAAATCTATGATGTTTTAAAAAGTCAACAACAGTCAATCGCCATGTTGTTTTCACTACTGCATTGTGGGTAATGCTGTTCTTCTGACCACTTTGTCTTGAACGCCAGTTGATGTGTTGCTGCCCCCTGCTGTCGGCTGGTAACAGTACT
This sequence comes from Nannobrachium achirus, assembly GCF_963921795.1. Classification (NCBI taxonomy): domain Eukaryota; kingdom Metazoa; phylum Chordata; class Actinopteri; order Myctophiformes; family Myctophidae; genus Nannobrachium; species Nannobrachium achirus. Next base: position 67,226,255 of record NC_137817.1, on the reverse strand, counting down.
ATAATGCCACGGTTTCTAACCGTTTCCATTATTGATTCAGCATGGTCAGAAGTTGTATGGAAAATGGGGATCAATAGCCAATTTAAATCGGTAAAAACGTGTTCCTTCACTTTGAAGTACACCAGTATAAGCAATTTAAAAATACACACGTCGTAAATGTATTATTTTAATTAAATGTACGCTCTTTACAAACATTAAAATAACCGACATCTTATTTTGAAGGTATTATATTCCTCCTTTCTTACACCGGAAGACCTATATTCGCCAATTTCACGCTGCTGGAAAATTCATCGTTAAAAAAAAAAAATCTATTGCTTCAGGGGTACTCTTATTCTGAAGAGATAATCTGTATTCGCCAGCCTATATTCGCCAGTTTCACATAGACGTGAAAACAACATGGCGATTGCCTGTTGTTGACGTTTTAAAAGAAAACATTATAGATTTATATCAAAGTAAAATACAAAGAAACTAAAACGTGTCGTTTCAGAACAGTGTCGTCGTTAAGCAGCAGGAGGACGTTTATCAGCAGCTCAACCACTGAAACACAGCAGGTAAAGATGAACTAGTTCACGTTGTGTTTCATCTATTTCTTCACTGAAGATTAAGGTCTTGTTTTATCTCTTTGTCTTTATTAACTTCATTTAAGTTGGAACATAAATCTAATTACTCTTAGCTGCTAACTTGTTATAAAGTGATAGTAAACACAAACAACAACAATAGCTCCATATCAGCAGCAGCAAGACATTTATAGGCTACATTGTTTTGTTGCATGTTGTTGTTGACGTCACTCTTATCATTGTAACCCTATTGTTACATCAATGTTTCATTTACAGCATTGCAGTGATTAATATATCCATATACCGTAATGATTAATTAAATAGTCTCCATACTGTAATGATTCATCTATAATCTCTATATACCTCCAGGTAACGCATGGCATTGGGAATAGTTCCCTACTTATATTCTCCTTATTTTTTTTATTTTATTTAAAAAAAAAAATATATATATAGCCTACTGTTCATGGTTAAATCACAATTTTACATCAGGGTTAAACGAATGGCTGAAACAGTTTTGTAAGAGATTATACCTTGCACAAGAAAACAGCCATTATAACTGTTTATATAGTTGTCTGTTTACACAAACCAGAAATGATGCACTCCACAACCTGAACGATAAAACTGCAAGAACCATGTTGTACATGTTCATCCCATTATCGTCCAGTTCAATGTAAAAGTTGTAATAACCACTGATCTAGCTTAGTGGTTCTCAACCTGTGGGTCGGGACCTCAGGGGGGTCCCCAAATTATTATTATTATTTATGTATGTATGTATGTATGTATGTATGTATGTATCATGTATGTATGTATGTATGTATTTGGGGGTCCCCAAATGATTAAAGGACAACTTTTACAACAAGGATTCATATTTTAGATTGTAATTAGAGAATATAAAAGATGGGTGTTAAAATGTTTGTATTTACTTCTTTCTATCGTTTTAGAGATTTTAATTATTTTGATTTCAGTGGCTGGGGCATGCGTACAAGTGGCTAAATATGTCTTTTTACACAGAATAAGCCCATTACCAAGATACAACGTAACCTTTCATGGTTAGATGTGACTTATGGGGGCTAGAAGTGTTACTGAAAATAGCAATAAAGAAATTGCTGGCTTAATGTGTCTAAAAATACATATTTAGCACCTTGTACGCATGCCCCCATGCGTATGCATGGCCCCACATTTAAGCATGCTAAACATGATAAACCAATAGAACGAAGTAAATGAAAACATTTTAACATTCACAGCTCAGTGGCCTTGTGGTTAGAGTGAGACTGGGAGGTCGGGGGTTCAATTCCCCGGCCGGGTCATACCAAAGACTATAAAAATGGGACCCAATGCCTCCCTGCTTGGCACTCAGCATCAAGGGTTGGATTGGGGGTTTGATCACCACTAAGGTCCAGGGACTACAGATGAAAATTAGCCTGTGGCTAACTCTGGCTCATTTACATTGAAGTGAAAACTGACATGTCCATTAATTAGTACTGTCCCTGTCAAATAAACAAACTTTCATTCACCTTTTCTTTTCTCTAATTACAATCTAAAATATGAACCCTTGTTGTCCTTTAACTTCATGTGCAATACTGTTTTCTCACTAAACAGAAAACAAACCAACATAAAGTTTAAGTGTATAGAGGGTATCTGCACATTTCTAACGTGACAATTTAAGGACTTTTTAATACCTCTGATTCTGAAATGAGAAATTGAGCATTTGCCAAAATTGTGAAATGTTAGAGGCAGAAATTAAGTTTTGAGGCGTTGTGAGCATGTAGATCTGCTATTTTCACAATAGAACCGTGATATACAAAATGTAATGCCTCAACTCTTAGTGCTCATCAGGGTGGGACTGGGGACTGGGGACCCCCCAGTTAAAATATGATTAGTTTTGGGGTCGCGGCCTGAATAGGTTGAGAACCACTGATCTAGCTCACAGTTTTTCTCATCTGGATGCATCATTATTCAATACCTTGTAGATCTGCTATTTTCACATCACCTAAGTATTATAGACTTAAATTGGTTACACTGATTTTGATGCATTTAGCTGGGGGACCCCCGGGAATACAAGTCAGGTGGGCACTAGGGACATCTGGGCACCATATGTTTGGGATGACTGGGCCTCTGGACATCTGGGCACCTGAACGAGTGGGCACTTAGGGTTGGAGACATCTGTACATGTCTCCACCTTTATTTACTGGTAGGTGGTCTTGTAGGAGGAGGCGGAGGGACTGGGTCAGGTGGGTGCTGCTAAGGTGCCAACGACTGGTGGATGTGTCCACATACAAATATCATTTTAACACTTGATAAGAATAATAACATATTATTGTTCAATTGCTTCATTTCAGAGCAGTGTGTGCAGTCCAGACTGCAGGTGAAGATGAACTCTCCAGACTCAGCCAGGGACATTTCTATTAAACAGGAGGAACCTGAAGACATTTCTATTAAACAGGAGGAACCTGAAGACATTTCTATTAAACAGGAGGAACCTGAAGACCACCCACATCTCAGTAAGTTTCATGTGCTCTCCTTCCCTTCATATCTGTCTGTCTAGTAGAAGAGACATCTATAATTATTATAGTAATGGATTGCATTTTTATAGCTCTTTTCTAAGAAAGTTGCGAACTCAAAGTGCTTTACATTCATACATTGGGGAGCGAAGCGGCGAACAACTGTCAACGCCAGCGTCCTCACTTCCCACATTCACACACCAATGGTGGCAACTGGCGAGCAAACAGCATTAGAGGCAACGCGGGGTTCAGTGTCTTGCCCAAGGACACTTTGACATGTTGACTGGAGGACCCGGGATTTGAACCGCCGACCCACAGATCAATGGCCAATTTGGTGTAGAGGGAGAAATAAATCCAGCGTCAAACCCAGTCAACTACGTATTAGTTCACTAAGTATAGAGGGTTAGTGTACTACTATGTATAGAGGGTTTGCATGGTTAAAAATGTCAAACATTTTCAGATTTCAGTATAATTATGACTGATTATTACTGTCTGCACTTTGATAATCTGGAGGGAAAAAACTACCATGAATTGTGGCACATTCTATCAAATATGTCTACTGCCACTGGCACTGATCCGTACAATGGTTTATGAGGTTAACCCCGGACACACAGACAGGCTTCACAGACACATTTCTAGACACCTGGCCTCCTACAGGGCCACACTGTAAATATCAGGGCATCCTTGAAAAAGAGCTTGCTCTCAATGGGCTCCCCTTAATAAATAAAGAAACAAGAAAAGATGGGCCAGTAAAGTCACTGTGATTCAGCCTTGCATAGCCAGATAATATCACTGCTTAGATACTAATAAGATCCCTCAGGGCGCCTTGTCTTGGCCATCTGGCCACAGTGGCCAGTGATGTATATCGGACCGGTTACCCATATATAGATTAGAGACCCCTGGTACCCATATATGGAGATCCATGTACGTACTGTATATGGAGATATGCTGAGAGCCCAAACATGCTTACTCAGTTATTCCTTATGTGAAAGTCCTATGACATCTGACATCATACATACATCCCTTTTAAGCCCATACATGGAGATCCCTTTCTCTAGAACCAGCCACACTATGGGCTGTCTTGGCCAGATATGGATTCTGTTAGTGTGGTATGTGGCTGACGTGAGCTCCACACATGGGTAAAAAGGTGTACACGTCCGGACATACAGAGTCAGCATGTGCCGTTTCACATACTAAACTGTGACCTTCGGTTGCAATTAGTCTGGTTCTTCTCAGTGTTATTATTACCAGTACGACACCACAGGGCGACAAGCCAACTTTGCCCTAAAGGGCGAGGTCACGCCACCGTGATGTGGACACATCAGGGATCCTCATATATGGGCATAAAAGGGATGTGTTCCCCCTGGCATCACAGGAATCTCTCTAACAGGGCATCATTAATATTGATGACATCAGGGAACTCCATATATGGGCATACAATATATTCTGTTTGTGTGACATCACAGTGAAGCCAGAGTTAAACCTTGTTCCAAAACCATAATTCCAAACAAAGTAACTTTTAGTTCCCTTTATAGAGTTTAAAACGATCGATTTCACCAGAGCTAGCATAGCCGCACATGAGCTAGTGGTTTGCCAGATTCTATCAATGTATGATCAAGGACCTCATATTTGTACAATATACTGTACAGAAAAACTGTCTTAAGGGCCTAAGCAGGCCTATTATTGATTCTGCTTTAAATACAAATGCGATTAACCAAGTAAGCTGAAATGTTATTTTGAATATAATTGAAAGAGAGTCGCATGGTTTGTTTTTGCCTTGAAAATGAAGGGCAGACAATACACTGTATATATATTTATTTTTTCAATAAATAATAATAATAATATTGCCCCACTTGATCGGATCGGTGATTGATCAGTATCGGGTGATCAAACAAAGGCGATCGGTGATCGGTTAAAAAAAACATGATCGGCTCATCTCTAATATTCAAACAGACTCTATTGGTTAGACCTACAACCAATCAGAGTAGCCCAAGGGTGATACGCCCACTAGGGTTGTCACGGTACCCAGTGTTATCGGTGTTACCGTTGTGCGGGCAAACCACCAAGTGCATTGCTTGAACACCGGCAACACTGTTTTATTATTATATTTAATAGGCTACTTTCTTCCTGTGTAGCCTACCCTATAAAACCACTTTAGTTCATTTTCGCGTGGCATCCATGTTATTATAAGCATGTTATCAATACTTTTGTGGTAGAATTATTATCATGGAGAGAAATGGCAGCCTGCAGTAGAGGTCTTCACAGGTCCAATTTCACCTACCGAACCCAAATGTACCTGCAAAAAATGGATCCGGACCCAAATAGACACGGCTAATATTGGTAATATGAGAACCCGATACCCGGACAGAACCGAGACATGTCGGACACGAGCTGAATGGACCCTCCTAATATTGGAAATATGAGATCCAATACCCAAGCAGCATAGAGAGTAGTATCCGAACCTGTGGCTCCGAAATGAGTGAATGCCAAGGTTATTATATTAAGAGTTGTATGAGACTTCTTTCTTACATAAAAGTCGCCCTGGTTGCAGCTGCTGTCAGCAGCGCTGCGCCTCTCGTCACAAAATACAAATAAATCCATGTTTTATTTTGGCTACCCAATACTAATGCTATATTTTGTCGCATGTGTTCTTGTCATTGGCGTTGTGTTAGGTTCCCAGGTGGGGGGGGTCCTATTTGGACCGGCCCAGCCCACAACGGCCTAGTCCAGTATGATTTGCCAGCGCCATAGGCGCCGGCCGAAAAACGTGGTTCGGATCGGTTCGGATCGGCCGAAAATTTGGTTTGGTTTGGTTTTCTTTGTGCATTTTCAGGTCGGTTCTGGTGTGTAACAATGAGTTATACCACACAGCGCAGCATGTACATACGTGCACACTACACACATAGCCTACAATACACTAGTGATGCGCGGGTCAGGGTTTTTATGGACACATTTTAATTTTCTGGCCCAGCTCAACCTGCCCCAACACAGCATCAATTTTCACAGCCCAGTCCAGCCATTAAATACATGTCAAATAAGTCTTTGAATGTGGATTCTTAAGGCAGCCAACTGTGCAAAAACAGAATTGAGGAGAAACTTCAGCACTGATTTAGAGCACATAGCCTAACAGTGCAGTGCAACAGAGCCATACAAAATATCATTAGAACATTTAAAAGCAATGAACATGACGGCATGACTTGACGGCTTGAGCTCTGTCGAAAACATCTACCTGTAATCTACAAGCTCACATTATAGATCACTCTCGTCTCCAGCCAGAGCGAGAACCAGCTGACAATGTATCCGCTCTGCGACGCTCAATACACGGCCACACAAGCATTTGGAAGTTGACGTGTCTCCCTCCCAAACGACCGCTGTTTCCTTGGATTCACAGCCGAAAATATGAACTTGGAGTCGGGCTGAATGAATTAGAAGACACCGCTGAGCACCGAAATTAAGTCACAGCATTTCAGCAGCACCGAGGAGCCGAGTTCAGTCGGTTGATGCTCTCCCGAACCGGGAGGGAAAACCTATATTTGGGTCTGGACATTGCCGAACCAAAATTTGTTACGCTCCTTAGAGTGTGAATCGACCCAAAGGCTACAGAAACTACAAATAGGTTTGACCCAGTGTGGTTGCCGTAGCACGAACCCCATCCCCCTCAACACTAGTTAGCACAACAACAACAAACAGTATGGTTGTTTCAGACATGTTTTCTACTGACAAAGGGACTTGCTGGCAGAATCTTAGGTAGAAGTACTTTTTTATATGAACTGGAGTAGGCTATACATTAGATTAGAAGAAGAAGAAGAATGAAAAAAAAAAAGCAGCAACGGGAACCAGAGAGAAAAGACGAGGCGTCTGCCAGCTGGGACTCCACTAAGCTAACATCATACAGACAAACTGTTGTATGACCATTCTCTGCACCCAAGTTATTCTGCCCACCTTTGTTGTGACTACTTCATGCTGCTAGGATCCCTAAATTGAAATGGAGGAGACAACCGAAACCCAATGGTATGTGTTTCATTAATGTATAACTTATTTGTGTATGTGTGTGTCATCACCAATGTGTCCTGGCATACGCATTCTTATTTTAATCTCAATTACTTTATGTAATGTCTGTATGTTTTCTTTAGAATATGTATGATGACTCTGATTTTACTATGTATTTCACATTAGGAGTCCACTAGTACAGTGGTTCTCAAACCTTTTATTTTCCAGTACCCCCTACGGGTCCATTTGGTTCCATTTGTACACTCTGACAGAGATGGAAAAAGGACTAAGATGTCTTACTTGAGTAAAAGTATCAATAGGCCTACTGCAATATAGAAACACTCTGTAAGAAGTAAAAGTACTAAAGTATTGGCATCAAAATATACTTTAAAAGTACACAATGTTTGAAAATAGCAGATCCACAAACTCACAACACATTGCATCAACACATTGTGAGCTTGTAGATCGTCTATTTTCAAATAGCCTGGCTATAAAATAGGGCTAAAGTAGATTAATTAGGTTTTATAATACTAGAAGCTGGGCCGCCCGAACTCGGGAACGATGTAAATAGGGAATGAATGCCCCGCCCTTTAATGCAAACCCCATTATACATGTTGTCATAGGACCCGTTTTGACCATCTGTTTGCCTGTGTCCATTTATGCCCATATATGGAGATATCTGTTATCTGTCTGTCTGTCAGCGTCCATTTTATGTCCATATATGGAGATCACTGCAGATATAGTTCTGGGTCCATTTTATGCCCATATATGCCCATATATGGAGATATCTGTCTATTTGCGTCCATTTCACGCCCATATATGGAGATCTCTGAATCTGTCTGTCTGTGTCCCTTTATGCCCGTATATGGAGATCTTTGTGATTCTGCGTACATTTTATGCCCATATATGCCATTTGCGTCCATTTTATGCCCATTTATGGAGATCTCTGTATCCGTCTGTCTGTGTCCCTTTATGCCCGTATATGGAGATCTTTGTGATTCTGCGTCCATTTTATGCCCATATATGCTATATATGGTTCGGGCGGCCCAGCGTCTAGTCGGCGACCTGGCCAACTCGGGAACGATGTAAATAGGGAATGAATGCCCCGCCCTTTAATGCAAACCCCATTATACATGTTGTCATAGGACCCGTTTTGACCATCTGTTTGCCTGTGTCCATTTATGCCCATATATGGAGATATCTGTTATCTGTCTGTCTGTCAGCGTCCATTTTATGTCCATATATGGAGATCACTGCAGATATAGTTCTGGGTCCATTTTATGCCCATATATGCCCATATATGGAGATATCTGTCTATTTGCGTCCATTTCACGCCCATATATGGAGATCTCTGAATCTGTCTGTCTGTGTCCCTTTATGCCCGTATATGGAGATCTTTGTGATTCTGCGTAAATTTTATGCCCATATATGCCATTTGCGTCCATTTTATGCCCATTTATGGAGATCTCTGTATCCGTCTGTCTGTGTCCCTTTATGCCCGTATATGGAGATCTTTGTGATTCTGCGTCTATTTTATGCCCATATATATCTGTTATCTGTCTGTCTGTCAGCGTCCATTTTATGTCCATATATGGAGATCACTGCAGATATAGTTCTGGGTCCATTTTATGCCCATATATGCCCATATATGGAGATATCTGTCTATTTGCGTCCATTTCACGCCCATATATGGAGATCTCTGAATCTGTCTGTCTGTGTCCCTTTATGCCCGTATATGGAGATCTTTGTGATTCTGCGTAAATTTTATGCCCATATATGCCATTTGCGTCCATTTTATGCCCATTTATGGAGATCTCTGTATCCGTCTGTCTGTGTCCCTTTATGCCCGTATATGGAGATCTTTGTGATTCTGCGTCCATTTTATGCCCATATATGCTATATATGGAGATATTCAGAGATTTTTTGTTGACTCATGTGACGTACGTGATGTCAGAGCCTTTTATGAGTGATGTCACAATGAGTCAGCGCTTGCGCCGATTTCCTCCGGAACAGCCTGATGTCAACAATCAGCTCCGCATAAGGATATTCCGAACGTTTCGGGCCGGTTTCGGAAAACCGCACGTCGGGTCGGGTCGAGGCCCGGCACTGCACTCCGTGCCGCGGCGGGGAACGCGCGTGCCAAATCTGAAGTCGGTGGGACGAACGGTTCTCGAGATACGCGGATTACAGACACACACACACGCAGAGACTTCTCGCATTTATAGATAGATAATCATTTGTGTGCAAAGTAACTAAGGTTTTCAAATAACTGTAATGGAGTACAAGTATTATATTTGGATTTGAGCTGGAGTCAAGTACAAGTACAGAAAGCTGGAACTATTCAAAGTACAAATACCTCAACATTTTACAAGTACTGATTTACACCACTGCTCTCAGAAACTTGTGGTCCATTTGAACCAGTTGAACCACCTTCAACGGAAGGTCCCTCAACACACTTTGAGAACCACAGCACTAGTAGGCTATTTAGGGCTAGCGGATCTGTCTCTGGTAATATTTAATATTTGTATGTCCATGACAAAATTTGACAGTTTGTACACAATAAGCTGCCATGGCGATGAACCCTTTGTGTGTGACAGAGACAAAGACTATGCAACATGTTACAACACAGTCTTTTCTTCTTCTCACTCCAGGCACTGCAGTATCATTTGGAGTGTGTCCTGAGGCTGCAAGTGGAGAGTCAACGATGTCTTCTTACCCTGCATCATTATATTGTATTATACATAATAAATGCATAGAGATGTGAAAATCTGTGTGATCCTTGTCATAATCCTAGTCATAATAGATAATAAAATAGATTCAAGACATTGGATTTTCCTTCTTTTTTGTTTTTACTTGTAAGAAATATAATATACACAGTTGTGGAATTGACTGAGTGCTGTGTGAACCTGCCACTTGTAACACAGTAAACACAGTACAATCAAATTGTAACACAGTAGCAAGTACTTTTGTCTGTTTCAGAGGAGGCATTACTGTAGTCCAGTGGTTCTCAACCTTTGAGTCTGTGGGAGTTTGAGCTTGTAGATTGGCTAGTTTCACAATATTTATCTGTGGAACGAAGTCAAGCTGAATGTAATGCCTCAACTCCTACAGTCCAAGTGCTTATCAGGGTGGGGGGTCCCCTGTTCAAATATGATTGTTGCGGGGATACCGGGGGTCACGGCTTGAAGAGGTTGAGAACAACTGCTCTACTCCAGGAATTAATGGGTGATTCAGGTGTAATATATATATATATATATATATATATATATATATATATATATATATATATATATATATATATATACTTGAATGAAATATAAAAGACATTTTCATGACAGATTGCGAGGATTAAACCAAAAAAGCTCATGACAACGTTACATATTGTTTTTATTCACAACCTGATTCTTCGTTTGCCTGCAGTATGCCTTTTTGGTGTGGGATCCTCCTGAAATTGAAACCGTTATTCTAATACTACTGATAATGACAATGGCAGTGTAGGAGGCATAGAATCTCTGCATGCATTTGAGCAGCGCACTGTGAAAGGCTTCTACAGCACCTGTATGAACATATACATATAAACAACATGCACATCACATAATACAGGTAAGGATAAAATAAATGTAATTGAAAAAGGATAACTGAGGCGCAAGATTTGGGAGTTTGTTCTACATTTTGGGAGCCAGAAGTGAGAAGCGTCTGGGACGTGTAGTTCTTGTCCAGTGTGTCAGCGATTCTCACTGATGTATGTTCTGACATTTCAGTTGAGCCCCCTACGAGGGCTCAACTTCAGTCAAAATAAACTAAACTGCTTTGCTACTCACCTAACCAAAGGTTGTTTTGTGTTGTTGAAAGTCTATTCTCCACAGTGGGAAACCTCTCAGCATTATTTTTGTCATGAAATAAAACACATCCTACTCCGACCACCGCTTATTTCCGGGTTTTCTGTGGTGGCTCGAAGTGGGTGCATTTTATTTCAGGACAAAAATGTATTTTACAGAGTGTGGGGTGCCGAGAGAATTCCCACCGCAGAGAATAAACTTTCAACAATGCAAAACTACCATTGGTTAGGTGAGTAGCGAATTAGTTTTGTTTATTTTGACTGAAGTTGAGCCCTTGTAGGGGTATAGAAATCCTGGTCTCGTCTTTGAGTCAGCCGCCTGTCAGAGTGTCAGTGAGAATCGCTGACACTCTGGACCAATGTGGAGGGTTGTCCCAGATGTTTTAGGGTTCTGACATGTTCCCTGTGTTAGCTGATCTAATTTAGAAATTTAGCAGACACTTCTTCTTCTTTCGTGTATCTTCGTCATATGTCCAGCTCAGTGTTGGAAAGCCATGCCCTCGTCTCTGGTCCCACTTGGAAGAGGCCGGCCTCTGAAGGAGGTCTGTACAGAGGACAGGTGGTGATTATGTGCTCTGCAGTCTGCTCGGGTTCTCCACACTCGCATACTGCACTGTCTGCCAGGCCCCATTTCTTCATGGGTGTTTTGAAGCGGCCAACCCCAGTGCGAAGGCGGTTCAGCAGGGTCCACTGCCGGCGTGGTAGGTGTTCTCCTTCGACTCCATCTCCCGGGTCTAGGATGTGATGGTGCATACTTGTAGGCTCAGCCGACTCCCATTCCCGCCTCCAGGCAGTTGCCAGCCATGTTCTTGCAGACATGTCCTCAGGGATGGAACCAAGCATCTCTTGAGCTGACCTGTTGTAGGGGTGGCGGGACTTCAGTCTGCTTGGGGGCACTGCCTTTGTTGTTGTTTCATGCAAGATATGCCAGTCATGTTTTTGGGCTTTCCTTGCGAGTGTGAGGGTAGCGGCCTCTCGTCTTAGGCTGGCCGGGGGAATTCCTGCTAGGACTGGCAGGTAGGACACAGGGGTGGGTTTCAGGCAGCCAGTTATGATCCGAAGGGCATTATTGATGACAGGATCAACCTTCTTCACATGTGGGCTCCTACTCCAGACTGGGGCACAGTATTCTGCCGCAGAGAACACCAGGGCTTGCGTCGAGATACGTAGTGTCCTGGCAGAGGCACCCCAGGTTGTGCCAGCGAGGCGGCGGATAAGTGAGACCCTTGATGTCACTTTGGCTCTCACTTCTTCCAGGTGTTGTTTGTAGGACAGTGTCCTATCTAGCCGAACCCCGAGGTACTTGGGGGCAAATTGGTGTTCCAGACGATTGTTGTCGACAGACACCAACAGCTCCTTCTTTGCCTCTTTGTTACACAGGTGGTATGCGGCAGATATAGTCTTCCCCATACTCAGTTGCAGACGCCATCTGCGCAAGTAGGCAGCCAAGGTGCCCATGTCCTGGTTAAGACCCTCTTCCACCGCTGGCCATGTTGGTTGTCGCAGCATGATGGCCAGATCATCTGCGTATCCATATTGCCTGGATAACGTCTCCGGGAGGTCATGGATGTAGACGTTGAATAGCAGTGGTGAGAGGACAGACCCCTGTGGCACCCCGTTTCTCAACCTTCTCAGTCTGCTTCGCTGGTCATCGCTGGTCCGAAGGGTAAAGCTGCGGTTGGACAGCATCTCCATTATGAACTTCACCATATGCCGGTCTGGGATGGTCCTCAGGAGCTTCAGGTGAAGTCCTCGGTGCCAGACGGTGTCATAGGCGGCCGTTAGGTCAAGCAACACAACACCAGCTTTCTCATTGGCCTGGAAGCTGTCCTCGATGTCTTGAGTGAGCAGAGTTACTTGGTCTACTGTTGACCTGCCCCGCCTGAAACCAGCCTGTTCCCTTGGAAGCTGTGGGTCCACTACTGGCTCTATGCGACTGAGGATCATCCTCTCCAGGGTCTTAAATGGGACGCAGAGCAGCGAGATGGGTCTGTAGGCCTTTGGGTCATCCGCAGGTTTGCCTGGCTTCAGAAGGGCAATGACAGTAGCACGGCGCCAAGTCTTTGGTAGTTTTGACCTCTGAAAGCAGGAAGAGAAGAAAGAGCAAAGCCAGGCAGATGTTTTCTCACTCTGGTGGATCAGGAACTCCGGGTGGATGTTGTCATGCCCTGGGGACTTGCCTTGCCTAAGGTTGCCGATGGCTGCCCTAAGTTCAGCGATGGTAAAGTCTCTGGACATGTCAGCATCGACGCTGGGTGCTCTAGAGAGGGAAGACACCTTGCGCAGTGTAAGGCGGGCAAAGTTCTTATCTGCCCCTTGGAATTGGCTGTTCTTTAGGAGCTGGGCTGCAATGGCATCTGCTGTCACAGGGCACTTGGTGGGTGATGTTTTCCTGCCAGTAAGCTGGTTAAGGATCTGCCATGCCTTACGGCTGGAATGGGTGAAATTGATTGATTCAACGGTTTCAGTCCATCTGGCCCTTCGGGTGGCGTCCAGCTTGTGGAGTAGTGCCGTTGCAGTCGTGTCCACGTCCTCCCTTGAGCCAGCCTGCTGGTGTTCACGCAGGAGGTGATTGCATTCCTCGTCCCAGCCCGGGATGTAGCTCGCATTGTAGCCGCGTGGGATGGACTTTTTTGCTGCACTTAAGAGCAAATTGCAGTAGGCTGCATATGCTGTATCCACATCGGCGATGTCTGGATCCGGGAGGCTGGCTGATGTTCTCTCTGTCTCCGTGGTGAATGCCTGCCAGTTGGCCTTCCGGAAGTTCCACCTACGGACAGGTTTGCCCCCTACTGGCTGTACCAGTGAGGGGACTTGGATGACAGACGGTCGATGGTGTGACCGGGGGAACCTCTCGATAACCTGTCTCTCCGGGATTGGGTCACCATTGCGGCAAACAGCAAATGCGAGGTCTGGGTTGGTGGACGAGTTCCATCTTGAGGAGTGGAAACTTGGTGGTTCTTTGGGGTCGAACAGGAGCTGAGCAGACACTTATATCTGCAGAAGGGCTGCACGATTCTTGTAAATGATTATTTTTCTCCCTACGAATTGGAAAATTATTCACACTTTTATCTTGTTTCCCAATTTGACTTATTAAAATAACAAGCTCACAAGCCTCTCAAGTCTCTTGACTGTCATTACTGAGTGTACAGAGCAGGCGAGGCAACATTAGAGTTGAAAGAGGCTTTAGTGTAGTCCAATATTTAAAAATTAGATCACATTGATGTATGAATCGAGATTGTAATTAATATTCCTGGGAGTTCCTTTTAAGCTGCTTCTTCTACTGCATCTCTTCATTCAGAGGGCAATGTAGACAGTTGTACCGATGTCCTCCCGCAGGACTGCTAGCTTGGACATGGTGGATGATGAACTGCCACTGATGTGTCAGATCTGTATGCAATTATAGACAACAAAGAGGAGGAAAAAAGTTTAGGGGTTCACAGTTTCACACACATTTTTTACAATTAAATTTCAAAACAGTTTGCAACAGTTGCAAAAAATAAATAAAAAAATAACAGATCTATATCTAACAACAGTAACACTGCATTTTACCATGTTACATCTTTCATATAATGTTGGGGGGTTCTCGGGCAGAAACCTATTTGTTTATTATTTTGTTTGTAAGTTAAAACCCTACTTTATACTACAGCGTAGAACAACAGCATAAAAGGTAACTGGCAAAAGTGCTGGATGATTACAATTTAGGCATTTAGCAGATGATTTAATACAAAGCGACTTACAATAAGCAGGTAAAACATCAATATAATGAGCAAGATAATGTCAGTACATCAACAACAATATAACAAATGCATAGGAATATCAATCTAGAAAAGCAATAACATTTAGACCAGGCACCTATAAGTAAAAAAGAAAAAAAAAGCGATCTAGCTTCATGTATGGTCAATGAGGGAAGGGGAGTGTTTTCTTAGCTTTACATTGTGTCCATAAATTCTTCCGTAATGCATTGTGTCCATCAATTCTGCCATTCCATCTCGTGGAAGTCATCTGTTGTGAAATGTTCACTACAGAGCTGAAGATTCATGTCCCATAGCTGTTGTAGTCACAGTGGTCTCTTAGCCCCTGTTCAGCGAATTTAGCGACTAATAGCGAGTTATCTCTGGGCATATGGAGTTTGGTTCTCAGCAGTCAGCAGCACCCGGGGCTTTCGGCTTCAGTCATCACACCACGGTAACACAACAATGACATTTTGTTTCACCAACACAGTTGCACACGTTTCAAAACGTCTACAACTGCTCATCACTGCGGTCATAACATCCCATCTTCTTACTACGTGACTTACAACCAACAGCAACAAACAAACTAAAGCAGCAGCGCAGCGAGGCGAGAGGGGATGTTATCATGGATGTTATGCTGTTAGCTTAGCTTTGGCTGTCGTTGCGCTGCTCCCGCAAAGCATCATGGGTGCTGTAGGAAGTGAGGTCAGAGTGAGCTCAGGGAAAGCACAGTTCTCACTCACGGGATCACCCTTTCCCCATGTTCGAATATCATACTATGGGATTACAAAAGCCCTTAAATAGTGGAGAAGCACTCCTTTAAGTAGGTGATGGCTCATTTTGTACATGGAACATGGTAGAGAAAACGTTTGTCATTTTAGGAATCCTGTGTTGAACATCATGCTATTTTTTTCTGCTCCTAGATATCCTGCACGTGGTTGTGTGTAAAGAGGAGGATTCTATTAAACAGGAGAGGAGCTCCAGTCTGCTCCAGGAGGAACCAGAGCCTCCACACATTAAAGAGGAACAGGAGGAACCAGAGCCTCCACACATTAAAGAGGATTCTATTAAACAGGAGAGGAGCTCCAGTCTGCTCCAGGAGGAACCAGAGCCTCCACACATTAAAGAGGAACAGGAGGAACCAGAGCATCCACACATTAAAGAGGAACAGGGGGAACCAGAGCCTCCAAACATTAAAGCACAGAAGGAAATACTTCAAAGACCAGAGGAACTTGATGGATCTATGTTGACATTACTAGCAGTTAAAAGTGAAGTTGATGCTGACATCTTTTCACACTGCTCTGAAGTTAAACTTGAATATGACCCTGAAGTCAGTGACGACAGTGATTGGGGAGAGATGTTTTCAAGTAGAGGTGTCACCACTAGAGAAAAACCTTTCCAGTGTAGATTGTGTAACACGAGTTTCAGTGAGTCAGGTACTCTGAAGACACATGAGCTTATCCACACAAGAGAAAAACCTTTCCACTGTAAACATTGTGATAAGAGTTTCAATCAGTTCAGTCATCTAAAGTCACATGAGCGTATCCACACAGGAGAAAAACCCTTCCACTGTACACATTGTGACAAGAGTTTCATTCAGTTATGTAATCTAAAGTCACATGAGCGTATCCACACTGGAGAAAAACCTTTCCATTGTAATGTGTGTAACAAGAGGTTCAGCCAATCATATACACTAAAGACACACCAGCGTATCCACACTGGAGAAAAACCTTTCCATTGTAAAATCTGTAACAAGAGTTTCAGCCAGTTAACTAGACTAAAGACACACCAGCGTATCCACACTGGAGAAAAACCTTTCCACTGTAAACATTGTTACAAGAGTTTCAGTGAGTTATATGAACTAAAGAAACATGAGCGTATCCACACTGGAGAAAAACCTTTCCATTGTAAAATCTGTAACAAGAGTTTCAGCCAGTCATATACACTAAAGACACACCAGCTTATCCACACTGGAGAAAAACCTTTCCACTGTAAACATTGTTTCAAGAGTTTCAGCCGTTCATCTAAACTAAAGACACACCAGCGTATCCACACTGGAGAAAAACCTTTCCATTGTAAAATCTGTAACAAGAGTTTCAGCCTGTCAACTACACTAAATATACACCAGCGTATCCACACTGGAGAAAAACCTTTCCATTGTAAAATCTGTAACAAGAGTTTCCGCCAGTCACCTACACTAAATACACACCAGCGCATCCACACTGGAGCAAAACCTTTCCATTGTAAACATTGTGACAAGAGTTTCAGTGGGTTAACTAATTTAAAGTCACATGAGCGTAGCCACACTGAAGAAAACCCTTTCCATTGTAAAATCTGTAACAAGAGTTTCAACAAATCATCTACACTAAAGATACACCAGCGTATCCACACTAGAGAAAAACCTTTCCACTGTAAACATTGTGACAAGAGTTTCAATCAGTCAGGTAATCTAAAGACACATGAGCGTATCCATACAAGAGAAAAACCTTTCCATTGTAAAGTCTGTAACAAGAGTTTCAGCCACTCATATACACTAAAGACACACCAGCGTATCCACACTGGAGAAAAACCTTTCCATTGTAAAATCTGTAACAAGAGTTTCAACCATTCATCTACACTAAAGACACACCAACGTATCCACACTAGAGAAAAACCTTTCCACTGTAAACATTGTGACAAGAGTTTCAATCAGTTAGGTAATCTAAAGACACATGAGTGTATCCATACAAGAGAACAAACCTTTCCAGTGTAAACGCTGAGTTTCATTCAGTTAGGTGCCCTGAACGCATTCAACCGGACTTTTTCACCATTTCTCAGACATTTGAATGCAGAGAGTATCCACAGGGTATCCACGGAGGAGTATCCACGGGATACTCGTTCACGTGCACTTTGAAGTACGCATGCGCCGATATCTCTCGCCTTGAATATTATTCCCCTCAGGGGAATCGAACCCAAACCGTGGGTTTGTTGCATCCGTGCTCTACTGACTGAGCTGATGAACGGATGATGTGACTCCTTTTTTGTGCATTTATCTATGATGTGGATAGTGGGGTAGACGTGCAGTGGGGTAGACGTGGATAGTGAGGGACTGAATATTTACTATTCTGTCCATAACGGCACATAACTCGGTAACGCGGCTGAGTGCAATACCGCGCCGCTCCGTCGGGGTCTGTGGCGTGGAGCGTTACACCGGGGAACAGAGAATACTTTGCATCTGGTTCGAGGCTGGGATTCACCTCAGGTTTTATTTTTGTGCTCCTCTGAGGTTGACCACTAGATGTCGACAATTTACTACTAATATCTCTGCATTGGTGAGATATTGGATACTGGATATCCAAGTATCCATGGATACCTCTGCATTGAAGAATCTGAAAGCACGGGAATATTTCGCATTAAGTGCGTTGATATCATTCGAAACAGGTGCACCGAAGACACATGAGCGTATCCACACTGGAGAAAACCCCTTCCACTGTAAACATTGTCACACGATTTTCAATAACTTATGCAATCTAAAGACGCATGAGCGTTAGGGCTGCAACCATTAATCGTAATCAAATTGATTGTTCAATTAGTTGCCAACTAATTTAGTAATCGTAATCGAATCAGCAACTAATCGCTGGAATTTCTATTAATACCATGCAGGCATATAGGGTCAAGAACAAAGAATGACTTGAATATTTTTATTTTTATTACCTATTTGAAAAGAGTACCGTTACCTTTTAGCCTGACAAATGTGTAGCTATTCTTTAATCAGTATGCAGTCAGAAAAAGGTATTGCTTTTAGTAGCAACCTAATCGGCAGCTGAGCAAAATGTAATAATTTCTGTATTTTTGAATGAATTGTTCATCTTAAAAGTATTTTATGTTAGTTAAAACATGTCTAAAAAGATCAAATCTAACGTATAAGGTAATAGCTAAATTAGTGCCATAATCTGATTAATCGATTAATCGTTTAAATAATCGATGATTCATTGATTATGAAAATAATCGTTAGCTGCAGCCCCAATGAGCGTATCCACATAAGAGAAAAACCTTTCCAGTGTCAAAGCTGTAACAAGAGTTTCAGTATTTCATTTAAAGGAGCTATACTCAACTTTTTCATTGTAGGGCCGACACTTTGTTTACATCCTAGTCTAGACTAGAAAGTAAACAAAGTGTTGGTCTGACAATGGCCAAAATGATTATTGTATCCTTATTTTACTCTTTTTGTGGTAATTTTTTAATAGAAACACATATATGAAGCTTATTTTTTTATAAAATATTTTCAAAACATTATTTTTATTTTAGGATCCGTTTTTCAAGAAAAAGTTGACTATAGCTCCTTTAAGCTGAAGACACCAGAATATCCACACTGGACAAAAACCTTTCCAGTGCGAACATTGTGAAAAGAGGTTAATTGATTCAGGTGCCCTGAAACGTCACCAGCGTGTGTCCACAATAGTTAATACAATATGTATACAAAGTATACAGTAGGCCTAACAAGGCTTTATGCTCTATAATAATTCCCCCAAAAATACAGAAGAATCGATAACAGTTGACAATATGTCTGCGAGTGACAATTACTCAACATGAATTGTTTTTTAAACCAACATGACTCTCCTTTAATAGTGCAAACAACATGAAATGGCTAATCTTAATCACAATCAAATTAATATTTTAACTTCTTAACAACAATAATGAAAGGTAAGTTACTCTTTGTATCAACTCTTTTTTTTAATCAAACATGAAGTGTAGGTATTTGAATTATGCATCTCCTTTAGCAAACATGAAATATACATTTTACTCCATGAATTATGAACTGTTATGTATGTACCAATCTAAACCCACTAATTTCATTAATTAATTCACTTATTAAGTTACATAGGCTTTTTCAATAGATTCTAAAAATAGATTAACAGAAAAATGTTCATCAATGAATATACACTTGATAACTGGATCCACAAAGGACACCATAAGAAAGCAAACTAATACAATGTAGAAATTAAAAACAAAATAAACTATTGGGTAGGAATGGATGTTGTTTTTATTCATCTGATCCCCCTTGTGGCAAAGTCGCGTTAAAGTATACATACTGGTCTACATCCTGTTTTAAGCAAAATGAGGTAGAAGTGTCAGTTGAGTCATTGACAAAACATCAGTGATCTCACCAGAGTAAACAATTAACAAGGTGACAACGTATAAAACTTTGCAAAAGTCCAGAGTAAACAATCTAAGAGAATCTTTTAGGGGGGACAGTGGCACCGCCTTCTGCCCAGCAGGTGCATCTGGTTGGCAAGGCAGTGCTTATGTGGTTACTTACACTTCATGTTGGATGGAAAGAGGATAAAACACCATGTATGGATATTTATTGCACTCTTAGGACTTGTTGGACTTTCTCCGGTTAATTTGTGTAAGTCTTAATTTTCTCAGTCTGTTGTAAAGGTAACCATTTACATTGATCTTTTTTTTTCTTCTTTTTCTTTGCTTAAAGCTGTACTGTGTAAGTTGCTCAACTAGTGGTCAGTAGCGGTATTGCTTTTTTCGGCCGTTTTTCGGCCGGAGTCGTCGCGGACCACCGCCGCGGACCACCGGAGCGGCGCCGCAAACCACCGCGACCGATAGTAATCCGTGGAGGGGTAGAACGCATGGTAGAACGTAATTTTCTGGCCAGGATTTGTGGATTAAGAGGTTAAAATCCTTCACCATGGTAAACACTGTAGCCAAGCGGAGGCGCTTCCTGGAGACCAGAGCAGATAAGCTGTGATTGGCCGGTAGTGTACCATGTGTGCATGATCGGCGATGTGATTGGGCAACGTATACACAACGTATACAGATGATGCAGATTACGTCATTTTCGCGCGAAATCCCACCCCTGTCACTGCTAAGAAGAAAACATATAAAGAGAAGGCTTCAGAAGCTGAAAATAACGGAGTGGGTGTTCTAAAACTTTAGCGATTTAACAGTTAGGACAATTTTAAGATTTGTTTTATAAAAAAAGTTGGTACAACTTTAAGGATACAGAGTCTGACATTAAGGACTGCCCACTTGTCCACAGGGATGTTTATGTGTAATACTTAATTAATACTTAATTATTTGCACACCAACAATGATGAAATATACAAACAAAATTAAATTTAAAAACTATTTAAAGTGTGACAAAGTTAGAAAGAAAACCCCTGACTATCAATCTCTGTATGTTAGACTGAGCAGGGCTCTACACCAGTGGTTCTCATACATTTTTGGCTCAGGTCACACAAAATAACTTTTCCATCCACGGCTCCCCTGAATTACATTGTTACTTTATTGCACCTTTTGTCATGTTAATGATACATAAATAAGTCAATAGTCCCCCACAGATTATCACAAGGAAAACTGGAAAGAACATCTGTTTCAATTAGGACTTTGTTTTCCATTCTACAAAACTTTTATACTTGGCCTTTAATTCCCCCAAAATAGCTGATCCTTGTAGATCTGCTATTCTTTTTTTTCTGAGTTTTTTTTTTCTTGGCTGAAAAAGAGTAAAAGTACTGTTTATCCCAGGTCTGTTTTACTAGATTAAGAGGGTCTACGTGGTTAAATTGAAGTGATATTAATTCAACATAGCATCAAAGTATTCTGAGGCACCCCTGGACTGACACCAAGGCACCCTAGGGTGCCAAAACGCCCACCTTAAGAAACCCTGCTCTAGACTGATACCAACATGAGTGTGAGTGCTTGTTAACATTTCACCTGATTGAGTTTGTGCAAGTACACAGTTATCAGGCTTGTCTTTCACTGCTTTAGGTCTAGTGTGAGTGTATAGGAGCTTCATAGGTTGATGAAATGCACTTAACCATCCTTGTCTTCAAAGTAACTGCCGCAACAAAAATACATTATTCATGTCTTAAAACAACCATTGTTACACACAAGACAACCTTTAAATGTAATTTCATCAGTTAGAGGATAGAGTTCACATGCACATACAAACAAACTATAGTATGAAGCACACAAACATAAATCTACAAACCAACATGCAAGTGGATGTGATGGACTGTTTGCTTGTGGAGACCTGCAAGGACGCAGAAGACTCGTTGGGAAGTAGAAAAGAAACTTTAATGTCAGATCCTGCAGTCATGACTGGCAAATTATGTT
The DNA here is from genome assembly GCF_963921795.1 of Nannobrachium achirus. Taxonomy (NCBI): domain Eukaryota; kingdom Metazoa; phylum Chordata; class Actinopteri; order Myctophiformes; family Myctophidae; genus Nannobrachium; species Nannobrachium achirus. Next base: position 67,204,525 of record NC_137817.1, on the reverse strand, counting down.
GGTGTTATTCACTCATACTATGAATTACCCTACAGATCATTGTGTGTGTGTACAATGTGTGTGTGTGTGTGTGTGTGTGTGTGTGTGTGTGTGTGTGTGTGTGTGTGTGTGTGTGTGTGTGTGTGTGTGTGTGTGTGTGTGTGTGTGTGTGTGTGTGTGTGTGTGTGTGTGTGTGTGTCTCGTTTTTTTTTTCTTCATATCTGTTATGTAATATTGCTTTGCTCCATTCCACACCCAGCAAAGCACCATAGGACTACAATGGAAACAAGACCCCAGGACTTTAGTGTTATCCTAGCATTATTGTATAACTGTGCCACTGTACTTTTGTTTTCTTTCAAACTGTTAATAAATTATTGAATCAATCCATTTTGATTATGTTAATTGTTGTATTATACAATGATTAACTGAAATTAACTGAATAATATATTATGACTGTAATTATTACACCTAATCTAGGAGTGTGAATTAAAGACCCAATGAAATGACTATTTGGCCATTTTTTTGTTTCAGTCTAAAAAGGAAGCCTGTGTGTTTCTGAACCAATGAGAAGGGACCAGCCCTTCAGGCGATGGGATGTAAAATCTGAGTAATGGGAGTAATGGGCACAGACATAGAAAGGTAGACGCCTCTTCCGGCTGGGGGGTGCTGGTCCAAGCACAGACATATAAAGCTAGACGCCTCCTTCGGCTAGGGGGCGTATGCATTGAGCAACCAAGGGAATCTTCGTCAAAGATATTTAATTAATGAAGATAGCTCATCCTCATTGGATCCACTAGAGACATGGTACACAAATCCTACAAATAGACTCCTAAGTGGGCGCCGGCTCTGACGGCAAATCTCGCGCACGGCCTGTTTACTGGATTCTAGTTTACTGGTGCTCCCGCGAGAGAGTGTGGGTGCTATTGGCTGGGACAGCTAAAGAGCAATAATAAAGTTGATTTTCTCAGTTGTTGTGTCGCTGAAAAAAGCCACTTTAGTATGACAATTTTGTTAATATTATGTGGCTTGTGATGATCTGGTCCAATATTTAGTTCAGTGAGCATAGCTTCTGAACTATTATTTTGATCTGTGTTCACGTTAGCTCTCTCGTTGTAAATGAATAGACTCCAACCTGCTTCTGCCTCCTAAAAAGGTGTCTCCCCTACGTCATGCAGAAACGGGAAGTACAGGTCTTTTGCACCCTCTTGCTATCGCCCTCTTGGTCTTCGTCGCTTCCGTGTTCATTGCTTCCGCGTGCGTCACACATACGGAAGTCGGTAAGCCAATCAGAGGCAGGTGGGGGCTGGTCTTTACGTATGCAGCCTATAAGAACAGCTGAGCAGCGCAACATCGGAACTGGCTCTGTTGAATTGAATTGTGGTCCTTGGAAAAGTCACAGAAAAGACACACTGTGATTGGCCAGTAGTCACTTTGACTGACAGCGTTCCCTTTGTTTTTTCAGGAAGTCCGGTCTAGAACTTTTGCACATCGCTCCAATTAACTGCAGAGGCGAACGAGGCATCTAGCTCTTTATATCTGTGGGTCCAAGACTCCTGGCAAAAAAAATGAAAATAATTACGGAATTCTTCCCTGTGCGTCACAGAAGCGGAAATTCGGTCGGCCAATCAGAGGCAGATGGGGCGGGTTTTCTCATACGCACCGCTGAGCCGCGCAACATCAGGAACTGAATGAAAACAAAACTGGAGCTGTCACCAAACACTCAGAGATTTGTGAAATAAGTTCCCAGAGAGAAACATGGTCGTTTCATGTACAGCTCCGGGTTGTACAAACAGATGCACATTGGAAACTAGAACGCTGGGAATCACTTTCCACAGGTAAGTAACATGATTCATTAATCTGTCTAATGAATGTAGACGGGAATGTGACCAAATCCTGGATCCAACTCCATGTCTGGTATTGACACTTGCTTTGGCCATGTTAACATGCCAATAAAGCTCCTTTGAATTGAATGGGAAAAGTCCCGGAAAAGACGCACTGTGATTGGCCAGCAGATTTTTGAGTGACAGTCTGTCTTCCACACTCCGCCATTTCTGCCAGGACTCCTTGACCAGGCGCGCCGCCGCGTCCCAAGTCCTTAAATAATTCCTATTTCCTTCACTTGTTTCCTATTTCCTTGTCTGTTAGTCCCACCCACTGGGAGTTGGCCTATCACCTGTGATGTTGTCATCAGAAATGGCCAATGGGTCGTCTCCTCTTCTCTATTTCCTCAATGGGAGGGACTAACATACAAGCAAGGAAATAGGATTGATTTAAGGACTTGGGACGTGGAACTGCAGCGGCGGGGGAGGTATCTAGCTTTTTATATCTGTGGTAATGGGAGCCAGCAATGGGAAACAAACAGGTGAATGTAATCAAAGGTTCATTTATATCCAAAAAGTCTATCTATGTCATCACACAGCACATGTCTGTTCACAGGAAATAATTAAGAATGGCCAATTTAGGGACCTTTGATATAAAAATACACAAAGGGCGGCTTGCACCAAGAGGGATTAAATAAATCTTAGTTTAAGATTAATCAAGGGTTTGTTGATCTAGGTTTTATTTTAAATCGAGGTGCGTTGCACCACTTAAATGTAAGCATTGCTTAACAAATCTGTGATTAAAACCTTAACCTGTGATTAAAACCATAAACTGCGATTAATTCATGGATTAAATGTCCTCCATCTTGGATTTCGATATAAACAAATTGGAATATGCTATCCTCTTGAGCCTAATATCATTAGCGTTACTCTTTTATTCACTTCTAGGAGATAGTCTAGTAGGCAGAATGTGAACCCAGACATTTTGAGTACCCCAATGTTTTATGTTAGAAATGTTGAGTATGGGTCCCCAGCATGTAAAAACCACCGGATGCTAACTTGTATATGTTGGGCGATCCGATTTTCATAATCAGCCGCTAGAGTTGGTGTCCCATCAACTTTACATTACAGGAAAAAATAAGCAAAAAATTAATATGCTTCAAGTAGCATATGAGGGGTCTAACTAGGGGTATTTCATGATTCTGAATCCATTGCAAGCATCAGTTTTGCATGAAAAACATTCCTTGGGCTAAAACGGACCCCAGAAACATGTGAAAAGTGATGATTCGGCACTTTTCATCACTAAACCAAGGCCGATTTTTCACCAAGGAATGTTTTTCGTGCAAAACGGATGCTTGCAATGGATTCAGAATCATGAAATACCCCTAATTAGACCCCTCATATGCTACTTAAAGCAGATTAATCTTTTGCTTATTTTTCCTGTAATGTAAAGTTAATGGGACACCAACTCTAGCGTGTCGTTCACGGAGCCTGTTATCGAGGCGAATGGCAATGCAAATGAGAGATTCAAGATATTCAGCCTCCTCACGAGTTGCCAATTCATCCTTGATAGCCTCCGACAAGCCATGTTGAAACACCTCTTGTAGAGCGATGTCATCCCACATGCTTTCAGCGGCAAGAGAGCGGAATTCAACAGCGTACTTAGCAACGCTTCTGGGGCCTTGTCTTAAAGTCAACAGCCGTTTAGAGGCCTCTCTCCCCTTTACAGGATGATCGAACACGGCTCTCATGGCCTGGGTGAAGGCCTCAAAAGAATGACAGACAGGGGACCTGCTCTCCCCTGCCCAAGCCAACGCATCTCCCTTTAAGCAGCCAAGAAGATAAGCAATACGTGACCGCTCAGTAGAATAAGCTTGAGGCTGAAGATCAAAAACGATTGAGCACTGAAGGAGGAAATCACCGCAGGTACCGAGGTCCCCGCCGTAGCGCTCTGGTGCTGGAACATGAGGCTCCCGGGAAGAAGCTGGTGAGCGAACGTACACATCATCATCATCATCGGGGGGCAGGGGTCGGCCCTGGGCAGTATTGTTAAGCAGCTCTCTGCGTAAGTTGGTCATATTGGTGGAGAGGTCTCGCATGCCATCCATAATTTCTCTCAGAGCTTGATCATGAGAACCAAGCAAAGCGGCCTGACCAGCCAAAGCATGGTGAATATTGTCTGTGTCTGCTGGGTTCATAATGGCTCTGTGATACTGTCAAGGCAGTCAGAGAATCCAAATGCAGACAAGAAGCAGACAATGGAAACGTAGTAATGCTAAACTTAAAGTGGCTTTAATCCAAAAATCCAAAACGAGAATCAGGCTTACAAAAACAAATAAGCCAAGTGAGCCATTAATGAATCATTAAAGTCCAAACAAAACTAGGCTCAAGCTCAAAAGCAGAACAAAATACCAAGGTCCTCTTGGGGAGGGGGGTCAGTCCTCAGGCCTGGTCCTCGAACAAAGGTTGGAGCTGCGTGGGGGAGGCAGTTTGGCTGGCTGAAGGAAGAGACCAAACATTAGCGTCCAGAAAAGACAGGGATCCCAAAACAAGCAACAGGCAAAAAGGGTCGAAGTAACTGACCTAGTACGTAAAGCGCAAAGCATGCACTGGCTAGGAAATGGACTATCACAGAGCACTGGCGTGCCGCTTCTGCCAGGTATTTGTAGCCAGCCAGGTGATTGCAGCTCCAACCTAAAGGACATAGAAACAGAACAGTCAGAACAGAGAGACAGTCATACTGCCATGACAGTATCAAAAAAGCAGCATTTCAAAAAACACTACCACTCAAAAGTAGGATTTATAATACAGAAATGTCAAGCTTATGAAAGGTTATGTTAATTTATGCACAATGTACTTGGTCTGGAATACTTTTGAACATGTGGTAATGCTATGGAAGCCCAGGTTTGCTTTAAAGGAGTAGAGTAAAAAAAATGTTTTTTTTTTCTTTCTTTTTTTATTGATTATTTATGCCATTGAGACTTGAGTTCAATCATATTTTTAGTTTTTGTCGCATTCCTAAGATAATAATTTTATTACAATAAATGTACCCCCATTGATTCCCGGATGGGGACCCGAATGCATTTGGGTCCCCATCCGGAATCAATGGGGGTAAATTTACTATAATCAAAATGTTGTCTTAGGATTGCGACAAATACAAAACAATATTATTGAACTGAAGTCTCCGAGGCATGAGTAATCAATAGATAAAAAATAAAAAAAAATACTCCTTTAAGCTCATTTGTGTGGTTGAGCCTGGTGTCTCTCATCTTCCTCTTGATAATGCAACACAAATTATGTGGGGTTCAAAAGTATTCCAGACCTAGTGCTAAGTGCATGAATTAACATAACTTAAACGTTTGACCTTTCTGTATAATAAATCCTTCTTTTTGAGATATGGATTTTTATTTATTTTTTGGTTTTCATGAGCTGTACAATCATGACTTGATTCATGCTATTTGGATAATATGGTCTTATTTGGGGCATATTGCCCATGTATAAACAAAGAAAGCTTTTGTGGGATTAGTGTGGCGTGTCCTTTAAGTTTGTTAATATGTTTACAAGGCAGTCCACTTTTTGAAAAATGCTAAGTAATCATTCTCTTACGTTGGTAGTTAGGATTCAGAGGGAAAGCCATGTGCCTCTCTGAGGCTGGACTTGGATTCAAAGCCACCTGCCTCTGTTGTGATGGACCTGTTGAGACAATGGTTGAATGTACTCTTGCCTGTCAATATACAAAATGTGTCATACAGTAATGGACATAACAGATTTGTCTCCAGAATTGTATACATTTTCTACAGCACATGTGACTACTAATGTTGGCTGGCTTTGGTGAGTTTCTCTGGTTGATCCAATCCACAATTTACTAAACAATCACAACCTATGTTTAAACTCAGGGCTTTAGTTGTGTTGGTGTGGTGTGTCCTTTTTAAGTTTGTTATATATATAATATAGTTACAAGGCAGTTAATTTCCTTTTGTTAATTAATCAATTCTCTTACGTGGGTAGTTTGGAATCTGAATCAAATCCTCCTGACTCTCCTGGGGTGTTGACACAATGGTTTGTATCATATGACACATTGTTCACCTTCACACATAATTACAATTTTTAATCTACATATGAATTATGTCTTACCCATATATGAATTATGTCTTACCCATGTCAGTCTCAGTGTATAAGGACTGACTCGGATCAAACATCCATCTGTTCTTCATGGTGTGGCATTGGACCTGTAGCCTACCCATGTGATGCAGTATTGTCATTAAGATGACTATCATTTGATTTTTTTTTTTTTTTCATTTTTTTTTTTCATTTCTGTTACATATGGACAGTGGATTTACTTAGGGTTTTTCTTGGTTGCTTGCCTGTCCATGCACATAAAGTATATGTCACACAATATTGCTATACATGATCTATCATAACATGATTTCTGCTTACTTGGTATGGTTTGCCTAAGTGTAAATGGAAGGTTCTCTTGGTGTGTTAATTCAGTACCAGTTTAATGACCTTGGAGGGTCATTAATTGAAAAAGTTATGAAAAATGAAGAATAATGTTCTTACGTGGGCAGGCTGGAGTCACCGGACTGTCTCGGGGTGGACCTACTGATACATGGTTTGTTATTTCACACATCATACAACTTGAATCATAACAAGCTTTATTTTAAGGACTGCAATGGATCAAACATTTGGCCCCGTCTGGTCTTCAGTATTGGCACGTCATTTGTTTACGGTAAGTATTTCTGCTGAATAAAATTATAGTCTTACTTTGATAGGTCTGGTGACATGTCAATAAGGATTGACTCTGCTCCTCCAACAATCTCTGATCTGTTAAAACACAAATATGTCACTACAATGCCACAGTGCATCGTTTGACATAAAAGGCACATTGAAAAGTCACCAGTGTTGGGCAAGTTACTGACAAATAGTAACTAGTTACCGTTACTAGTTACTTCATTTCAAAAGTAACTCAATTACTTTACTGATTACTCATACCAAAAAGTAATGCGTTACTGTGAAAAGTAAGTTACTTTTTCGTTAGTTTAGTAATTTTTAGTAATGACCTTATAGCCTGCATGGTTAAACTTTATAGCTTGTAATCCAAAAGAGAAATTAGACATTTGCCTGTGACCCAAACTAGTGAAAACAGCAGATCTCCAAGCTCTCAACGCATCGCTTTGCGCTGCGTTGTGAGCTTGGAGATCTGCTATTTTCACTATTTCTTAAATATATTTGTGTTCTAATTTAGGCTGTCAGTCGATTAATGCTGCATGCCTGAAGAAGGCCTATGACCAAAGGCTTGCACTTTATTTAACTGGAAATAAAGAACATGATTTCCTCCATTTAATTTTTCATTAGGACAGATTTAAAATAAATAAACGTTTACAGCATCCTTATTCTAAGAGCATATTCACCCAAAGTAAGCTTGTAGATCATCTATTTTTGGTGAAGAGAGTTGATGTATGGAAAAATAGTGCAACTCAGGGGTGTTTTACAAAGCAAGCATAGAGGCATTAGAGGGTCTAAATTGGTTTAACTGAAGTAATAGGCTATAATTATGTATTATCATCAATAGCCTAAATCTAAAATGTAAATTTATTCAAGCAAAATCTTAATGCAAAACGATGGTCTCAAAAGCTAAAATAAATACGGTTGCATGTACCTTATGTCACAATAGTCTGACTCTAGACTGTTCCTTTCAACTATTTAAGGGCAAAATATTACCTCATGACACTGCTGCTGTTGTTTTGGCTTTTAAAGCCTCTAAGGGACAATGTTACATACTGTATAGCCTACATTCCTGTTGCTTAATGTACTTTGTGAAACTATCAGAGGACTAACGATCTTTAACGGGTTTCACCTGGACATGCATTGATTAATCCAGCGTGTGGACAGACACACACGATGACACCACAACAAAGTGAACTGATTTTTTTTTCAACAACAGAGAATCCAGAGGTGGTTTTCCTTTGAAACTGGCTAAAATAAAGGGCCATTTATAGGATGTCTTTTTCTGTAGCTTGCAAAGCAACAGCTTTTGCAGTGCTGTTGCATTCTGTTATGAAAGTGAAAGTAAACTCCTGCATAGACCGTCTGGACGCAGGAAAGCCTGGTGATGCGATTCTTTTTTTTTTCTTCTTTTTTTTTAGACGACATTGACACAGGATTATGGAATATATCCTTACATTGCAAAGATAATCAATAATCAGCACCATCTAAAGGTAATCAGCACCATCTATGTCTGACACATGCATGGATTTAATACAAGACATTGTCAATCATCTCATCAATAACACACAGCTCTCCACCGCACGCAGTGGACGGGGGAAATCCAAATAGAACCCTGTTTGGCTCCTACACTGTATTTGGATAATGTAGACTCTGGTGGGTCAACTAGTAAGAGAAATGAATGTGCAGTCCTCATAAGCAGTCACATTAACAACTGCAATCATTAATATGTCATTAGGCTGAAGGCTTCATGGCTAAAACATTGGAATACGATTTGTTTGAATAGTTGGTCTAAAATACCAATAACATTTAGACCGTTGGTCCCCTTGAACTATAGAAACAAACACAACAGCAAATATACACATCTTACACCTTGAAGTCTAGAGAGTGATGCTGTTGATATTTAGAACCTATTTTTTTTACCCTACTCATCGAAATTTAATTTGGATGTGTCGATGTCACTCAGAGTTTTCCATCTTCGCACAACATTATCCAATATGTCTGAAAGAAAATACATGCATGTTGATTGACAGCTATTGAGTAGTTCACACGCAAAATGATTTTCTTTCTATTATTAGGGAGCACTAGTTTTTTATTGAAGGTAGTTATAGGAGCAACTATATAAGCCCTGATATAAAATGCCATGACCCTCCCTCTCAATTTGGGGGAAAATCAATGACCCTCCCCAGGCATTTAACAAAAAATGATTGACCCTCCCCTAAAAACATGACATTTACCACAGCGTTAGGGCTGTCACGGTTTGGAATTTCTGGAGACGATTAATCATCATACAAAATAACTGCGATTGACGAATAGGCTATATTGTCTATTTCCCCCCCTTCATTAGGCTATATGTATACCACTATGATAGTATGAGCTTTGATAATCCACATACTGTACTCCTTAATGAAGAAAATTATCAATTGAATTGCTTTTTGAACACCAAGAAAGATTAAAATGTTAGAGAGGGACTAGTGGAAAAAGAGATCAATCCAGTTGCGTTCGGGTGTTGCGCTCTGGAAATAGCAGATCTACAAGCTCAGAACGTGCCGTGTCGCGTTGACGGGCTAGACCAGCTGCTGTTGGACTATCTACTGCTGTTTTATTTCCCAGTTCAGCGTTTTGTTGTGGCCAGTGGATCTGTAGATTTGTTGTATTAGCAGCATGTCTGACTAGCACCTTATGGCAGTGCTTTCTCCACGTTACTGTGCTGGGCTCTCCTTTATTGTTGGGATTAAAACAGCTCGACCACAGCGGTGTAAAGTAAACTTTAATCCTCCATGACACAAACTAGTTATCCTCGCCTATGTAGTAAGATTGGGGTACACCCCCCCATTTCGAAGCCCCCAGATTTCTAAGCCCCCCGATTTCTAAGCCCCCCGATTTCGAAACACCGCTAATCCTACCGGGAACCCCAGCCCCCCCACTTCGACACCCCCCGTTTTCGAAGCCCCGCCATTCCGACGACCGGTCGGCGACGCACTACCGACACTACCGACGGTGATCCGTCTCCGACGGCGGTCGCCGCTGTGTTGCTGTCAGTACTGTACCGTTTTGTTTAGTTTAGTCTTTTTTTACTCCACATTTTGATTACTACTTAAAGGAGTGGTGACACCGGCCGAAATGTAACATTATGGTACAGTAGGTCACGTGGTCTTTGTTGAAACGGTTTGTAAAGGGGGTGGAGCTCAAAGTATGCAGTACAATTAACAGCCTATTCTCTCTGTGATGCTGCCGACACGCCCATACAGCTACTGTAGCTGTATGGGCGTGTCGGCAGCATCATTTGATTGGATAATTTAACATGGGGGAACATGACATCATTAAAAAAAAAATGCTAATTTGATAGCCATAATTAGCTGTTTTGGCCGTGTCACGCCCCCTTTAAGCACAAAGATTTCCTCCATCTCTCAGTGTGTTTAGCTCAGTCGGTAGAGCACACGGTTTTGAGTGGTTTTCTCTCTCTGAGCCAGAGACCCGGGATCGAATCCCACTGAATACCTTTAGAATTCATTATTTACAAATCAGACTTAATGTTTGTTTTTGTTTGATTGAAGAATATATAAGAAGGTTGCATGGTAAAAAGTACAGTTGTATGACAAATAACTGCAACAAGGTCAACTAAAAGGAGATCCTAGTAAGCTTTTTGGCTTATTTACACTGGAACCACTTTATGTCCTTTTAGTTGACCTTGTAGCAGTTAATTCTCATAAAACTGTACTTTTTACTAGGCAACCTACCAATAAATTCTTCAATCAAACAAAGACTAACATTCAGTCCGATATATAAATAAAGAAATCGAGCTACAGGACAATAAAAAGACATGCGCACGCACGCGCGCACTAGGGTGGATCTTAAATTACCTTTTTTAGATTTTCTTGAGTCTCACCCCCCAATTATGTTCCAATTTACAAAAAACTGATTTGGTTAAAATTTGGTTGAATTTCAAGCATATTTAGAGGTAGCTCAATCAAGTCAAAGATTGTACATTTTATTGATCAAAATCGAATTGCACTGCAGGCACATTTAAGTTATACATTACACATTATTCTTATACTAAGCACAGAAATTATATTTTTTAAGCTTACAAATCTAAACACAAATCTGATTACATGTTTGTCATATGTCAAACCAGAATTAATGTATTGTAGGAAATAGCAAAGCAAAGAATGACAAATTGCTATTTTTCATTTAACGTGCACAATGACATGTCTTTATTGCACATTCTTCAATTATACTCACAACACACAACAAGCACACAGCCCCACTTCCTTGTTTACCCCCAAAACCCCTGAAAGTCACTGCAGTATAGCAATTCAGTAGTTACTGATCAATTAAAGTTTGTTTACAGCTATCGGGATACTTGTGCCGATGGTTCTGCACAATTTGCAGCAAGTACTGGAGTTGGGACTCATCTTTATTAATGAGACCACAATATTCTTGTATTAGGGCAACCCCACGCTCTGCATGATCATTGACAACATTCATCGCATTCACTACAGCCAGAGCTTCTTGGTAGTCCACCCTGGGCTCATCGGGATCAACGTCAAGGAAGTCATCTGGGAGATCCATCATTTTGAAAAGCACTTCAATGTTCTTCCTTGCAATTGTTCAAGTTCAACAGTAATTATCTTCATATGCCCCTGTTCATGATCTTCATTTCCATCTTTCATGGCTCTCACCATCAGCCTCTTTGTTTGCGCGCTCACTTGACTGTCAAACAATGCAAGTCCGACGATCTCTGGAGCCAAATACCATAAGTGATTGGAAAACTTTTGAGAAGCAGCTTTAGACACCTCAGCATTTATTGATGAATATTCCAACAACGATTTTAACAGCTGCCAAGTCATTTAGTGGAGCGCTGACAGCAACAGGTGCCATCATCCATGCCTTCACATAATTGCAAACTGCAAAAATGCACAAATCCATGCATGCTTTGTCTTCCCTGAAGGTCAGTTTGAATTGGCCATGAAACATCCAGATCTTCATACAATAAATAACCTTTGCCATCCAACGGGCATGATGGGTAGCTCCTGGAGCTCTGAACCGGATACCTCGAGCAGCGAGGTATCCGGTTCATCAATAAATGCTGAGGTGTCTAAAGCTGCTTCTCAAAAGTTTCCCAATCACTTATGGTGAACAGGGGCATATGAAGAGAATTACTGATGACCTTGGAACAATTGCACATTCTTCAATTGCAAGGAAGAACATTGAAGATTTTTTCCAAGGTGCTTTGAGTGGGAGCCCAGGGAGGACTACCAAGAAGCTATGGCTGTAGTGAAGGCGATGAATGTTGTCAATGATCATGCAGAGCGTGGGGTTGCCCTAATACAAGAATATTGTGGTCTCATTACTAAAGATGAGTCCCAACTCCAGTACTTGCTGCAAATTGTGCAGGACTATCGGCACAAGTATCCCGATAGCCGTAAACAAACTTTAATTGATCAATAACTACTGAATTGCTATACGGCAGTGACTTTTGGGGGTTTGGGGGTAAACAAGGAAGTGGGGCTGTGTGCTTGTTGTGTGTTGTGAGTATGATTGAAGAGTGTGCAATAAAGACATGTCATTGTGCACGTTAAATGAAAAATTGCAATTTGTCATTCTTTGCTTTGCTATTTCCTACAATACATTAATTCTGGTTTGACATATGACAAACATGTAAACAGATTTGTGTTTAGATTTGTAAGCTTAAAAAATATAATTTCTGTGCTTAGTATAAGAATAATGTGTAATGTATAACTTAAATGTGCCTGCAGTGCAATTCGATTTTGATCAATAAAATGTGCAATCTTTGACTTGATTGAGCTACCTCTAAATATGCTTGAAATTCAACAAAATTTTAACCAAAGCAGTTTTTTGTACATTGGATCAAAAAAAGGTAATTTAAGATCCACCCTAGCGCGCACGCGCGCGCGCGCGCGCACACACACACACACACACACACACACACACACACACACACACACACTAAATAGAAGTGAGATGAATTAAGTGTTTTAATTTAGCCAGGTCCAATGAGTTTGAGGCTGAAATATAGCTTTATTCACAGCAATAATGTTGAGCCAACCAAGAAGGGTGAACACAGCTGAATTTACTAATACTGTTATCATTATTAATAACTTCAGCTGTGTTCCCCCTTCTCTTTGGCATAAATTGCAGACTTTTGGCGTATGCAGAGTAGTCACTAGTCACGTTACGGTTTTGCAGAAACAGGGATTTAGTGTAAAAAATAATAAAAAAGCATGGCATACTTACAAGTGGCTAACAGCCGAGGAGGGAGAGCCCTAATATTAGATAACTTTCGTTACCTCCGTAACAGAGCAGACATCGAACGAAATATTATCTATTGGCGTTGTGCCCGTCAAGGGTGCAATGTTTGGCTGTACACGCGGTGGCTGGATGTGGCGGCGGCGGATCCAGCTATCGTCATTGTGAGGCCTCCTGGAGACTATGTCCAAGCGCCAGACAACGACCTGGCCACCACCACCGCTCTTATTGAGCTAATGCTTAATCAGGTGGCGGCCAACCCAACCATGCCCGTGAGACGGGTATATGACCAGGTGGTCGCCCAAGCTGCCAATGTGCAGCACATGCCGCCCTTTAATGCTGTTAGTTCACTAGTAAAGACCACACCATCAAACAGAGAACCAGTTTAGTTGCATTTATTGAACATTGTGGCAGAGAAAACGTTGTGACATGAAATGCATTGAGAGAGGGCAGTGCCTTTGTGACTGAAGGCTGCGCCTTAGGAGGCGGACGAATGGTGAAGTGAATAATGGAATGGGGACTGAAATGGGAGTAGGGGTGAATACTGGAGTGAATAATGGAATGAAATGAATACTGGAATGGATGAATACTGGATTGAATTATGGAATAGATGCGGGAGTGAATACTGGGGTGGATGGTAAGTGACTGGCTTGGTTAACAGGGGGAGAAAATGTTAGTGATGGAGGGGTTTAACGGGGACGACGGGGACGGACGTTGGGTGGGAGGTGTAGTAGGATGGAGGCCGTGCAGGGGATGGAGATGGATGACAGAGGGGGTGGCAGGTAAGGGTGGGGACGATGGGAGCCACGACGGCGGCGTCGGTGTGGCGTGGGAGGGCGTGATGTGGGAGGAGGGTAAGGGAACCGGAGGGACATTAGTGCCGGTATGTGACGGGGCGTAGGGGGGCGGCAGTGAATGGAGCGGGGGGGGAGTGGGGTGCCTGGCGCACGGACCCTGGAGGGTCTGGGAGGGCGGTGCTGCACAGAGCGGGGAGGGGGGGGAGGTAGGGTGCTTGGGGCATGAGCCCTGGGTTGTGTGGGAGGGGGGGGGAGGCAGGGAGCTCGGGGCATGAGCCCTGGGTTGTGTGGCTCTGGGGCTCTGGCCCTCGATTGGCTGGGCCTGGACCGAGACCCCCGCCTGGGCTGAGTTTCCCCTCTGGAACTGGTATCTGGAGGAAAAGCAAAGGAAAGTTAGTTACTGTAGATGGGGAGGAGAAAGGGGTGGAGGCGGGATGCGAGAACTGAGCATGAAATGCTGCTGGCGAGGCCAGGTTTACGTTGGGTGGGAGGTGTAGTAGGATGGAGGCCGTGCAGGGGATGGAGATGGATGACAGAGGGGGTGGCAGGTAAGGGTGGGGACGATGGGAGCCACGACGGCGGCGTCGGTGTGGCGTGGGAGGGCGTGATGTGGGAGGAGGGTAAGGGAACCGGAGGGACATTAGTGCCGGTATGTGACGGGGCGTAGGGGGGCGGCAGTGAATGGAGCGGGGGGGGAGTGGGGTGCCTGGCGCACGGACCCTGGAGGGTCTGGGAGGGCGGTGCTGCACAGAGCGGGGAGGGGGGGGAGGTAGGGTGCTTGGGGCATGAGCCCTGGGTTGTGTGGGAGGGGGGGGAGGCAGGGAGCTCGGGGCATGAGCCCTGGGTTGTGTGGCTCTGGGGCTCTGGCCCTCGATTGGCTGGGCCTGGACCGAGACCCCAAAAAGAGCCGTGATTAACGGATGAGCGCAGCGTGGGCTTGGCGGAGGTCGTGGGCGTTGGAGCGGATGTATGTGTGGTAAGCGGACGACGACCAGCGACCGAAAATCTGTATGATGTGCTCGGGGATACCTTGCCGGGATGCTGAGGACGCCGCACCTATACGGAACGAGTGGCCGGAAAAGTGCTCGGCTGCGTAGCCGGCCTTGGCTAGGATTTGGCGAAGGTGGCGATGGAACCAGGACCGGGTGATCACGGTGCCGGTTTCGGAAATGAATAGTGGGTCGGAAGGTGAAGCGTTTTGGGACCGGCGGGTGTGAAGGTGGCGCACGAGAGGCTCGTAGGGACTGAGGGGTGAATTTAGCTTGAAAAGGTAAATGGGAGTCGATGCTCCGAATTGGTCTGTTTTACTGTGCCTGAGCATGTAGATCAGGGTAGAATGGTCTAGGATTGTGAGGTCGGCGAGGCAAGGGTGGCGAGCCGGATCGAATCTGGTATTGGGAGCGGTGAACTCAGAGCACCTGAGGAACCCGTAAAAGGCCAGGAGGAAGACCGATTCGAGTGTGGAGTCGGTGAACGGATTGGCATGGCCGGAACGGAGGACCGTGATACAATCGGCAAGAATTGGTGAGGTGAGGGGTTGGCGGCTAGGAGGATGGCGTGGCTCGTACCGTCTAATGCCTTTAAGAAGCAGAGAGACGTGGGGATGTGAATGGAAGGGGTGAGGAGCGCCGGTGAGTAGTTTTGTTACGAAGTTAATACCGGCGAGGTAGGCACGGATGGTGGACGAGGGCATAGACCGGGAAGTGTGGCAGTGGCTGATGTAGGAGGCGAGGGTGGCTAGATCTAGGGACGGGAAAGGTAGTGCATGGGTGGAGTGGAATAATTGGAAATTTTTCCAGGCGGTCCAGTAGGAGGACAGGGTGGACGGGGCGAGTGACAGGAGTATGGTTTGTTGGGCGTGGAGTATGAGGTGGCGGAGAGGGTGGTCTATGGGAAGGTCATGTGAGAAAACGGAGGTGCCGGAGTGGGGTGGATGTCCGCGTCTGGAGCCAGTAGCCTGAATTTCTGGAAGAGAAAACGAGAAAGTGAGTCAGCTATGGCATTGAGGTGACCGGGAATATGGGCAGCACGGATAATGAAATTGTGAGTGACCGTGAGCCAGGTGAGCCGTCTGAGGAGGGACATGATGGGGAGTGAGGAGGAACGGCCTTTGTTAATAATATCTACGGTGGCTTGGCTGTCTGAGTGGATGAGAACGGAGCGGCTGGTCCATTCTGAACCCCAAAGGGAAGCCGCTACGACGATGGGATAGAGCTCGTACATAGCGGAGGAATGGTGGGGGTCGCACTGGGAATCTAGCATCTCCTTTGGCCATTCGTCCGCGAACCAGCGCCCACGGTAATAGCCTCCGTAGCCTACAGAGGGTGCGGCATCAGTGAATAACTGGAGGTCCTCTGGTGAGGAGTGAAAGTTATCGTAGAAAAACTAATGCCGTTCCAGTTTTGGAGGAGGACTCGCCAGAGCCTGAGCTCCATTCTGCACTCTTGTGAGAGTGAGACCTGGTGGTGGAGGGATGGGACGGAGGAGGCTAGTGAGAGGAGGTGGGAGATGAACGAACGGCCTTGGGGGATAATGCGGGTTGCGAAATTGAGGTGGCCTAGGAGTTGGAGTAGTTGCTGTTTTGTGCAGGAAGTGGTGTCTGAGAAGTTTGCCACGATTAGGGTGATTCTGTCCAATTTTTCCTGGGGAAGGGAGGCCTGGAAGGCGAGAGTGTCTAGTTTAATTCCTAGGAATTCAACGCTAGTGGCAGGGCCTTCTGTCTTGTCTTCGGCGAGGGGAACACCGAGAGCTGTGAAGGCTGCTTTCAGACAAGACAGACTGTGTGCGGGGGGGGATGATGGGGGGTCAATAGTGAGGAAGTCGTCTAGCAGGTGGACGAGGGAGGGGATGCGGTAGTTGTTTAACAAAATCCAGCATAACAGTTCTGACAGGTTATCGAACAGCTTGGGGCTGCTTTTGCATCCGAAAGTTAGGCGGACTGCAAAATAGTATTGGCCTTTCCAGCAGACTCCGAACCAGCGCCAGGAGTCTGGGTGGAGGGGGAGGACCTTGAAGGCCGAGGTGATGTCGGCTTTGGCCAGCCAGGCACCGCGGCCGGCTAGGCGAATGAGGGATATGGCGTGGGCCACTGTAGAATAATGGAGGGAATAGTCGGAGCTGGGGATGAGACTGTTAATGCTAGGATTTGCGGAACCGTGGGGGGAAGACAGGTCTATGATGAGGCGTTTTTTGCCGGAGTATTTGCGGGTGGCTATTCCGACGGGGCTGATGCGGAATTTGGTGAAGGGGGGAGAGGGAAATGGGCCTATCATGAAACCTTGCTGGACTTCCTTGGTGATTAGGGTATCGACAGTGTCTGGGTCTGTCAGAGCGGATTGGAGGTTATTGCAGGTGAGATTTGTGTCTGGGGGTGTGACGAGGCCCGGGGAGAAGCCGTGGTTGAGGCCGTCTAGGAAAAATCGGACAAAATCGGGGTCTGGGTGTGAAGTTAGCTCTGAAGCTAGGGCTGGGATGTTGATAGGGGTGGCTAGGTGCTTTACTAGTCAACTGCTTGAGGGTTTGGTGGGGTTGTGGGGGCATGCGACGCAGGAGTGGGCTCCGGAGCAAAAAGAGCATACATGCAACAATTTACAAGCGGACGAGTTACAGCCCTTGTCATTGAAATTATTGCACAGCATTTTTTGCCCGACAAATAGGATGGGGCGGCCTCGACGATCCCTATCCTGGGAGGAGGCTGGGAGTGCGGTGGGGCGTTGGGTTACGGGCTTAGCTGGGCGGGCCATGAGCTGTGGGAGTTGTGTATGGGTTTGGGGTACCTGATAGGAAGATGGCCGGGTGAAAGAGGTGGAGGTTGAGGGGCGGGAGGTGGCGAGGACGCAGGCTGAGGTGGGGTGGGCCGGGCAACTGCACAGGTCGCAAGCGACGGCGGTTCTGCCGGCAAAGAGCCGGCAGTACAGCTCGGAGTCCAGTGCCCTCCAGTAGGTCAGCTGGTTCGACTGCTGGAGTCGGGCTGCCGCCGTCGCTGCGAACTGCCTGTGATAGTGGTAGAAAAGGGGCCCGGAGAAACGGATAGCTAGGTCCATGATTATTTGCAAATAATCATCCAGCTCCTGCCTGCGGTAGGGGAAAACGGAACAAATGACATTCCGGTAGAGGGAAAAAGCCAGGACGAATTCTGTGGGGGAGAGAATAGTGGGGTTAGTGGCTGAGTTGAGATCGCGGAGGGTGATGGACACCCCTCCGCAATCTACGGTCCTGGCCTGGTGGGAGAAAGCAGAGGGTTTGATTAAAGCAGCTAGGTCCACGTCCGTACCCTGGAGAATCTGGATGCGGAGTGCGTTTGACACCGGCATCGGGTTGGCGGAGATGGCCGACGGAGGTACGGGAGCGGGCAGGGCTGTGGAGAGGGAAAAAGAAAATTGAGGTATGGGTGTGTGGACGTGGGCCTGGGCTGCTGGTAGGTAGTTCAGGGGGACAGTTTGTAGCTGTGGGTTGAAGTAAGCGGCCTGGTTGGCCGTGGCGAGGGAGTGAAGAATGGGTGGTAGGGCCTGGGTTTGGGGAAAAGTGAGCTGATTAGCTGTGGGGGGGAGGGGGGCAGTTAAAGCCTGTTGAAAGAGAGTAGGCTGATTAAGCATGGTGGGGGGAGGGGGGACAGTTTGGGCCTGGGTTTGGGAAAAAGTGAGCTGATTAGCTGTGGGGTGGAGGGGGGCAGTTAAAGCCTGTTGAAAGAGAGTAGGCTGATTAAACATGGTGGGGGGAGGGGGAACAGTTTGGGCCTGGGTTTGGGAAAAAGTGAGCTGATTAGCTGTGGGGGGGAGGGGGGCAGTTAAAGCCTGTTGGAAGAGAGTAGGCTGATTAAGCATGGTGGAGGGAGGGAGGACAGATTGGCTCTGGGTCGTTAGACCCGTGGCCTGATTGCGGGGGGGAGGGGGGGGTGTTTGTGTGTGGCCGAGAATAATGGAAGATTGGACGGGGGTTTGGGTTTGTGCAGTCCCCTGTGCATACATGTTAAGTAAGTGCAGCAGTGGGTTGGAATACGTGGATGGGGAAGAGTGAACAGTGGTTGCAGAGACGTTAGTAGTGACAGCGGGGGAAATGGCGGGGGAAGCGACGTGGCGAGTTTTACGAGGAGCTTTCCTAGGGGGTGGGCGGGACGGGGATTCCCCGGGGTTTCCCTCTGACACGCCTGTCGGTCCCGCGTCATCAACGTGCGACGGACCGGGCATGGAGGGATCTCGAATAGCATTACAGTATAGATCAAACAAAGTGGCTTTAACTGCAGCACGGGGAAATGTTACGTTTAAACTAGTCAGGGCGTTCTGTAAGCCACGTATGGTCCAATCATTAATGGCAATGGAGGGAGTGACTAACCTGGCAGATGGCACGGAGGTGGCAGAACGGCTCCTGGTGTACGGGCGAAGAGCGGAGGCGGCAGTGGTGAGTGGAGCGTGCTGGGGATGAATGGTGGCTCCGTGTAGGAGTGCTCCTCGGCCCGTGGTGAAGTTCCGCGGGGGTGGGGGTGAGGGCGGGTGGCGGCGCGGTGGTGGTGGAAGTTGCCGAAGTGGTGGTGGCGGTGGTGGTGATGGCGGTGGCAGCGACGGTGGCTCGCTGTCTGTCCAAAATGACTCGGAGGTCGATGGTTGGAAGGATCTCGTCCTCCGAGGCATTGAGTTCCATTGGCTCATCTGGGTCCATCGTGGCGGATGGGTGATGAGAATGGTAGTAGTAGTAGTAGTAGTTTAATGTCGTTTAGGACAGGTTTTTGCGAAAACAAGTTTCTCTTAGTACGAAGTACTGTTGCGTGGGTTCCCATGCGAGAACTGAGCATGAAATGCTGCTGGCGAGGCCAGGTTTAAATGCAGCGCTTGATTGCTTGGTAGGAGGAGATAAGGGAGGGGTTGTTATCAGTGAGATCTGAGGCAGGTGAGGTAGGGAGGAGAAAGGTAGTTAGATTGGAGCGTTAGGGAAGGTAGGAGGTGGTTATCCGGTGTGGTCTGTACTCCTGAACTTTTGTTGTCTCCAACAGCATTTCACGGCTGGAGAGGGCACGGGCCGCCCTCATGCCCCCCATTCCCCACACCGTAGAGGAGGTGGATGTACAGGGCGGATGGGCCTTCACCTGGGACGGAGTGGAGTAGCTCTCCAAACACCACCAGAGACATGGATTCCTGTTTTTTGACACGGAGAGGAACTTCACTCGATTGAGCCAGTGCAACCAGGTAAGAACGCCTTTCCCCAAAAACATCATATCAGTAAGTGAGTAGCCTAATCATTTATTTAAATATTAATTATCATTGCTTATGGTGCTGCATGGTGCAATTTATTTTAGGATTTTTCTGCAATAATGTTGTGCGATGTTTGTTCCTCATGTTGAGGACCAAACAGGTGTTGCAAACACTTTAGTTCTGACAATCAGCAGTTCCCCACTAGATTGGCATTTCAGCACCCTAGACAGCTCCCCACTAGACTGGCAGTTCAGGACCATAGACAGTTCCCACTTATATGTTTAAATATTCATTATCAATGCTTGATCAAACAGTGCTGGGGCAGAATATTTTTAATAAAGGGTTTTCCGCAATAATTTTGATGTTTGATCCTGCATGTTCAGGACCAAACAGGTGTTCCAAACACATTAATTAGTTCTATGACAGTCAAACTATTCAGACAACTTGAATCACCTGTGTCGTCCTCAACATGCCTAGTGTAGCCTGTAGGACTATATTTGAAACCCATGAATACCTAGTTATCATTGAGCCTATATGAATACAATTAAAATCTATCGTCATTTTGTTTTAGGTCTACATGGACGGCACGTTCAGGTCATGCCCGAATCCTTTTTACCAGTTCTTCACCATCCACGGGCTGTATTTAGGCAGGGTGGTGGGGTGTGTGTGTGTGTGTGTGTGTGTGTGTGTGTGTGTGTGTGTGTGTGTGTGTGTGTGTGTGAGAGAGAGAGAGTGTGTGAGAGTGTGAGAGAGAGAGATAGAGAGATAGAGAGATAGAGAGAGAGAGAGCGTGCATATCTCACTGCTTTTTTCACCTGTGCCAAAGTCTGTGGCGCAAGGTGCAAGAGCTTAACCTAGCAGGTCAGTGATGGTTTTATTAACACAATTGTGTCATCTTTTTATAACTATAACTAATTTAATAATAGTTCCAGTCTTTGGGTAAACCCTTTTTAGTTATTTTGTGAAAAAAATAAAATATTACTATTTTAGTAAGTTAACTTTTATTTCTTCACTCAACTAATGCAGGTCCATACAGGCGGGACCTGCAGCTCCAGGAGTGGCTCAGAAAAGCCATGGCGACGGCCTACCTCCCCGATGCCTTGATTAGGCAAAACTTCCGCGTATTTGCTGGACAACGCAGGACCCGCCGGCTGCTCCGCCTGTACCCACGTTGGGTGATTTTATCCTTTACATGGAGAACACTTACGTGGGGGAGCAGGCCTTAGTCCCACCTGCTGTCTGGAGCGTGTATGAGCGGCGCTCCAACAGCAGGAGCAACAATTGGGTAGAATGTAATAACTTTGATTATTATTACCCTTATTATTAATAGTTTCTCATTTCAAATCTGTTATTTGCGCCAATGTCACTGAGCAACTTGGTAATGAAGACCATGTGCCGTGTGCTCTATGTAGCTTAAATCTTCTTAATATTTTTTTTATTTCAGCTTTTCATCACAGATGGAATCTGAGGGTTGACCGGGCCCACCCCTCCATTTGCCTTTTCATCCGTCGGCTGAAGGATGAACAGCGGCTGGTGGAGACCGTTTGCGGTATCGCTGATCGCGGTTCTCCACCACCCACCCAGCGGAGGAAGTGGAGAAGGCTGGAGGAGAGGTTAGAGAATGTCTTTATAGGATAGTTAAACAATAAAAGTGCTTTAGGCATGGGGTTCAGGGAGCAGGTGGGGGCTTTGGCCTACAGTATATAGCGTGGCCAATATGGTCATTAGAACAAATTGTATAGGCCTACACAAATGTGTTCCCCCTACATTCATATTACCATATTAATTTATTTATTAAACAATCATTTTTCTGCAACAGGCTTCGGAGGGTCAAGCGCCAGTACAGGGATGGAGAGAGGACCCTGGAGATGTACTGGGATACAGTAACCCACTTCATCCACCACTTCATTTAATTTTACTCAAGTAGGCCTGTGGTATTTTTAGTTATTTTTTTACTTAAGTGGAGCATTTTCAGTTTGTAATACTTATTTATAGGAACATATTGTACTAACTTGTACTTTACTCCACTACATTTATTTTATTTATTTTTTGGACATATTGTGATTTTTGGTGAAGGTTACACTTTTGTAATTTTTTTTATTTTAAAAGTTGTACTTTGTGTTCCTTGCAACAGCGTATTACTGCAGAAGTGATACTTTTATTTCATCAAAACGCCCTTTGAATGGGTTGAAAGTCCTCATAGGCCAGTCAAGGTTTTTTATGTTTCGTTGTGTTTCTTATTAGTGCAGGGGTTTTCAAAGTGGGTGACGGCACTCCAGGGGTGCCGCGAGATCATTTGTTAATATTTAGAATTTATTTGGACACTTGAAAAAAGATTTACTATCATTTTAAACTTGAAGTAGGCTACAAAGTTATTTTCAGTCAGATCTAACCAAAATGGCTATTATTTCCTTGCAACATAATCACTAAAATATAGTCACTGTCGGGCAGAAACCTCTTATCTCCAGGTTTCAAATGTGTACGTCTTTTGGTAAAGCAAAGCCCTGCTTCATCATTCATACAAGACTGTCCCACTAAACTAGTGAAAACAGCCAATCTACAAGCACACACGCCTCGCAACGCAAGGCGTTGAGTGCTTGTAGATCTGCTGTTTTCACTAGTTTAGTAGCCTACATTTTATAGATGATAAATAGGCCTACAAAACGAACGGTTTTGGACATACAAACCCGACAACGACGATATGCTATAGCCTAAATATAAGGTGCTGGGAGTGAAAATTATAATGTAGGGGTGCCTCGGATTAAAAAAATATTTACGGGGTGCCCTGAGAGAAAAAAGTTTGGGAACCCCTGCTTAGGGTCAAGCAAAAAAAGTGTTAAAATTTTAAAATATTATTTAGTGGAACATGGTAAATTCAGAGGTTCAAGTTTGTGTCCCTTCCCTACAGGAAAAAAGACCCCCCTCCCCTTCTTTAAGTAGCATGTGAGGGGTCTAACTAGGGTTTTTTTCATGATTCTGAATCCATTGTGCTGTAAATGGTTAATCGTATTGCTTCTAATGAAGCAGGCCTAGCTTTGGCATATAGGTCATTTGTGTATTATAGAAGGGTGTAACTGTAAAGATCAGATATTTTATTTTTGTATTTCATCATTTAATTTTTACACATACTTGTTTATTGTCCTGGAGCTCCTTTGTTAAATAAATACAAAATTAAAATAAAAATCTGTCCTATCTGTGTAGGTGTTTGTTCATGAAAACAAACAGCACAGCACTGCTTTCTTTTTTATGTCTCCAATTAATTTAGCGCAATTGGAGAGATTCGGTTTTAACCCAGAACTCACACACATTTCATGCAATTGCAATGTTTCAAAGTTCTCTATCTGAAGTAGCCTCGATCTCTATGTTACTTCTGTGTATCAATTGTGATTTGTTAGTAAAATGCTTTGTGCTGAAACGTAACGGATCAGCGCGCATGCATACATCCAAGAGTTGTATTATATTACAGTTCTCACTATAATAGCTGATTTAAAGATAACAGGATTTCCAGCTCAGTCTCGTGGGCCGTGGCGTTAGTATGTTTTTCTCTCTCCGAGCCTGAGAGCGTCTTTTCGAATCCCGGCGAAAATTCTTTAGATTTCTTTATTTATATATCGGACTGAATGTTAGTCTTTGTTTGATTGAAGAATTTATTGGTAGGTTGCCTAGTAAAAAGTACAGTTTTATGAGAATTAACTGCTACAAGGTCAACTAAAAGGACATAAAGTGGTTCCAGTGTAAATAAGCCGAAAAGCTTACTAGGATCTCCTTTTAGTTGACCTTGTTGCAGTTATTTGTCATACAACTGTACTTTTTATTATGCAACCTTCTTATATATTCTTCAATCAAACAAAAAAAAAAACCTTAAGTTTGATATGTAAATAATGAATTCTAAAGGTATTCAGTGGAATTCGATCCCGGGTCTCCGGCTCAGAGAGAGAACACCTCGCAAAACCATGTACTCTACCGACTGAGCTAAACGGGCTGAGAGATGGAGGAAATCTTTGGGCTTAAGTAGTGATCAAAATGTAGAGTTGGAACGAAAAAAATATATATATTTTGAGTCTAACAGTAGTGGCAGCGACACGGCTGACAGCGACACGGCGGTGACACCGACTGGTCAACGTAGTGCGTCACCGACCGGTCAACGTCGGAAAAGCGGGGGTTCGGAATACCGATGTTTACTCTTCGGAATAGCGGGGTCTATCGAAAAATGGAAGAACCCCGCTATTCCGATGAATAGAAGTCAATCATCGGAATAGCGGGTCTTCGAAATGGGAGGTAGTCCCCGTCAAACAGGGGGTCCCTGAAATTTAAATGTTTGAGAATCACTGATAGAGTCGTGGAAATCATCTCTACTGGGGTCCCTGTCGTATCTTTTCAAATGGGGGTCCGTGGGCTAATGTATCCATATGGGGGTCCTTGACCCATTTAGGCCTGACCTAAATTTTCTGAAATAACAATATTATTCAAAATGTGCCTACAAAAACAAATATGTTGCTACATGTACTGTAATACACTAAAATGTGTTCCCTGTCTGAAAGGGTTAAAAAAATAGTTTGAGAACCACTGCAGAGACATTAGAGACAAAGATAACAAGTAGACCAACACATGATGTGTGCCATTATTTGAAGGTCAGCAATACTACTTTATAGATCTAGCTTAAATGGAAAATGAATGTTACACAATGTATCAGCTCGCACCGTCTTGTATCAAATCGCATTAAGATTCAAATCGCATCGAAAACATACATAAGGGGCATGAATGACAAAGTCGTCAAAACACTAGTCAACTGATCTCCAAACTAAAACACAGTTAAATTTCAAGATATGAGTATTTGAATTCGCCAGACTAGCCTCAGAAGATACTTCTATAAAATGAAGCATGGATTGGCACACACACATTCAGTGAAGTTCAGAACTTCAGGGAAACACCTTAAATTGGTGTCATGGTGTGCACTGCACGTGCCATGTTTCTAAAATCACATATTGGGAAATCAATAAAATCAATCAATGGTCTGAAAATAAATTTAGCTGGGGACCCCTGGAACTATCTCGGACCCCTGTGGGTTCTTGGACCCCATTTTGAGAACCAATGAGCTATAGATAGCTTAGGTTAGTTGGGGGAATTTGGTTGTGCAAGGAGATTGAGACGGTGTCAGAGGATTGAAGTGTTTCTGCTAATTATTTCCAGAGTGAAGACGGCACCAGAAGGAGCCAGAGGCAGCGGTCCAGATCCGCAGTGAGGAGGGTGCCTCCAGAAAGGTCCGTAGTGGGCAGAGTGCCTCCAGAACGGTCCGCAGCTGGGAGGTTAGCTGCAGAAAGATCTGCAGCTGGGAGAGTGGCTCCAGAAAGGGTGTGTAGTAGAAATCTATCAATATATACTATGTGTACTGTATCTGTCACTTTTCTCTACAGTATTGACTTGATAGCAGCTGTCCGTCTGGACAGCTGAGTTGCTCCATGCTTGCTCCGACGTCATCAGTCCATATATGGAAGTCTTCTGTAAGAATAGACCTGTATCTATAGACCAGGGGTTTTCAAAGTGGGTCACACGGCACCCTGGGGTGCTGTGACGGCAGTCCAGGTGTGCCGTGAGATCATTTGATATTTGGAATTTATTTGGACACTTGAAAAAATATTTAGTATCGTTTTAAACTTGAAGTACAAAGTTAATTTCAGTCAGTTCTAACCAAAATGGCTATTATCTCAACGTTTTCCTCGCAACATAATCACTAAAAATATTGTAAGAGGGAAAAGCTGCGTCTTCCTGAGAGCCAGGGGGAGCAGTAGAGTGAGAGAGGGGGAGAGAGGAAGAGAGAGGAGGGGGAGAAGGAAATGGTGGGGTTGTCATGATTACTCTGTTCTAGCCGGTTGCAGTCTGTACACACGTGTTTAATTGAAGAGTAAAAAGTTTGTTCCCGCAAGTTGTGCTTCATTCTTTATATAACACCCCAGTTGTTATACTGGTGGCAGCGGTGTTAAAGGACCAAGCCCAGAGGAATATTTGCTCACTGTTTCAACGTCTACAGAAAGGAAAGCAAAACAAAAGGACTTGTGAGTGCTCAGTTGGACTAAGTACTCCACAGCAAGTTTGTCGGCAGGATCTACATTCCCCCCCCCCCCTCCACTATGTCGAGTCCAGACCGTAACGTTGCTGCTCAGCCCCCCCCTGCAAGAGCAGAATTGCCGTTCAGGCTGGAATTACCGGCTGCTTTTACCGGGGACGGACAGGAATCATTTAACAACTGGATTACACGCTTTGAAGTGGCAGTCGACGTGTCCTCATCCCAGGTAAACAAAGCTAAACTTCTTCCAGCCAAATTGTGTGGACCAGCATTCGCCTATTGGCAGAGCCTCCCTACTGACATAAAGGATGATTATGCACGTGTGAAGGAACGTCTAGCTGCAGTGTTTGGCCGGGCGCAGTTTTTGGCAACATTCCAAACCTATATTACGGCACGGCCCCGCAAACCTAATGAGCCTTTGGAGTTGTACTTGGCAGAATTGTCATGTTTAGTTGAGGAGGCGTTCCCAAACTATGGCGGGGAGGCTAGGAAATGTGAACTGTTCAGAAGATTTGTAGCAGGGCTGGACTCATCTTTACAGCTAAAAATACATGAGCATGGTGCCACTACAGTGGACACAGCTTTGAAAATTGCCACTCAGTGTGAACGTGCCCAGCTTGCAATTAATATTAACTCCCCAAGCCAACTCATGTCTGTCACAGCCCCTTCCCACATGTTGCATGCCCAAAACACAGAGACAAACCTGGCAGCAGCGATGGCCCAAATGCAGGCAGACATAAAAGATATCAAGCAGCAGCAGCATAGTAGGCGCACAGAGGACCAGCTGGAGTACCTGTCAGACAGGGTGGCACGGCTACAGCTGGAAGTTAATACTGTGTCAACAAGAGAGCCTCAGCATGATGCACGCTACAGCCGTGATGACAATTATAACAGGGACGTCTCCCATAGACGCAGACCTGACCAGCGAGAATATTCTCCACGCAGAGATGAATACTATGACTATGGTGCACGTGCCCGCCGTGACAGCTATGATCGCTATGGGGCCCGCAACATGTCACAGAGGAGACGTGAATATTCTCCATCTCCACGTTACCCCCCACATGACCATGACGATTACTCTAGAGGCCGCACAGCAACACGTCGCGATGACGGCGCATGGGGCACTGCACGCTATGGCGATTCGCCTTACAGGGGCCGCGCGTCCTCACCCAGAGAATGGGGTGCGGAGCGTTCTCTTACCCCGCCACCACCGCGACAGTCAGACAGGCAGGACAGGCCGAGTCGCCGCCCCCCCTCCCCAGGCCGCCGAGTGCGGTTTAACTCGCCCGGGGCACAGAGAGAGAGAGATGGGGACAGGTTTCAGGGAAACGAGTATTAGCTGCCATTAAGGACCGAATGACAGCTCCTACCATGCACATGGTCCATCCAAATAAATATGACAATCGCACAGCGATTATTCGAGCAGTGATAGAAGGTGCAGAAGTGAATGTGCTGCTGGATTCTGGGTCTGATATTTCTATTATCACAGAGACATTCCGTCAAACAGTGCCAGCTTTATGTTCACGCCCCATGCTCAAGGCATTTGTTCTGGCATCAGGAGTGACTGGGCACCCCCTTGATATACTTGGTTCCCTTACTGCCCAGTTGCATATTGGCCCACAAATGATGCAGCAAGAATTCAGAGTGGCGCGGATGGCTAACTATTCTGCCATCCTGGGGTTGGACTTCATGATTGAACATAATATTGTCATGGACTTTGCTAACCAATGTATGTCCTTGTATGGCCACCAGGAACCACTATTGAACATGACAAACCTCATCCCCTTGCAGTGTAATGCAGTGAGCGCCGACCCTGTGATAGTGCCACCGTTATCGGAGATGGTGGTGACAGCCACGGTCGACTTAGTTAGGTCTCCCTCCCCTGTGGCTGAGAGCTATGTGACTTTTCTTGAACCGTCTCTGTCTAACACTACAGGGTTGGCAGTGGCAAGGGCGCTCACAACAGTGAAACATGGAATCGCGGCTGTGAGGGTGGCCAACCCCTCCATGGAACCTATTCACCTCAAAAAGGGACAGAACTTGGGACAGTTCCATCCCCTACTAGGACGGCACCAAGAAAGCTACACAGTTGTGGAAGCCGAGACCCTCCCTGACCCCACACACATGGACTGTCAATCTACCACAACGCCCCTAGTCAATGTGGGAGACGCATGTTGTACCGCAGAGCAAAAGGAGCAACTGCAGTCACTAGTGACAGAGTATTCGGATGTCTTCAGTACCCATTCACATGATTATGGGCGCACAGATCTGGTGGAGCACCGTATCGACACAGGGGAGGCCAAACCTGTTAAGAAGCGTGCTTATCGCACCTCTCCAGCAAAGCAGGCTATTATTCATGCAGAAATCGACAAGTTGCTGGAGCAAGAAGTGATTGAGGAATCTCATAGCCCATGGTCGGCACCAGTGGTACTGATAAAGAAAAAGGATGGCACGTACAGGTTCTGCGTGGACTTCAGGGGTCTTAATGCAGTCACAGTTAAAGATTCCCACCCGCTGCCTCGGGTGGATGACACCTTGGACAGACTCTCTGGTGCCGAGGTCTTTAGTACCGTGGACCTTACTTCAGGCTATTGGCAGATACCTGTTCATCCTGACGACAAAGAAAAGACTGCCTTTTCCACTGGTGCCGGTCTGTACCAATTCCGCACTATGCCGATGGGCCTATGTAATGCAGCTCCGAGCTTTCAGAGGCTGATGGAATTGGTGCTGCGGGGATTGCACTGGAGCACATGCCTGATTTATTTGGACGATGTTATTATCTACAGCAAGGGCTTTGAGGAGCACCTGCAGCACCTCAGGGCGGTACTGGAGAGGTTCAGGGCAGCGGGACTCAAGCTGAAACCCTCAAAGTGTCACCTGGCAAATGCTTCCGTCTCATTCCTGGGCCATGTTGTTTCCGGGGATGGTGTGTGCCCTGACCCGTCCAACACAGACAAGCTTCGCTCGTGGCCTACCCCACGTTCCCCTACTGAGGTCAGAGCATTCCTGGGCATCTGCTCCTTCTACCGCAGGTTCATAAGGGGGTTTGCGGACATTGCAGACCCGTTACACCACCTTACTCATAAAGGAGTGCCCTTTGTGTGGGCTGCCGAGTGCCAGGAGGCATTTGACATACTTAAAGACAAACTCACAAGCCCCCCTGTCATGGCATTCCCGTGCCTGGAGGAACCTTTCCTCCTATACACGGACGCATCCCAGCATGCAGTTGGAGCGGTATTGGCACAGAAGCTGGAAGGACGGGAACATGTGATTTCCTACGCTAGCCACACGCTCAGTGGTACAGAACGTAAGTGGTCCACGTTCGACCGTGAACTGTATGCTATTGTCTGGTCTGTGCGACACTTTAAGCATTACTTAGCCTGCCATCCCTTCACTATTATCACTGATCACCGGCCCCTGGTTGGCCTACGAAAGATGCCACTGGACAATGACCCTACCGGCCGCAGGGCGCGTTGGGCAGTTGAACTAGATGTTTATGACTGGCACATTATTCATAAGGAGGGTGCGAAGCACCTCAATGCGGACGCCATGTCGCGTCGTCCAGAGCCAGGTGCGTGTGAAGTGGCAGCTCAACAGACAGTGTCTTCACGCGCCACACAGACCTCCCCACTGCAAACCAGTCCGACAGCTGTGTGTACTGCACCGTCATCCCCCACAAAACCCCTGCCGGAACGTCCTCATCCTCCGGTGCCGCAAGCCAACCTTGTCCACATTCAGGCAGATGATTGGAGCATTAGAGAAAAACAGCAGGCAGACCCTGATTTGCAGGTTGTTGTCATGTGGCTGGAGGAAGGACAGAGACCCCCACCTGGGAAGATACGTACTGCCCCGCCTACCCTGCGCAAGTTGTGGGCACAGTTCAGTCGACTCTCAGTTGTTGACGGCCTCATTGTTCGCCGGATTTGCCACCCTTCTACACATCAGCCTCTTCTTCAGGTAGTGGTCCCGCAGGACCTCATCCCTCAGGCCCTGGAACATGTCCACGGACACCCATCGGCGGGTCACTATGGATATGAAAAAACTTATAAACGAGCAACTATGTCCTTCTATTGGCCGCGGATGGCTGAAGACATACTTACCCATTGTCAACAGTGTTCGACCTGTCAGACCAGGCGGTCCCCGGTACCGCGCCAACAGGCCCCTTTAGTCCCTATCACGCCCTCCCAGCCTTTCCAAATCATTGCTGCAGATATCACTGAACTCGCAACGTCAAGGAGAGGCAATCGCTATGTGCTGGTGGTTATGGACTTGTTTTCCAGATATGTGAATCTCTACCCCCTACGTCAGCAGACTGCTGTGGCGGTCGCCCAATGCCTTTTCGAACAGTACATCAGGCAACACGGGGTGCCGGGGGCCATTTTGTCTGACCAAGGCAGACAGTTTGAATCTGACCTGGTGAAGGCCCTCTGTGCTCATCTGGGAATCCATAAACTGCGCACGTCACCTTATCATCCTGAATGTGATGGGGGGGTGGAGCGTTTTAACCGCACGCTCAAGGATGAAATCGCAAAAATCCTTGTGGACAGAGGTTTTGAATGGGATGACCATCTGCACCAGATAGAGTTGGCCTATAACACGTCTGTGCAGGCCAGTACTGGTCTGAGCCCGTTCTTCCTGGTCCACGGACGTGACGCTAACCTAGTAATAGACGTCCTCAACGACTTTACACAGCCAGCCGCCAGCACAACAGGGACCCCGGCTGACTATGCCGCTTCCCTGCGGCTGAGGCTGCAACGAGCTGTACAGGATGTGCAGGAGTTCAGTTGCGTCAAAAAGGAGCAACAGAAACACTACTATGATAGGCGGGAGAAGTATACCCCTTACAGTGGGGGAGAACTGGTGATGGTGAATGACCCAGCCCGCTCTCGCAACAAAATAGCGCCACGGTGGCTGGGCCCCTATGTGGTCCTGAGGCAACTTGAAGCAGCTCAGGGCTACCCCCCAGTGACCTTTGAAATACAAGAGGCAGACAATCCGCTGGCCAAACACAGAGTGGTCCACTTTAATCGGCTTAAGCCTTATGTGTCCCCCACAAGTCGGTTCAAGCGGAGCGGCCCAACCACTTCTCCCGGCCCTACTGCGGGGTCTCTTTTGCCAGCAACTCCCCTCACAGCCCTGTCGGGGTCTTTGCCACTACAGACTATGCCCGCTTGGGACCAGTGTCCACAACCAGCCCCGGCCCCGGTGGTGGCGATTGCCCCTGCCCCCGTTTCACCTCAACCAGCCCTTGTTCCTGCCCCGGCTCCAATGTCGCCCCGACCCCCAGTCCCGGCCTCTAGCCCCGTTGCATCTTCTGCTACTGTTGCGGCGCCCTGTGAGCCACAGGGGCCTCCTGCACAGTCAATGCCGGTCCCTAGAAGTCAGAGACTGAGAAACATGCCACGTTATTTGCAGGACTTTGAGATGTCTTGAGTTATTCTTGGTGTTGTGAGTTAAAAAAAAAAAAAAAAAAAAAAAAAAGTTGTATTTGCACTGTATTTGCACTATTTTGCATTTGATTGTGTTTGCACGGCTAAGATTATTTTTATTTTTTTGAAATGTGGACATTTCCTTGGGGGAGGGGGAGTGAATGTAAGAGGGAAAAGCTGCGTCTTCCTGAGAGCCAGGGGGAGCAGTAGAGTGAGAGAGGGGGAGAGAGGAAGAGAGAGGAGGGGGAGAAGGAAATGGTGGGGTTGTCATGATTACTCTGTTCTAGCCGGTTGCAGTCTGTACACACGTGTTTAATTGAAGAGTAAAAAGTTTGTTCCCGCAAGTTGTGCTTCATTCTTTATATAACACCCCAGTTGTTATAATATCGTCACTGTCGAGCAGAAACCTTGTATCTCCAAGTTTCAAATGTGTACGTCTTTTGGTAAAGCAAAGTCCTGCTTCATCATACAAGACTGTCGCACAAAACTAGTGAAAACAGCCGATCTACAAGCACAACGCCTCGTGATTTGAGGCATTGTGTGCTTGTAGATCGGCTGTTTTGTCTAGTTTAGTACATTTTTGTTTATAAATACAAAATGACCGGTTTCTACCCGACAATGACTATCTGCTATAAATATAAGGTGCTGGGAGTGAAAACTTTAATGTAGGGGTGCCTCGGATTAAAAAAAATATTTATGGGGTGCCCTGAGACAAAAGTTTGGGAACCCCTGCTATAGACACTGTCTAGTAGACACTCCTTTGCCTATTGTTGTCCAACTGTCCTGTATGAATAAGACACTGCCCAGAGAACGGGAGGACACTTGCATGCGTGTGCCTCAAGGACTATTAACTTTGTTGTTGAATAAATATTGGTTCATGCTCACTCTACCTTGTATAAATGGTATACTATACTCTATACTATATTAAGATGTAAAAAATGCTATTACAGGTGGCTCCAGAACGATCTGCAGCAGGGAGGGTGGCTCCAGAACGAGCTGGGAGGTCAACTGGTCAAAATGACCTGGTTGCCAAGATTATGGCCCAAAATAGAAAGGTATGAAAATGGTTGGCATTGGTGCTTGTTGGACTGAATTGCAGTTTAATTTACATGTTTGATTGATTATTTTATTAGAACAAAATGGAGAACAGCACAAGAAATGCATCTAATTTTCTGGCAAAGTGAAATGCATCTAATTGGGGGTATCTTCTCTCAGGATAATGCGGAAACGTTGCTGCTTTTCTCATCACAAGTAAGTATTGAGCTCTAAATTGCCAGTAGGCCTACATTTGACTGTTTCAATACAATATCAATTTCCATGTTTTCCAAAATTCACCCAAGAATGAAAATTCACATCATGTCGATGGAAGGTGCAGTCACATTTGAGTCCTTGAAACAATGGTGGAAGGCAAGCAAAAAAAAAAAAAAAAACATAATGGAGGTCTGTGAAGCTCAATATTCAAGTGTCCAAAAAACACCACAAAATCTCAAAAGGTGTCCTGAAGCCCCGACATAAGCTGTGGTGTAAAGTAACTAAGTATATTTACTCAAGTACTTAACTTAAGTCAACTTTTGTATTCATACATTACTTGAGTATTTCCAATTTCCAATACTTTTACTTCTACTCCACTACATCTCGGATCAACATATTGTACTTTTACTCCACTACATTTATTTGAAAACCTTAGTTGCTAGTTACTTTTCGGAAATAAATTATAGTATTATAAAGCAGTGGTTCTCAACCTTTACAGGCCGCGACCCCCAAAATAATTATATTTTAACTGGGGACCCCCCACCCTGACGAGCACTAAGTGTTGAGGCATTACATTTTGTATAACTGTTCTATTGTGAAAATATTTTCACAATTTCTGCCCCTAATATATAACAATTTGGCCAATGTTGAATTTCTATTAAAGTCCTTAAATTGTCACTTAAGTAATGTGTAGATGCCCTCTATATACTTAAACTATACACTTAAATGTAATGTTGGTTTGTTTACTGTTGAGTGAGAAAAAAAAAACATTGCACATTGAAGGACCAGGTCACCTCTGGGACAACCAGATCTTATTGTATTGTTGTGTGGGACACGATCAACACAATCCAATCCTGAGTTATTTCTTGTGTTCAATCTGTGTTTTTAGATATTTTAGTATTTCAGCCGATTTCAGCATGCTACAACTGGTCATATGATGCAAAATGCATCATATGACCAGTTGTAGCATGCTGAAATACTAACATATCTAAAAACACAACCTGGGGGTCGTCCTGACCCCCAGGTTGATTACCACTAGTGTTATAAAGCATGTACATAAACCACTTTAGCCCTATTTTATACCATGGCCATTTGAAAATAGGTGATCTACAAGCTCACAGCGTTTTGCGATGCATTGAGCTTGTAGATCTGCTATTTTCAAACATTTCATACTTTTACTTTTGGTACTTAAGTACATTTTGATGCCAACACTTTCATACTTTTACTCAAGTACATTTCAAATTTCTGACTTTTACTTGTAACAGAGTACTTCTATGTTGCAGTATTGATACTTTTACTTAAGTAAAATACGTGAGCATTTTTTCCACCACTGGACATAAGTGTTTTTTTTTTTTTTAAACCTAATTGGAACTTGGAAATGAGGCGGAATCAGCCATTATATGCCCAGGCATAACGTTTAAAAAAAAAAAGACAAACCGGTTATTGAGCTCCATATCCTCCAACACCACTGTTTCAAGGACTCCAAAATGTCACTGCACCTTCCATTGGCATGAGGTGAGTGTGGGTGAATTTGATTTGTTTGCTGAATTATCTGTTTAAAGTAACATTAACATTGTTATGTACTTTTCTGTCTTCTTCAAGGATAGCTCAGATGATGCAGATGGTGCCTGTGGGAGGGGTCTCCTGCTTAGTAAAATTAGAACGCTTGAATCCGAAAACGCTAAACTGAGGAAGGAGAACTCGAGACTCAGGAACAGTTTGGTGTTATTTGATAGTAAGTACTAGACCAGGGGTTCTCAACCTTTTTGACTTCAAGGCACACCTATTTTTATGTCCAGTGGACTGGGGCCAATTCCCTTCCCAGGGTGCACAGGAAGCTGGCCCGGATCTAAGCATAGGCAAGGGGGGGCAATGCCCCACTAAATGCCCTGACTGCCCCACCAAACAAGATGGCATGAAAAAAAAAATAATAATCAAATATATTTAAAACTATTTTAAATATTATGCTATAGCTGCGGCTGTCGCACCACCAAAACCAACACCATTTCATTATATACATTTTAAAAACTCTGATCGCCATCTCTCTCCCTCTCCGCAGCTCAAAAGAAGTCAAAATAATGCTCCGCCCTGATTTGCGACGAGGAGCGAACAGCAGTCAGTCAGTCAGTCACTCTCTCGTCTCCAGCGCAAGTTCATTTAGAGCAGAGCAGTCTCACAGAATAGCCTTTCCTCTCATCCTTTGACCTTTTTATTCATCTACAAAATGTTTTTAAACCCACCAGTATGCAGTGAAACGCCAGGTAAAAACCCATGATGAAACAAAAAATGCGACAGTGAAAAGCAATAGGAGACGAAAAAGAGGGAGAAAACTGATTTCCAACCGGACCACTGGAAATGACTTGCACACAAATGCACAAGACAAGTTAAAAGCAAGTAAGATAACTACAGTATATGAGCGTCCACGCTGAAGACAATAATGTTATATGTAGCCTAAGTGCATCAAGCAGTCACGCTGTGTAAGAGTGTATAATGGAGGAAGGAAGAGAGAGAGGGGGAGAGAGAGATATAGAGAGAGAGATCGACTCCGGTGCTCATGGTGTTGAAACCTTGCCGCTCTGACTCTGACAGACATCAATAAGTAATAATAATCCTTTGGCAGAAAACATCCATTTTTTGTTCCTTTTTTCAATCAGATCCAAAAGTTTCAGCAGCTAGATCATCAACAGTTTGACATTGTTATATCAGTTTTTGCTACGCAATGCCAGTTGCAAATTCCCTTCTTGGCTTTAATTGTTTGCACCTGCTGTGCTGCTGGGAGCAGCAGGCGAAGCTCTCCGCCAGGCCAGGGTTGTCTACCCATGCCTGTGAAATCCATAGGCTGTCCACCTAATGCGAAGAGAGCAGTCGAAGCTGGTGGGCTGTCATAGTGGCCAATTAGAATGGAATCTGCTCAAACTGGCTGATATACTGATACAGAACAATATATAAAAAAAAATGATGTCCAAAACAGTTCCTTAAAAAAAAAAAAAAAAAAAAAAAAAAGCCGATCTACAAGCACATAATGCATCATATCTCAACGCGCTGGGAGCTTGCAGATCTTCTATTTTTACTCTTATAGTGCAACACTCTTCACCCTAACCCTAACCCTAACCCTTTGCCTTTTAATTATCATGGAAAATAAGGGGATTTGTTATTTGATATGATACTGGATGGATAGATTGATAAACTGATATGTAGATAGATAGATAGATAGATATGACACTAGGTTCAACCAAGCTGGGAAGGTTTCGGGGTAGGGGACAGACAAAAGGCAACACCTGGTCTTCTCTGTTTGTGTTGTGTGTTATTAGTACTAGCCCTTACCCGTTCAAAGATATGAGCTCCGAAATGATGTGCAGTGTGTGGATTATGGGATGTGCACTGTGCACACAGTATATGAGGGATGGAAAGTAACTTTAACTGGTGCTTGCATGCTAATATGTAGGAGCATCAATGTAAGAAATACCCTTTCCATTTAACGGCTACAGAGATACTGTGTACCGATCTGCATGATTTTGGACAACATATGTAACAGGGCCAGAACCCACCCCCCCCGCCCGCCCGCCCGCCCGCCTGCCCGCCTGCACACACACACACTCCCCCCCCCCCCCCCATGTGTGTGTGTGTGTGTGTGTGTGTGTGTGTGTGTGTGGGTTTGTGTGTGATTGTGCATGGCCTGAACAACAGCGCCCCTCCCTTAACATGTGTGGTGACAAAAGGTACTGTAGGCTAGTGTAGAACTTATAGTCGGTCACTCATTTATATGATGTTTGTTGTTGTGTCTTTACAGAGCTACCTGATCTTCTTGACAGAGTGGAAGCCCTTTCAGGGGCAATAGAGGGGGTCGGCCAGAGGTCGGCCACTTTGCCAGACGCTGAAGCTCCTGTCGCACCAAAACAGGTAAAGAACTAAGGCTGGGCGATATTAGGAAAACCTTAAATATTCGATAACGTTGTTGAATACCTCGATCGATATTACTCACAATATTAGTACCAGTAAGACTCCCTAATCGGGAGATAAGCTACCATCAGGTCGCATACACAAACTTAAGAAGGCAATGGGAATCAGGAGGAGGGAATATGGGAAATGTGACAGATCCACGTTGACGACATGACTGTAGAGATACTGTGCACCGCTGTGATTTTTAGGCCAGGGGGCAGTGTCCCAAAATGTGTTTTGCAAAAATCGGCATGATGGTGGCACTAGAAGAGGGCCATGTGAGAAATGAGGGGTGGAGGTTGTGATTTGCCATCCAAGGAGTGTGCAAGGTTTGGCATTGATGGGGCCAACAGTGGCAGAGATATGACTAGGGCGAGAGTGTGACGTCACAGACAGACAGGCAGCCGTCGTAGTAACTGCGACCATTTCCCAACAATGGTTTTATTTAAATATGTCCATTTACCAACAATGGTTTTATTGAAATAACCACACCTGCTTACTGATGGACTTTTTTTTGCATGTGACTGTACCACTTTCTCCTCTGTCTCTTTCTGGTCAATATGTAGACATTCTGACAGTAGACACCGGTGTCTTTTGTTGAGATTCTGAAATCTTAACTCTCCTGAATCCCCATCTTTAAACCAATCCAGTGACTTTGATTGGTGTAGGGCTGAGCATGGATCAGATTGTAAATACCATAATGTATTTATTTCACTGCAGATTAGGTTATCATCCCAAACCCTTAAATTCAACATTCTTTCAATGGACTAAAATCTTGTTTTATTTGATGGCCTTCCTGCCCTGCCATTTGGCTTTCGTGCCTTAAAAAAATGGAATACACCAAAGGTCAAGTAGCCTTGCCCCTAAAATAACAAAATTCCAGGTCTGGTTGCATCATAATCCTGTTTTGCTGAATGTTTTAGGGGTGCCTCCAGAAGCCTATATGTTGTTTTACTTGGGTGTTCTATATTCTGTCTGTACTCATTTTGTACACAATGTTCTGTATTCTTTGCCAGACTGACATTGGAGGAGGGCAGGGGCAGACTGGGCATCTGGCATACCGGGCATATGCCCGGTGGGCCGCTAGGCCAGAGGGCTGGGGGGCTGAAAAAAAAAAAAAAAAAAGTTTTTTTTTTTTTTTTTTTTTTCAAAAAATATTTTCGGGGAGTAGAGAAAGTTACAGGTAAGGTGAGTGCGATATGAAACGTAAGCTTACCATAATCACAGTAATCCTTAATCATTTTCAATCATATTCAAGGGCTTTTGGAGAAATGAGACAGACAGAGCCCTGCAGAGGGGAGGTGATTGTGTCAGACTATGTGTCCAGCTGGCAGCTGATGCCAATAAGTAGTAACAGCCCCTTGTGGATCAAAGGAAGGCAATTATGTCTCTCTGCACTGTCAACTAGCTGCTACAGATGCATACTTTAAGCAGCAGGTTCTTAACTTATTTTGTTTCAACTTTAAGGAGTGCATTTCTCATAATAATAATAATAATGGTGGTATAAGAGTAGCAACAACACTAGTTACTAGTGTCAACCTTTTCTCAACATTTTTTCTGCCAGGGCACACATTGCCAAAAGATCCCAACTTGCTAATGCTAAGTTGTTATTTGCCAATGTCATGTTCATACTCCCCTTGTTGGTGAGAACTGTACATACGCTAACTTATACAATTCATGGATTGTGTAGTTGCCTGTGGGTTGTGTAGTTATCATTTATGTTGTTCTGTAAAAGTTGTGGTATTAAGAGCTTGTGACCGGATGAGTCGGTAGAGTATCTGCGCGCGCGCGCGCTGGTTGTGGGGGCTGGTCTGGGCTAAGATGCCAGGGCTGAATTTTAGTCCCAGTCCGTCCCTGGAGGAGGGTTTGTACCCGAAACTTCGCTCCGCTATATCGACCACTCGAAACATCACCGCTTCACAAATGGTCTGCTGACACTCCTCTTCAACAGAGAAACACTTGCAACCAGCAGCCTCACGGGAAAGAGCTGCAACATAAAAAAAGAGGCTAGTCCCAAGGCGATGCTGGACCCGAGGAAAATTGAAGCAGTTGTTGGTGAGAATCTTGCTTCAAAGATTCTCCCATGTAGCTAAGGAGATTGAGTGATGGTCCAATAACCGAAAACTTATTTAAACAAATCAGATTCCACTCTTGATGTTGCACAGATCTGATTCAGGCTGGATTTGGCTGTCAGTGTAAATCTGGCCTAAATGTAGACGGGTCACATGGAATTAGATTTGTACAAATGTGACTTACGCCACATCCAGAAATGGGAAATGTACAGGAACAACCAAGGCAATAAATGAAGACAAATCTTACGGCATAGCAGAAAATGCGTTCAAAAGGTCCTATCTGCAATGTCAGAGGAAACATGTAAATCTGAAACACAGAAGTCATGACGTCCTAACATAACTAAAGCAGCTATGTCGACGCAGGGCAGCTTTGGGTTGATGTTGTTAAAATCAGTCTGAACAGATCAGATCTAGTCACATGGTTGGGGCAGAAGATCGGATTTGAGAAATAAATCGGATTTAGGCTAGATCAGGACTGCAGTCTAAATGGGGCCTGATTCTATCATTCTTTTTTTTTTTTTTTTATACAGGCTACGTGATGGGAAAGTGCAGAGTTCCAAAGAAGCAGTTCCTGAACGTTGTGAAAGCCAAACTGAACTATGAGAGCAAGGCATGGAAACGTCGTTAATCAGTGATGGTTCGAGTGGTCAATGTAACGTGCGATGTTTCGGGTACAAAGACCCAATTTAACTCACCTCTTATATTATTTAATTACCATCTAAAATTGTTAGTTTGTTTACTGTTGAGCAAACAATGTTGCACATTAAGTTAGTCATCTGGGCACCCCCCACAATAATTTGGGGACCCTCCTGTGCTATGCATTATTCATATGCATTGTTTGTTGAAAAATAAACTATTTTCATACCTGATTTCAAGCCTCCCCTCATAACTGAACCTGAGCATGATGTAGTAATTCCACAGGGATTGTGAAGATACAGCAGTGAATGTGTAAGCATTGTGTAGTAATTCAATAATGAATGTGAAAGAATTGAGTAGTGATTGGATAGTACTTTCCCAAAAGCCAATAGTGAGGCTGAAGTAATTAAGTAGCAGTCGTGCAGTGATTTGAATAGGCATTATGTAGTAATTATCAGTAGTGATCAGTGGGTGAAACCAGACATTTCTCTACTCATTACTACTGGAATCACTACATAAATCACTACACATTGCAATAGTAATCACGTAATGAAATGGTAGTGTTTGTGTAGACATTTAGTAGTAGTGATGAGTGGCGATTCAGTAGTGTTTTTTGATAAGGGAAGTGTCCTTTTAACCTGTATACACTGAATAGAACTGAAACACCTTTGTTGGTCCTCAACATGGACGGTGTGGGACTACAAAAGCTTGTTAATGTGTTAACTTATGTCATCATTAACTGTGATAGTGTTGACATTTCATAGTCTTGAGTGACTACAACAATTAATTGTATGTAAATGTTCTCTTGTCCAGCTGACTTCCAGCAGAAACATAAACACAAAACTGCAAAGGAGCATGAAGGATGCGAGAAGGAAGAAGACACCAGCTCGACAACCAGATATAAATGTCAACTGTGTCCTAAAGTCTTTACTTAAAAGGCACATGACTTTTTGCCACTTGAAGGACCTTGAAACCATACAATGCATAGACCCACAAAACGGCATATACGTGACTAGGTCTGGTACTTTGTTCATTATGTCAGCATTGGTCATTTTTCTTTTTTGTACAGATTATCCAAGTACAGAATCTAAGCTTTCATATGATGTATCACTTGTTGAAATTGGAGCATATTTGAAGAAGTTATGGCCATTTTAAACTTGTTGCACCATAAAACCCAAAATGCTTAAAAAGCCATTTGAATGCAAGGAACATTTTGACACCTCTAGGTAGCCAGAAGTGGGTGTAACAATGGGAGGGACAATAGGTACTTACCTACACCCCTAAATCATTCCCCCCAAGTCAAACCACACCCACAGAGGTATAGCTGTCAACTTCAAATTTACTTTTATTCCACTACAATTATTTAAAACTACCATTTAGTAGTAGACCTGTGGTAATATATTGTGCTTGCAGCCATGTCAGAAATAGTGGCCGGTGGTCTTTTCTACCTCCTCCCCTCCTTATATGCTCATCCTGTCATTTTCTTCTTTTTGTAGTTTTTATTTTTCACTAAAATAGTGTATTACAAAAGTACCTACATTTTATAATTAAGTAAAAGTATCAATACTGCAATGTAGAATCACTCTGTTACAAGTAAAAGTCCAGAATTAAAAATGTACTTGAGTAAAAGTACAAAAGTATTGGTATCCAAATGTACTTAAAGTACCAAAAGTAAAAGTACAAAATGTTTGAAAATAGCAGATCTACAAGCTCACAACGCATCGCACTGCAATGCGTTGTGAGCTTGTAGATCGGCTATTTTCAAATAGCCTTGGTATAACATAGGGCTAAAGTGGTTTATGTTTGTTCTAAACTTTAGTTATTGCTTTGTAGATTTAGATTTTAATAGTCCAAAACATACATTAACCACTTCATTTAATACCGGACTTCTACTTGTAACAGAGTATATCTAATTTGCAGTGCTACTGCCTACTGATACTTTTACTTAAGTAAATGAGAAAAGGAAAGTATTTCTTCCTATAGTGACACAAATATGGGGCACCAGTTTCCGTCAGTCCACGTTGCTCTACGGGAATGCACGTGCGCAACACCGTAACTCGTGACCTATCGAAATTGGTCGGCTAACTGTGCTAACTGCTTCATGTAACTAACATCATCAGTGTTTGTGTAACTTCAGTCAGAAGGATAATCTGACGGTTTTGACAGGCTTAACCGCCTCGCGTTGTGAGCTTGTAGAAGAGCAACAATAGAGCAACAATTCCAGTTGTGTATACGATGCCTGCGTTAGCCTGCAGCTAGCGCTAGCTAACGTTAGCGTTAGCGGTTAGCCACTGCTTCTCATAATAAACAGTATCTCGCAGCTCGGCCACTAGTCTGTAGTATAACATAAAGCCCCGCCGTTCTCGAACGCTTCTTGCCTTTTGTGAA
This sequence comes from Nannobrachium achirus, assembly GCF_963921795.1. Lineage (NCBI taxonomy): Eukaryota > Metazoa > Chordata > Actinopteri > Myctophiformes > Myctophidae > Nannobrachium > Nannobrachium achirus. The sequence continues at coordinate 67,162,970 of NC_137817.1, read as the reverse complement.
CATTATATCCAAAAAGTAAAGGTCCTATGCCGGTCTCTCATCTGTTTACTTCATAAGCGTGGAAGAAAATCGAAGCAGCTTGTTGAAATAAAGTTTATATCTCTCATTTTGTCAGCCGGTCCTTTGTTTTTAGACACGCTACCTCCCCTGGTCACGTGGTATAGACACAGCGAATAATAGAGGGGAAAATAATGCACCGGCTGACAAAATGAGTGATATAAACTCTTTATTTCAACACGCTGATTGGATTTTCTTCCACGCTTGAAAAGTAAACAGTTGAGAGAAGTGTATAGGACCTTTACTTTTTGGACAGAATGTTCACAAAAGGTAAGAACCGTTCGTGAGCGGCGGGGCTTTATTTTTTACCACAGACGAGAGGCTGAGTTGTGAGATACGCTGTATAGCGTTAGCTTCCCATTAGCGCCGGCTGTTCCATTACGAGAAGACATCATCGCTGCGTCTTTCTTTGTGTGCCCGAGAGCGACTCAGAGAGTCAGATCATGACGTCTTCTGCAAACCAATAACATTAGCGAGATGAAGTTAGTCACTGGGAGTGTTTACACACTACAACCAGACGCACCACGCTGTATAGGGCAGTGCTCAAAGCGTGAAATTCGAGACAAAGAATTCTCAGAGCGCAATCTCTCCTCCCCCAAAAACCATGTACAATTCCTTCCAAAAGCAGCCTAGTTTGACAAATAAAAGTAGCCATTGTAGTACCTTAAAACAACTATCTTTTGACATGAAACCCTTGTTCTAAATTCGAACTTGTGTGATAGGAAAGAAAAACGAAAAATACAAAAAACGACATTGACTTCATTTTCTCACTTTTCTACTGTTTTAAAATTGCCGACATTTGGACGGTTCCTCCAGCCTCAGTCACATATGTCACCACAAAAAAAAATATATATATATATATATATATTTGTGGTGGCATAAGAATGCCAGTGCATATCATTAAAGGACCTTCTGGTTCACTGTGTAAAAATTAGGATTGTATAGAAATGATGGACATTCAAGCCAGGGCGGGAAACCCTGGCTTTGAATGCATTCACTTTCACTTGCAGAGGGCAGCCTACAACTTGAATCCACGGATCAAATGAAAAAACAGACCTTAATGACCAAACATTGGAGAACTGAGTGTAAAGAAATTAACGATTTGGCAGTAAAAAAAACTAACATTTGCACCGTATACCCTGTAAATTTAAATGAAGAAGGATACTCCCGTAGATAGAGATTCTATTCTGTTTATACAGCTAAGAAGGACAATTGGTGCAGATTTGACCGTACACTGGTAACGTTTGATTCAGTTGCAGGTAAATGGCACTGCCCCTGCAGGACATCCCCCAAAAGCCTCCACTGTGTCCATCAAATGTTAACAACTTGGAGCATTTTCCAACAATGCCCAGAACTTTTGAAACCTGAAAGTTAGACAGCGGAAAATGCCATCAAAGATCTAGAATTAGAAATAACGTTGACTGCATGGTGAAGAGTTATCTGTGTCTACTGATGTCACACAAGTATCCCACATGACGGACTATTTATTTTCTCAAAAGAAAATACCGATACCTGAAGAAATGGACACTACTTTAAAAACTAAGGAGGACATAATGCTCCCAACCACTTCACTCCAGTGGAGATGGAGTGTCCTTTCTGTGACCTTTCACCGCCACCCAAACTCGAGGAGGCAAAAGCTGTCACCACTAACGCAACCATGTATGGCAAATCCTTCATAAAAAGGCATGTATAAAATATGTGTAGGTCTACTGTTTTGAGTTTTGGTTTTCTCAGTAACATGTATTAGTATTCAACATACTTGTATGTTTATTCATAGATATATTTGTAGGCTATCTAATATGTGTTATGTTTAAAAATTCCTTTTTATGTGACCGGCGGTATTTAAACGAATGTTTTTACAGGCGTCACAGTCAACACCAAAACGTGTCCCAACTGCAACTTGCAGATAAGGTTTCAGGAATTCCGATCTGAATTCCACAACTTCAACAACAACATCTTACTGTCCATCCCACTCTGCAACATGTTGCTTTGTAACCTGGCCGTAAGTTTTACTATTCATGTATATTTATGTATACTGTATGCGTGTGAATATACTTACATGCATACATGCATACATACATACATGCATACGTGTGTGTGTGACCGCCTTCTTTTCTGTAACGTGAGAGGAGCCATTTTACGCATCTGACGTTGCTGGCTGGTTGTTGCTTGTGGCTGCTGATTCCGCTCCGACGAACACATGGACAAACGACAAGCATGGCTAACACAACAGTGGTTTTGTTTTCACCTGTTCCTGTTCCACCCCCGTTGTCCACGACTGACAAACTCATTTTCCAACTTGTACGAGCTGGAATCGACGTTTCAGAAGAAGAGGCGAGGAGATTCCATGGTGAGAAACGTAATGTTGACGACTGACTAATAATGAACAGAAACGTAACCGTGAGTGACTTTAGTTCATTTTAGCGTACACTATGTGTGCATTATTCCCACTTATATATTGATTGTATTCTTTATATTCTGTATCTTGGAGAGAAATTAACTGCTGTGCTGAGTGAAACAAATACAAAACTTGTCTTATCAATGGGCTATTTGGCAGCGAAGGTTATCTTGGGTTTAACGGGCTGCAGGCAGTGAGGGTTTTTGCTAAGCCATGGCAGTAGATTTAACATACTTTATTCTGTAATGTATCATACAGTATATAATATACCCCTCTCCCCCTTTGTATTTATGTATTTTTTTAGACTGGCGTCTCTTTCATTGTACTGCTTGTATGAATCTCGAATGGCGAGTAAATACTTTATAGTAGTTTCAGAAAACTAAAAGAGCTCCTCTTGTATAAAATGGCGTGGTAAGCGGGAAAACGGCTTTGTCCTTGTTTTCCATTCTCGTGAGTTGGTTGTTTCTCCCGTGCACTCAACACTATTTTGGGGTTGACTCACTTGACTGACGTTCTAATTTGCTTTGAAACGTGCCTGTGACTGAGGGGTGGGCCAGGGGGGACTTGGCAACAGAGAGAGAAGTTTGTTAAAATTTCAACTACAACTGGTCATATGATGCAAAATGCATCATTTAACCACTTGAACCCCAGCATCCCTATTCTGGGGGGAAGGTTCACCAAAAATAGCTGATCTACAAGCTCACAATGTGTCACAACATGACACGTTGTGAGCTTGTAGATCTGCTATTTTCAGTGAAGAGAGTTTCCGTAGATGGAAAAATAACTCATTGAGTACAGTGCAAATCAGGTCTGTTTTACTAAGCATAGTGAAGTGATATTGTTACATTCCAAATATAATCAAATTATCTCGCGGCACCCCTGGACTGGCATCACGGCACCCCAGGGTGCCCCGTCACCCACTTTGAAAACGCCTGACTTAGAGGGATATTAAAACTAGAATGTTGTCGAGTCACATGACTGAGCTCTATTAGGAAACACTGTAATCCTGTTTCATTACAGTGGTGGTGAACCAGCCCGTGGGAGACTACCAGCTGTGATCACCATTCCAACCTTTCCCCATGATGTCCAGATGAAGCTTCAGGCCAGGGACATCTCATAGTGAGAAAAACCCACAACCAAATAACCAGAGCGCTGTATGAAATGATGGCATCATACAACCTTAAGTAAGTATTAACTGTTACCACTTAGACTACTACAACTTAAATACTTATGACGTTAATAGATTGGTAGCTGATTTATGCTAGGTATCCAACTACTGCAGAGTACGCTAGTGTTGCCAGTTCACTTATCGTGAAATACCCTTTCCTTAGAGATGCAGAAGGGAATGGATATGCAAGTTATTTGTTTCAGTCTTCAGTGATTTATCTGTACTGTAAGTATTTTGCATTGGTATTGATACAAATGTGTTTAATTTCATGTAGACAGCAGTATGTAAAAGCAGACCAAAGCTCCCTCTTCATCTAGAAGTTTTTGTCGGCGGGCAGCTAATCAAACATTTGTAAGTCTTTTGCCATTATGTATAATGTTAATGTTTTTAACTGGTTTTACATTTCAATTGGTACCACTCACAACCTCCCACTGACTAATGATGAATACATTTCGATGTACTGTTTTGTAATCCAAACCACATTGGCATATGCAATACATTTACTTTTGGCTTTATATGGACATTATCTAACTGATTAGACCAGGGGTCTTCAACGTTTTCAGGCCAAGGGCCCCTTAGTTGAGAGAGAGATGAAGCAAGGACTGTTGAAGACCCCTGGATTAGACTACATGTTGCTTTTCCAAGTGTCAAACTGCTTCACATACTTTGGACCTGGGGGGTACACAACTTGTCTGTGCTTTTTCTAAAGGTCATGCCTGTTGGTGAGGATGACACCTCTTTGGAGGCCCATGTGACCATGCTATAAAAGGAATATTGGAAGAGTGCGCCAGACAACATAGCAATCCGTGACCAAATGTCACGGACATTTGCCCAGAGACGCACAGAAATAAATGAAGGCATGACTGTTGAGAATGTCGTCCAAAAATATCCTTTTTTGGCGACGCCTTCTGGTGTAAGTATCAGTACATCAGCACAATGCCTAGCAAATGTTAACATTTTGATTACTTATGTTTTGGTGACGAAGGAGATGAGGCAGGGAACCACACTATGCTGTGTAAAAAATGTTCATAAATAGCTAAATAGACTTGTTTGACAGCACTATCGTCAGTGTTTTTTCTAATGCTGGTTTTGTGTTTGTGCATTTTCAGACATTTAAATGCTCTTTACTTGGTAAACTTGGCCTTTATCTCTGCACATGGTCTGTTCTTTTCCCCCCTCTACACCAAACATCTTCGTGGAAAATAGCACATATACACACGTGTCACTGCGATGTGTTGCAATGTGAGCTTGTAGATCTTAGTGGCCCCCATGTAGTAACTCTCAGGACCTTTTAGGGATCCTGAACCCCCTATTTTGGATAGGATCTGTAATAGTTGGCATACAGTATGCTGAATGTTAATCACACTTGTGTTGTCTACAGTTTGGTGAAGAGGTTGACCGACTCCATCCGTCCACCACCAGTTTCTGTCATCGCTTCAGGGAGGGCTTCACAGGTGTTTTGCAGAAAGTCCTTGAACTTGCCCCAGTGAAAGTTCCCCAAGCACTCAGACGCCTACAGTTGATCCAGAACGCAGCAGCACGCCTCCTTACCAGCAAAAAGAAGCGTGACCATATTACCCCAATCCTAGCTTCGCTCCACTGGCTTCCCGTCCGCTATCGAATTGATTTTAAAATTTTAATGTATGCCTTTAAAATCAGGAATGGGATGGCACCCCCTTCACTTGCTGATCTCATCTCTAACTACTCCCCAGCCAGAGCTTTAAGGTCGGCCGACCAGCTGCTGTTGTCGGAGTTACCTACAAATAGAGTAACAAGGGGCGATCGGGCCTTCGCAGCGGTAGCTCCTAGGCTCTGGAACAAATTGCCCTTATATATCAGAGCCGCCCAATCAATAGCCATTTTTAAATCCCTGTTAAAAACGTATTTTTTCTCCCTGGCTTTTATTGACACTTGATTTCCTTAATTGCTGCTAAATGTCTGTTTGATATAGTTTTTCTACTGTATGCTATTGTCTTGTTGTCTTGTATGCTACTGCAATGTTGCTTTTTGTTTTTGTTTTTAACCTGTACAGCACTTTGGTTGACTTGTCATGTAAATGTGCTATATAAATAAAGTTGAGTTGAGTTGAGTTGAGAAGCAAGACACTTTGCTGATGCAAGACGGGATGCAATGGCTGAAGATCTACCAGGTAGCTAGATGCCATTCTTTGGTTTATATTGTTTTTTTTACTGATTAGGTGCTTGGTGCTTTATCTAGATATTTCTATGCATTTGATGTATTGATGTATTGGGCCGATTCTTGCAAAACACATTTTTGGACACTGCTCCTACAGATTTTGCCCTAAAATCACGCAAAGCGGTACACAGTACTCTAAAGTCATGTCATCAACATGGATCAGTCCCATTTCCCATATTCCCTCCTGATTGGCTACCATTGCCTTCTAAAGTTTGTGTATGCATCCTGACGGTCGCTTATCTCCCGAGAGTCTTACTGGTTGTAAGGCGCTCTGGATTAAGAGCGTCAGCTAAATGCCCAAAATGTATTGACAACACTTTGCTAATGAACCTCATTGCACACTTGGAATTATTATTATTTTGACGCTCTATTCTTTTCTGCACTGCAGATATCGACTTCAGGGCTGGGCTCATCCTCTTACCATCCCTCTTCAGAGAGAAGATAGAGGACTTCATCAAGATGGGAGAGGTGAGCATCTGGATGGTGGTAGGTCCGTGTATTTTGTGGACAATTGGCATTCTGTGTTAGTGTTCAATATAAATTAAGAAAACAGTCCAAAACGGCCCGTTTCTGAATGCTGTTTGGAAGTGGCAAAACAAAAATTAGAATTAGGTATTGTAAGAACAAAATAAGACCCCGTTCCAGCTTCTCATTGGTGTGGTTCAAATCAGAATGAAGAATTGGAAATGCGCTGGTCAGAGCTGTACTCGAGAACTCGGAATCTGTTTTGATTCACGCTGCTACTCCACCAGCCCGCCCTCCTTCCCCTCCTTCGCCCCGGAAGCAGTTTCCCTCCTCCATAAACACTTGTCTGCAGCGTGCTATTTTCAAACCCTTTAACGTGGAGTGCAGTGCAGTGAGTGAGTGGAGCTCTTTCTCCGTGTTGGAAAATGGAAGCTGGCTACGTCTTATTCAAAGGCAACCAGCGCCACATATTTATAGAAGAGGACATGTACATCGACAAAATCGTCTTGAGTTTCCAGGTACCGTAATTGTTTTATTTGAATGAATATTGTTTGCGCCTGTAGTTTACCTGGGTAACATGTAGCTCAAAGCTAACAGGTACCGTAGGTCAAATTTTATCACGATAAGCATAAAACTTGTGTACATGTGTGCATGTGTACAGTTAAACACATGTGCCACGTTTTATGCTTATCATGATGAAATTAGGCTAAGCCATGGATTGTAGCTACCGGCAAAAAAACAGTGCTTTTACGGCTAATGCCATAACCACGTTATGCATCATACCTCTTAAACCAAAGATGATGACTACGCTGTGTTTTGATCAGAATTGTCATTGATTTAAATGATAAATAATGTACTGGGCCTAAAGGCCCGTCCATGCTGCTTCTGACGGCCGAACCCTTTGTTTTAAGTTAAGAGGTGAGACGGCAACCTAGCTAGATGCCTGTTGCATGCATACAACAGCTCATGCATGCATAGCTCAGGAGTCCTACACTACACATACAAATGTGGCGCAGATCAAAATTTCTCAAATATTTAATAGAAGGCTTCATAGACTTGACAGCACTGTCATCACTGTAGAAATGTGTGTTTGAACCATCTCTCTCTCTCTCTCTCTCTCTCTCTCTATATATATATATATATATATATATATACACACATACATAAACTGTAACCACGTATACACACACAAATTGACATCACTGCCCCCCATCACCCCATTACTGAGTAAGAGTTGATCATTGACTCTGTTTGCTCCTTTTCCCTTCAAATCTCTTGCCCAAAATAATCTAGATATGCTATTTTTGGTAAAATCACACAAGCATTTGGCGGGTCCCCCTGTAGTAACTATGTGGATCCCATCCCAGACTCCCTGTTAAAGTCATCACAGTGTTCTTTAAGCCAGTGGTTCTCAAATGTTCATCTCAAGGACCCCCAAATTGACGCTTATTAGCCTGTGCACCCCCACTTGAACAGGCTACACCAGGGTTGTTACTGCTCTAGCAGTGAGTTCAAACATTTAATTTCAAGGACCCCCAGTTTCACATGCCATGGTCTAGACAAGAGTGTTGCCAAATGAAACCATTTGGTTATATTTGTACATTCTTAGAGTTACAAACACCATAAGGGTCCTTTTGGTTACTAGCTAGCCATCTAGCTGGGGACCCCCTGCAAAGTACCGCTGGGGTTCCCCAGACTTTGATAACTATTGCTGTAAGCATTAATGGAAATTTTCATTCTTTCTAAACAAGTCATTCCGAGTACCGTGTACATTACAGATGACAACAATACAACTATTTTTGCTGACCGGGCAACAGAAAGTTTTCCTGCTTTCAAACTTGTGCATCGGGGGCACTATGAGGTAGGCTACATTCAGTATTTGTGATGTTACCAGACACCTTTACAAACCCATTGACCAAGAAATACAGGGTTAGGTGCACATGGGGTGATCACTGCCTGCCTCCTGTGAATTGTTTTATTTTTGTTTATTTTCTTTTTATTTTGTTCATATTTTTTGTTCTCTTTTCTTTATCCCTGACTAGGTTCATGGTAACCTGGACCCGGCACAAAGCCAACTCCCTCCACCCACGCGTGCTGCTGGGGTCCCATTTGCTTTTCAGCGCAGGCCCTCTTCTGCTGCTGCAGCAGCACCCACTGAAGCAGCACAAACATCTACTGGAACTCCACGAGCCAGGGCCAATCAACCAACCAACCAGATCATTCTTTAGGTTAGTTATATGTACTGATATATTCCAGTCTTTCTCAAATGGAGGTACGTGTACCCCTATGGAATCAAATCAGTCTCATTAATCACAAATGCGTATCTCCAGTTTTGTAATTTGTGTGCCCACATTTTGAACTCACATGCCCAGATTTGAAACTCACATGGTCAGATTCTTGTGTGTTTTGTATCTGTGATTTGTATCTGTGTTTTGTGTTTGTGTTTTGTATTTGTGATTTGTATCTGTGATTTGTATCTGTGATTTGTATCTGGGATTTGTATCTGTGTTTTGTGTCTGTGTTTTGTGTTTGTGTTTTGTATCTGTGATTTGTATCTGTGTTTTGTATCTGTGTTTTGTATCTTGTTACGAACCATGACAGGTCTAGGGGCATAGCCCGTAACAAAGTAGTGGACAGGACATCAATGTATCAAAAGACTACTAGTTTATTTACAATTAGTCCCATTAAAAGCATGATGGTCCTGCCATTTGCAGCAAAGGTCAAAGTTCTCAATGATGTTTCACATGTTATTTACAACAAGACAGATAAATGTTATGAGGTGGTCTATACCACAATACCATAGTTAAGGTCAAAGGGAAAACATAGAAACGACGTAGGCTATTATTGGGAAACAAAACACAAAAAGGGTTACACTACGAATCCCTTTCCGAAGGGGATTAACTAATCACCAAGACACAGGATGAATGAGTCGGCGGGGAGAGAGCAGCCCCTCCACAACTATGTGGTGTGCTCTCTCACAGAGCCAGGCTCAAGCTGAGGCTTTTATACTCTGCTCCCAATCAGGCAATCAGTGTCGGTGGGCGTTGCCAGGATCCGTGGGTGGATCACCAACCAGGCAGGGGCCCCTCCCAGGCCAGATCTCCACGCCCCCGTCTCCATGACAACCTCCACCGACTGATCTAGAACCAAAAGGAAAGACATGTGAGACTCAGAGTACTCATAGGACTACTAATAATGATATAACTAAATATACAAGCCCAGCGGGCGTAACAATCTGTGTTTTGTATTTGTGTTTTGTATTTGTGATTTGTATCTGTGATTTGTATCTGTGATTTGTATTATTATTTGTTATTTGCATCTCTGATTTTTATCTGTGATTCAAATCCACAAAATACAAACACAAAACACAGATACAAAACACAGATACAAAACACAGATACAAATCACAGATACAAATCACAAATACAAAACACAAACACAAAACACAAATCACGGATACAAATCTTTTTGAGACTCTTCTGACAGTGGGCGTAGACTAGGGATGTCACCGAATAATCGATTTTCGAATAATCGATCGATTAATCAATAATCGATTTTAATATTTCATAATCGAAAATCGAAAAAAAATATTAATTTTTTTTTCCTGTTTTTTTTTTTTTAATACTATTTTTTGGCTTAGCTAGTTAGTTTCAACGAAAATATAGGCTAATAATAGTATTAATGATAATAGTAAATGTCCATTGATTTATTATTCACACCAGCACCAACTGTAAACTGTGTAGAGTGAAGGAGCACAGCACAGCAGAGTGGCAGCTGCCTGCTACACTCTCACCCCCCCCCCCCCCCCCCCCCCTAGCCATCATCAAAGAAAAGGGAAAACAGCGCCCTCTGTATTGTAAGCATCACAGAATCTGTTCTTGAGAGATTAGGTGAACAGTACACTGACACACTAAAAAGAAAGATGAAGAGTAGTAGTTAGGCTACCAATTACCTGAAGAGCCATGTTGTACATATGTAAATGTGCATTGAAATCCAGTAAAAAAAAAACGAAAAACAGAAGAAAGAAAAACTTATTTTTTTTTTTAATAAATGAAAAAAATATTAATAATTAATAATCGATTTTCGATCTGTCACAGCCCCCTGTAACCTACTAGGGCCTGTGTGGTTGCTCCTGTCTAACCTTTGCTCCACAGGTCCTGATTGCCAATCGGGTGCATTGGGAGCACCTGGCCAGTGTCCCCAGGCTGCTCTATAAAAGGCTGGGTGTGGCCACACTCAGTCTCTCTCTCCTGCCATGAGAGCAGCAGCACCTTTGGCTTCCTAGCCTACCTTTTGGTTTGCACCCTTCAACATCCCCACACTACATCTTCCACACATCCACACACTGCTGACATTACTGATTACACTGATTCACACACCCCATAGGATTATCTGTATTTTTGGTATTATTGTTTATAGTGTAAATAAATATGTTTTGTGCACTTTTAACAGCCGTGTCCCTCTCCTTTTGTTATGGCCTAAGAGCCGTGGTCATAACAGATCAATAATCGATTATTGCTATAGAATAATCGATTTTGATAAAGGTCCATTTCTGACATCCCTAGCGTAGACAAACGTCATCATTGGCTGAGGAACCCAATTCCTCAGCCAATCACACCTTTTGCCTCCTCCCATTGGCATGGTTGCCATGTTTGCTAAAAGTAAGTTATCTGGACTTTCTTATCTATAAGTTCAGCTATACATGAATATATCCATACCATATCTTGTCTTACACAATCAGTCAATGGTGAATGGACTAATTGCGACCGTCAGGTCGCAGTTACTATCAAAACCTCGACCAGGTGTCCGTCTGTCAGTCTGTCAGTCAGTCCGTCAGTCTGTCACACGTCACACTTTTGCCCTGCTCATATCTCCGCAAACGTTGCACCGATCCATGCCAAATTTTACACACACTCCTTCCCTGCCAAACCACAACCTCAATTGGATAGCTAGTGGATAGCTTTAAAGCACAGCTCAAGACCTATTTCTTTACTCTTGCTTTTAGCTGAATTATTTTTTTATCTCTTTGATGCTATTGACGTCCACACTGTTCTGAAATTGTTCTTCAATGTTTTATGTTTTTATTGTTCTGCTTTATTGTATTCATGTGTATTTTATTTTTTCTGTTAAGTAACTGTGCTTCATTTTCTGCTCTGTAAAGCACTTTGAGCTGCATTTCATGTCATGAAAGGTGCTATACAAATAAAGCTTTATTATTATTATTTATTAATTATCACATGGCCCTCTTTTAGCGCCACCATCAGGCCGATTCCTGCAAAACACATTTTTTGGACACTGCGCCTAGAATTTTTGCCCTAAAATCACGCAAGTCGGTACACAGTATGTCTACACTCATCTCATCAACATGGATCTGTCCCATTTAGCGCCACCTTCAGGCCGATTTTTTAAAACACATTTTTGGACACTACTCCTACAGATTTTGCCCTAAAATCACGCAAATCGCTACACAGTATGTCTACACTCATGTCATCAACATGGATCTGTCCCATATAGCGCCACCATCAGGCCAATCTTTTCAAACACATTTTTGGACACTGCTCCAACAAATTTTGCCCTAAAATCACACAAATCGGTACACACTTGCTCTACACTCATGTCATCAACATGGATCTGTCCCATTTAGCGCCACCTCCAGGACGATTTTTTAAAACACATTTTTGGACACTGCTCCTACACATTTTGCCCTAAAATCACACAAATCACTACACACTTGCTCTAAACTCATGTTATCAACATGGATCTGTCCCATTCAGCGCCACCTTCAGGCAGATTTTTTAAAACCATTTTTGGACACTGCTCCTACAGATTTTGCCCTAAAATCACGCAAATCGCTACACAGTATGTCTACACTCATGTCATCAACATGGATCTGTCCCATATAGTGCCACCATCAGGCCGATTTTTTCAAACACATTTTTGGACACTGCTCCTACAAATTTTGCCCTGAAATCACACAAATCGGTACACACTTGCTCTAAACTCATGTCATCAACATGGATCTGTCCCATTTAGCGCCACCTTCAAGGCCAATTTTTTAAAACACATTTTTGGACACTACTCCTACAGAGTTTGCCCTAAAAATCACGCAAATCGCTACACATTATGTCTACACTCATGTCATCAACATGGATCTGTCCCATATAACGCCACCATCTGGCCGATTTTTTCAAACACATTTTTGGACACTTTTTGGGTAAAGAGGTGATAAAATTGGAACGATACAGAGAAGATTAGCATGGTGCCTTCATTATACTAATCTTCTCTGTATCGTTCCAATTTTAGCCCAAAGACAGTGCCCCGTTGCCAACAAAGGGCATTTTGATAGTGCATTTGAAACGGCTTGGAATTACAGACAGACAGAACATGACATTTAAATATCCGAGTGGTTGTTTTAAGGCTAAAACCTGTATAAAACCGTATTATGGGCCAATATTTATATAAGATATATATTTTGAAAAACATGGTGGGGCCCCTTGAAAAACAAATCAAATATGAATACTGTATAGCCACTATCATTGCTGCCACCGAAACGGGAGTGCAGCAGCGGCCCATAAGAGTTATCTGCATATAGCCTCTACAACGTCTGTGTGCATATGTATTTAGTACATAAAAATAATGTACCAGTAAGACTCCCTAATCGGAAAATAAGCGACCGTCAGGTCGCAGCGTGATTTTAGGCCAAAATGTGTAGGAGCTCAGTGTCCAATAATGTGTTTGAAAAAATCGGCCTGAAGGTGGCGCTAAATGGGACAGATCCATGTTGATGACATGAGTTTAGAGCAAGTGTGTAGTGATTTGTGTGATTTTAGGGCAAAATGTGTAGGAGCAGTGTACAAAAATGTGTTTTAAAAAATCGTCCTGAAGGTGGCGCTAAATGGGACAGATCCATGTTGATGACATGAGTGTAGAGCAAGTGTGTACCGATTTGTGTGATTTTAGGGCAAAATTTGTAGGAGCAGTGTCCAAAAATGTGTTTGAAAAAATCGTCCTGAAGGTGGTGCTAAATGGGACAGATCCATGTTGATGACATGAGTGTAGAGCAAGTGTGTACCGATTTGTGTGATTTTAGGGCAAAATCTGTAGGAGTAGTGTCCAAAAATGTGTTTGAAAAAATAAGAGTTATCTGCATTTAGCCTCTACAACGTCTGTGTGCATATGTATTTAGTACATAAAAATAATGTACCAGTAAGACTCCCTAATCGGAAAATAAGCGACCGTCAGGTCGCAGCGTGATTTTAGGCCAAAATGTGTAGGAGCTCAGTGTCCAATAATGTGTTTGAAAAAATCGGCCTGAAGGTGGCGCTAAATGGGACAGATCCATGTTGATGACATGAGTTTAGAGCAAGTGTGTAGTGATTTGTGTGATTTTAGGGCAAAATGTGTAGGAGCAGTGTCCAAAAATGTGTTTTAAAAAATCGTCCTGAAGGTGGCGCTAAATGGGACAGATCCATGTTGATGACATGAGTGTAGAGCAAGTGTGTACCGATTTGTGTGATTTTAGGGCAGAATCTGTAGGAGTAGTGTCCAAAAATGTGTTTGAAAAAATCGGCGTGAAGGTGGCGCTAAATGGGACAGATCCATGTTGATGACATGAGTTTAGAGCAAGTGTGTAGTGATTTGTGTGATTTTAGGGCAAAATGTGTAGGAGCAGTGTCCAAAAATGTGTTTTAAAAAATCGTCCTGAAGGTGGCGCTAAATGGGACAGATCCATGTTGATGACATGAGTGTAGAGCAAGTGTGTACCGATTTGTGTGATTTTAGGGCAAAATTTATAGGAGCAGTGTCCAAAAATGTGTTTGAAAAAACCGGCCTGATGGTGGCGCTATATGGGACAGATCCATGTTGATGACATGAGTGTAGACATACTGTGTAGCGATTTGCGTGATTTTAGGGCAAAATCTGTAGGAGTAGTGTCCAAAAATGTGTTTTAAAAAAATCGTCCTGAAGGTGGCGCTAAATGGGACAGATCCATGTTGATGACGTGAGTGTAGAGCAAGTGTGTACTGATTTGTGTGATTTTAGGGCAAAATTTGTAGGAGCAGTGTCCAAAAATGTGTTTGAAAAAATCGGCCTGATGGTGGCGCTATATGGGACAGATCCATGTTGATGACATGAGTATAGACATACTGTGTAGCGATTTGCGTGATTTTAGGGCAAAATCTGTAGGAGTAGTGTCCAAAAACGTGTTTTAAAAAATCGGCCTGAAGGTGGCGCTAAATGGGACAGATCCATGTTGATGAGATGAGTGTAGACATACTGTGTACCGACTTGCGTGATTTTAGGGCAAACATTTTAGGCGCAGTGTCCAAAATATGGGTTCTGCAGGAATCGGCCTCATAGTGGCGCTAAAAGAGGGCCATGTGATAATTGAGGTTGTGGTTTGGCAGGCAAGGAGTGTGTGCAAAATTTGGCATGGATCGGTGCAACGTTTGCGGAGATATGAGCAGGGCAAAAGTGTGACGTGTGACAGACTGACGGACTGACTGACAGACTGACAGACGGACACCTGGTCGAGGTTTTGATAGTAACTGCATTAGTCCATTCACCATTGACTGATTGTGTAAGACAAGATATGGTATGGATATATTCATGTATAGCTGAACAGATAAGAAAGTCCAGATAACTTACTTTTAGCAAACATGGCAACCATGCCAATGGGAGGAGGCAAAAGGTGTGATTGGCTGAGGAATTGGGTTCCTCAGCCAATGATGACGTTTGTCTACGCCCACTGTCAGAAGAGTCTCAAAAAGATTTGTATCCGTGATTTGTGTTTTGTGTTTGTGTTTTGTATTTGTGATTTGTATCTGTGATTTGTATCCGTGTTTTGTATCTGTGTTTTGTATCTGTGTTTTGTATCTGTGTTTTGTGTTTGTATTTTGTGGATTTGAATCACAGATAAAAATCAGAGATGCAAATGACAAATAATAATACAAATCACAGATACAAATCACAGATACAAATCACAAATACAAAACACAAATACAAAACACAGATACAAAACACAGATACAAATCACAGATACAAAACACAAACACAAAACACAGACACAAAACACAGATACAAATCCCAGATACAAATCACAGATACAAATCACAGATACAAATCCCAGATACAAATCCCAGATACAAATCACAGATATAAATCACAGATACAAATCACAAATACAAAACACAAACACAAAACACAGATACAAATCACAGATACAAAACACACAAGAATCTGACCTTGTGAGTTTCAAATCTGGGCATGTGAGTTCAAAATGTGGGCACACAAATTACAAAACTGGAGATACGCATTTGTGATTAATGAGACTGATTTGATTCCATACACCCCTAGGGGTATTCAAAGTTATTACAGGGAGTACATGAGACGAAATGGAACATATTTTACTGTTGTGTTTAAAGATAGATCGTTTGAATAGCACAGCTGTTACTGAATAGATACTGAATAGAAAACAATAGGCTACTTATATTTTCAACATGCTACTAGACTGTGTCAACAAAACAATTATGAAAAAAAAAAATCCATGAACGAAGGATCTCACACACTGTTCTTGCTTAGCAACTCACATTTTATTCTGCAGGAATAATTTGTATTTTTATGCCCAGGCCAATCTGTGCGGCACAGGTTGTGGACGGCAACCTGTTCTGTCAAAGATTCGCCCTGCAGAGGCCGATGCAACCTTGGAGGGAATCAAGGCAAAGGTGATGGCCGAATTGGGCAGTGATGAGCCACTTATCCTTCTTGACTCCAAAGGATATGAAATCATGGACTCAGAGGTTACACAAAGTAAGTTGTATGATCAGGCAGTCAGGCACTTGCTTACAAATAGTGGATTAAAGTGAATGACGATAAATTCAAATATAGAACTGCAAATATTGTCTGCATGGATTAAAGTTCTCAGTCACCACGACTGATTTCAGTCTTTTGGATCTCATAGAATTCAACATGTCTTCTCTGGCAGCGTGTCATGCACCAAAAATAGACAATCTATAAGCTTACAATTAACTTAGGACTTGGTCTAACAAAACCCTTTCAGTCTTGAGACTTAAATTTGCTTTAATCCATGTGTCTGATTCCCAAAGGCCCAGATTATTGGGACTCGAAGAACAGGAACGTCTATTCCTTGACTTCTACAGAATTTGAACAGTTTCAGAATGGAAGGATGGCCAAATTGAGGTAATCCATTTGACATCCATTTGACCGTTTGCCTTCAGGCAAAAACACAAATATGTAATTTTTATTCCTGTGAACATAACTGTTTATTTCTTATCTGTTTTTCGGTCAGCATAATTGTAAACAAATGTCATAGGTTGAAAATTTTAATTATAGAAAAGCAAATGGCCAGGTGCAGCCTTTGGGAGGGGGAAATCTAGAATCCTATTTTTTTATTTTTCTTCATTCAAGGCGAGCGCCCGAAGTCCCTTCACCGCAAGACATCAGTGCTAAGATTTTTCAGGTGAAAGAAGCAGCCGAAGGCCTGCAAGTTGTCACATCCGCACTGAACCAGCTGTCTGATCTGGCAAAGATCAAACGTACAGCAGCCAGTCTGCAGGGCCCTATGAATGAAGCCTTCACCTGTGAGACCCGTCATGGTATGTATAATAAATGCAACTGTAGGTTGCATATATTCTAAATCCTGTCCTAACTT
Organism: Nannobrachium achirus; assembly: GCF_963921795.1. Lineage (NCBI taxonomy): Eukaryota > Metazoa > Chordata > Actinopteri > Myctophiformes > Myctophidae > Nannobrachium > Nannobrachium achirus. The sequence goes on along the minus strand of NC_137817.1, from coordinate 67,146,014 downwards.
TAAATATTTATTCAAAAGATACCAAAAAATGTTACCATTTACTGTACTACTGTACCAAACGTGTTCCTGTCCTGAGGTGTGATTGGGTCCTGGTGTCTTTCATCTTCCTCTTAACAATACATTCAAGAGAAAGTACAACAGTTACTATTAGTTTTGGCTCTGTGGGCAGGTGACAAATGCTTGAAAAGGAATTTGAATCTCCACAAAGCTCGTCAATGGATAGAACCACAAAGTGCTCAAAAATCTCTGGGTAGATGGCTGTGTTGACTCAGGACTGATATTGACAATAATTAATTTTCAAATGATTGAGGATTTGTTTAGTGCTAAACAGACTTCAATTTCTGTATTTGTGAATAAATGTTTTCCACATCAATGTATTCTTTGTTTTTAAACTACAGGTACAATGGAAGTGCCCATGTTTGCCACCTGCTGCGACTGCATTGTTGGATGACAAACATGTGTGCGTCAGTCTACCTCAACTTTGTGTCTGAGGTGCGAGGTAGAGGGTTTACAGGCTAATGTACATCAGCTTAAGGGTCTTGATCGGGTCTTGTCTGCCCTCAGGAACACACAGACAGAGTAAGCTTTGTCATTGTACCAGTAAACAGGGAACAGGAAGCTACAGAGGCTGAAAGGTTGTTCTTTTACATTTTTAGCTGTGTTCTTAAATCTGTTTTCTCAATCAGAGGAGAAACCACACCATGTTTGTTTGAACTTAAACCACAGCCCCTCTAACTGTCCTGAAACTACCTGTGTTCTGCACCCACCCCTCTTTATTGATTGATTGATTGATTGTCTTTATCTAAGGAATGAAGAAAACACACACTGGCCATGAATACACCTTTTTACACTTGGTGTCAGGAACCTCAGTGTGTGTACGCAGCTACAACAGCTTGGCACTGGGTCCTCATGCTGGTCACCAGCTTAACACAACCCGTGCCTCTTAATCTGAAGGTTGCTGGTTGCCTTGGTGCCGCGTCGTTTCCTCCGTCGGCCGCCGCTATTATTTTGAAGGGCTGGAAGGGGGTTGTTTTTGCTTTTTTGGATTATCACTTGACGGCAACGATTACGTCATCTAGTCACATGACAGTGTGTGACAAGAAGAGGAAGATGGCTGCGCCCTGCCTTGTGCTTTGTTTACATCTAGATCTGCTGCGAAATGTCTCAAAATGGCTATTTTGTTTAAATGAAGTTTCTTTATGGGCCTCTCCATTGACTTAACATTGAGGAGCTTCACTTCGCGTGCACGCCCAACGTGCGTTGTAAACAAATCGCCGACATTACCGATGCGGGCGGGACCGAAGCGACATTAAGTAAGTAATAATATCTTTACTGTATATACAGTAAGATTGACAGTCCTCACCGTCAACGGCGTCATGTAGTCACCGATTTGAATGACGGTGAGGATCGTCTACAGCAGCAGAACAGTTAAAAGCCTTTGGCCCAGCTTAAAAGCCTTTTGTGCGGTTGGGGCTTGCAGCCACACAAAGCTGGATATTTCGGCTGCGAAACTGGATATTTTTTAAACCGGATAAATAAGTGATGACATTGAAAAATATCTGATTCACTGGATCTGTGTAGACCTGTTACCCGGATATCTCTGAAGACTTTACTGTGTGTGTGCTTGTCCCCCTAGTGGAGGTCTGGGGACTCCGATTATTTTAGACCTAGATATCTCTGTCATGTGGACCTAGATATTTTTCTATGTGGATATCTGAAAAACCAGGATATATGAAATATCCAGCTGCGTCTGGCCTAGGCCTTAGTCGCAAATCCAGCCAACTTGGTTCTTATAGTCACTAGCACGTACAGCCCGACCAATCTGATCCCAAAATGTTCAATTGGGTTGAGATCAGGAGGACTCAAGGCTATTCCATCCTATCCACTCCCAATTTGTGTAGATACACCCTGAGGATCCTGGCTCTGTGGGGGTAAGTGTCGTTCGCTATCCCAGAGGATTAAGTTTGCATTAGATCTCAAATTCTAGCAGAACCCATGCTCAGGTGATGAGCACACACCTGGGACTGGCACAGACCTGACAGCACTTAAAGCCCAAAACAAGAATGAATGATGCCATCATACCAGCATTATAGGCCATATTTTGAATTGTTTTGATTGGCTTGGTCATAGCTGAGGTAAGTACCAAGGCATCAAGCTGCCTCACGATACATAAACTGGAGATGCATTCCTGCCTGACGTGACACATGGCTCAGTAAGCCAGCATTGTATTAACATTGTCCTCATATTATCAGGGCTTTGCTTTGAAAATCCTAGAAACAGATTTGTCATTTTGGCTCTCAGTAGGCCTGACATTGTCACAGCTGTATTTGTTAAATCTCGTTCTTAAAAACACTTTGACTGCCTCAATGTTAAGGGTTTTAAGGGTAAAACCCTTGCCACCATAGAGGCCCATTGATTTCTGACGGAATAAATTGAAAATGGTAGGATGTACGAAAATTGCCAAAAATTTCAGAGAAACTAGAGCCGGAACCCTAGTTTTCACCATAAAATTTTCGTCCATGCTGTGGAGAAACCTGAGGGAGAGCGAAAGCTGCACAGATGAAAAAACAGCATCAGAAATTTACTTTCTGAGATAATTGAGGTCAAAGAAAGTTGGTTCTCTAGCGAAAAAAAAGAGAGAGAGAGAGCGAGAGAGAGAGAGAGAGATAATTAGAGCAAGAGAGAGAGAGAAGTGGAGCAGAGAGAGAGGTAGAGAGACATAGAGACACGGTGAGAGAAAGATCGCTCTCTGAACGAAAGAGAGAGAGAGAGAGTGGAGCAGAGAGAGAGGTAGAGAGACATAGAGACACGGTGAGAGAGATCACTTTCTGAACGAAAGAGAGAGAGGAAATCTGAGCAGGCTAGAGAGTTAGCATAGAAATACAATGAGGATTACCACTGGGATTCTTTTTCGATCTCCATCTCGCTGGATTGGTCAGACTGCGACGTCTGCGAGTGACTTATAGTGGTTGTTTTGCTGGGATGTGTTTGTTTTGCACTAAATGGAGCATCTGTCCTCCTTCCTCACCAAGCTAAGCTAAAGAGGCGTCAATTGGGTATGGCAAGCTATGGCAGCTGCCATACCTTGGCTACAGGGGGGAATATAATAAAATGTACTGTAATCGTGCCTGTTGTAAAGGTATGGCAACATGACTGGTGTCTTGCACGCGAGCCTCGCGCGCGTGAAAGACACCAGTCATGTTGCCATAACTTAGCTTTTTCTGAACTGACGCCCTGCTCGATCGGTGGTCCGCACGCGGACCACCTGTTGTGATCCGAGATGAGCATAATCATCTCTCATCTCATGCTTGCTCTCGGAGCGACGTCGGCGACCCCCCAAACACACCACTACACCACTGTATGTATCAATCAATCAATCTAGCAACAACCACTTACTTTATATAGCAGTTCTTTTCGCTGCGACGCCGCGGCTCGGTGGTCCCTGGTGGCCTGGTCGATGAACCATGACGATCCAGTAAAACTTTTCAGATCACATGTAACGGCTGTAGAAGTAGTCCTCAGTAGTATAGTAAAGCACCCCTCCTCCATCTCAAGAAATCTATACTTTTCACTTTACAGTTGGGTCCTTTCACTCCAGTTGTCAAGTTGGACATATTACTGGCCGTGTTATATGATCACAGAGTAGAATGAATGATCTTTACAAATAACGCGGAAAAAACTAAACCCCCCACCCCAAAAAAAAGAAGAAAAAAAAACACATGGCTGCTGCTCCTTGCCATTGCCATCCATCCAGCAATCCCAGGCCTGGGGAGGACGGTCATGTACCAAATCACCATGGTAACACAAGGTAACACAAGCTGATTGGCCACACAATGGTAACCATGGTGATTTTAGTCATTCCAGGGCCCAGGACGGCTGAATCCAAGCGTCAGTGATACATATGCTCCTAATCTTGTGTTAATTAAAAAAAAGACATTCGGGCGTCAGTTGACGCTGGTGGCAGCGCGGGGGGGGGGGGGGGGGTAAAAAACGTGACGTCATATGACTCCCGTGGCGGTTAAAGTGTTAATAGTTCCAGATATGCGTGTTGATGCTCAAGAACAAGTCCTGATCGGCACTAATACACTGGATGTCCTTTACTCAGAATATGCTGAAGAGGGCACTGACAAGTATCAGCCAATACCCTATGGCTATCAGGCAGTGTTGAAAACCCTGGAGCTCAGACAAAGCAGAGCAACTGATGGTAACCTTGGATGGGTGAAACTGTCAGGCAAAACACCCGAAGTCATTCCAGCAGGCCACACAGTAGTCCTTGAGGGACTGGCCCATGTGAGTGGTCCACCCACTGAAAAATGGGCTGTCATTGAGCCCTCACTGACTTCCTTACCTGGTGGTTTGCTAATAGCTAGTTCTTTGGTAACATTACCCTCCAAACAATCTGGCAGGTTGCCAATTGCATTGATGAACGAGACCCACCACGACATCATCATACCGCCGAAGATGGTGTTAGCGGAGATCAATGCTATTCAGCAGGTGATTCAGAAAGAGTGCAGAGTTGCCACTGCTGATGAATCTCCTTCCTCAGAGCTTAGCTTTGACTTCGGCAACTCTCCACTATCTGCGGAATGGACGGAGCGAATAAAACAAAGCCTCCTCGCCAGGCATGAAGTGTTTGCGCACCACGATCTTGACTTCGGTCACACCAGTAAAGTCAAGCACCACATCAATCTTAGTGATGCAACTCCCTTCAAGCAGCGGGCGAGGCCTATTCATCCTCATGATGTTGACGCAGTCCGCAAGCATCTGCAAGAGCTGTTGGAATCTGGCATTACTCGTGAGTCTGAGAGCCCTTTCTCATCTCCTATAGTGGTCGTTCGCAAACGAGACAATTCTGTGCGTCTCTGCATCGACTACAGGAAGCTCAACTCCCAAACAATTAAGGATGCATACGCACTGCCAAATCTGGAAGAAAGCTTCTCTGTCTTAACTGGTTCCAAGTGGTTCTCGGTCCTTGACCTTAAATCAGGCTACTACCAAATTGAGATGGAGGAGGCCGATAAGCAGAAGACAGCTTTCGTGTGCCCTTTAGGTTTCTGGGAGTTCAACCGAATGCCCCAAGGTGTCACCAATGCACCTAGCACGTTCCAGCGCCTTATGGAACGGTGCATGGGAGATTTGAACCTCAAAGAAGTCCTCGTCTTCATAGACGATCTGATCATCTTCTCAGACACTATTGAAGAGCATGAGCGCCGACTGTTAAGAGTCTTGGATCGTCTCAAAGAATATGGGCTCAAGTTATCACCAGCAAAGTGCAAATTCTTTCAGAAGTCAGTGCGGTACTTAGGTCACATTGTGTCTGAGCATGGTGTTGAGACCGATCCCGAGAAGCTCCAAGCGTTGAACACTTGGCCAATCCCAAAGACTCTGAAAGACCTCCGCTCATTCTTAGGCTTTGCTGGATATTATAGGAGGTTCATCGAAGGCTACTCCCAAATAGTCAAGCCAATGAATAACCTCACAGCTGGTTACCCCCCGCTCCGCAAGGGAAGCAAGAAGAAGAACACCTCTGATTCATATCACAACCCCAAAGAGCCTTTTGGGAGTCGTTGGTCACCTTCCTGTCAGCAAGCTTTTGAAACAATCATTCAGAAGCTTACTTCTGCCCCAGTCTTGGGTTTTGCTAACCCTAAACTACCTTACATCCTCCACACGGATGCGAGCACCACAGGTTTGGGGGCTGCACTTTACCAAGAGCAGGATGGGAGTAAGAGAGTAATCGCTTATGCAAGCAGAGGGTTATCACAAAGTGAAGCAAGATACCCTGCTCATAAAATAGAATTTCTAGCCCTAAAATGGGCTGTCACTGAGAAATTCAGCGACTACCTTTATGGAGCAGAATTCACGGCAGTCACAGACAGTAACCCATTGACCTACATCTTAACATCTGCCAAACTTGATGCCACCAGCTACCGATGGCTGTCAGCTCTGTCTACATACAACTTCAAGCTGCAGTATTGAGCTGGCAAGCAGAACATTGACGCTGATGCCCTGTCAAGACGCCCACATGGTGCTCTCAACGATGACATAACCTCACAGAAAGAGCGTGAGAGAATAAGGCAGTTTGCAGTCCATCATTTGGCAGAGTCCGACAGTTCAGAAGGAATTGGTGAAGATGTCATTCAAGCCATCTGTCAAAGACATACAGTACACTTCTCTGATTATGACCACCAGGTTGAGAGGTGTCAGCCTTTGATTACGTTGGTCGAGTCTCTGGCCATTCATTCAGATTCCATACCTGACGCATTCCAGCTGGACGATGATCAAGGTCTTTCTGTCATTCCCCACTTTTCAGAGCAGGAACTACAGGAAAAGCAGGAAGCCGATCCCATCATCAAACATGTCCTTAGCCAGATGGTGTCAGGAGAGAAGCCACCTCCTACTCTTAGGAAAGAGCTTCCTGAAGTAGCTCTGTTGCTAAGAGAATGGAATAAGTTGGAGTTGAAGAATGGAATCCTGTATAGGAGGAGGCAAGACCAAGGAAATATCACTTACCAACTAGTGCTCCCGGAGGAGTTGAGAGGTGCTGTACTGAAAAGTCTGCATGACGATATGGGCCACATGGGTGTTGAACGCACCCTTGACTTGGCAAGATCCAGGTTTTACTGGCCTAAGATGTCTGTATCTGTTGAAGAAAAGATCAAAACATGCAACCGCTGCGTGCGAAGAAAGACGCTTCCAGAGAGAGCTGCACCTCTTGTGTCCATAAAGACTAGTAGGCCGCTGGAATTAGTCTGCATGGATTTTCTTTCTTTGGAGCCTGACAAAAGCAACACAAAAGACATACTTGTTATCACGGATCATTTTACTAAATATGCTGTGGCAATCCCCACCCCAAATCAAAAAGCACGTACTGTAGCCAAATGTCTGTGGGACAATTTCATAGTTCATTATGGTTTTATGGAACGTCTTCACAGCGACCAAGGCCGCGACTTTGAGTCGTCAACCATCAAAGAGCTTTGTGAAGTTGCTGGTATCCGCAAGTGTAGAACTACTCCCTACCACCCAAGGGGTAATCCCGTTGAACGCTTCAACAGAACTCTTCTACAGATGCTAGGTACCCTTGAAGTCGAAGACAAAGTGCACTGGCGTGATTTCGTCAAGCCACTTGTACACGCCTATAATTGTACGAAGAATGAGGTCACTGGGTTCACGCCATATGAGCTCATGTTTGGCCGACAACCAAGGCTACCGGTGGATTTAGCGTTCGGCTTACCAGTCAACAAACCACCTGTATCACATTCAAAGTATGTGCAGGATCTGAAAAGCCACTTAAAGGAGAGCTATAAGCTTGCAACTCAAAGTGCTTCCAAGTCACAAGAACGAAATAAACAACGATTTGACAAAAGGGTCACTGAGTCTACGTTGGATGTTGGAGACCGTGTCCTAGTGAAAAATGTTCGCCTTCGGGGAAAACATAAACTAGCCGACAAGTGGGAAACCGACATCTACATAGTGCTGAAGCGAGCAGGCGAACTCCCGGTGTACACGGTAAAGCCTGAAGCAAAAGAAGGCCCAATTCGTACACTACATCGGGATCTCCTGTTGCCCTGTGGGTTTCTGCCAGTGACTGAGCCTGAGCCTGACAAACCAGTACCAGCCAAAACTGTCAGAAGACCACGCACACGCCAGAATCCTTGTGTTAATGATGATGACAATGGAGATGAGATGCTATCTCAAAGTGATGATGACCTATTCCCAACAATGTCTTTGTTGTTTGAACCTGCTGACGTCACTCAAACATGTGAAACACGCCAGTTGAGCCATCCTCCTGGTATAACCTCAGCTGAAGTTCATTATGACCCAAGGCATGATATCCCTTCATTGCCTACTGTAGAGCTGCCTGACGAATCTGCTGTTGCTGCACCGGGAAGTGCTCCAATAGATGTTGAAGAGGAACTGGAAGGAAGTACGGATGATCAACCCGACAAAGACACAAACTTACCTGAAATTGACCCGAACCTACCTGAAAATGACAATCACTCACCTGAAAATGAAGAACAAGTACCTGAACAGGACAACCACTTACCTGAAGATGACGAGCAAATACCTGAAAATGATGAAGAATTACCTGAGGATAAAGACCTACCTGAATCTGATCCACCTGAACGTGACGATTCACCAGAAGTGAACTTGTCACTCAATGGAGCCCTGATTGGAGAAGAACCTCGGAGAGGTTTTTGTTCATGCAATGTGGATGAGGAAATTATTGCTTTGGCTAATATGTCAGACCATGCAGTTCAAAATACCTCAGGAAATGAAACAGCGATAAACCCATCGGAAACAGTGACTAATTCACAAGAGAAAGTGACTACGGAGGAACCAACCACAGAGATTGTGGAACCAGTCCGCCGGTCTCTCAGGCAGCGAGAGCAACCAAACAGGCTTCACTACACTGAATTGGGGAACCCACTAGTTACTGTGATCCAGTCCCTGTTTCAAGGCCTTTCCTCCGCCTTTGCAAATTCCCTAAATGGAATTGATCCTCTGGAACCTGGCAATCAGGTGCCCTGTGCTCTATCTACCCCAGTGATTGTCCAACCCATGTCAAGTGTCCCGGGACGGGCCTACCTTCAAGAGGGGAGGGTGTAACCCAGGTCCAGAAAATGGGTTAAAATAGGCGGAATCACCCTTTACAATGAATAAATGAAATGGGCTAATTCATCCTTCAACCAGAAGGGGCAGTGTCTTCCCAAACCTGTCTGATCAAGTGCCCTGAATGAGAGCCTGCTGCCTGTGCAGGAACACCAGGTGAAACTAATGGCAATCAATCAGAGCAGAGCAGAGATCAGAAGCAGAACACAGCAGAGAGGAGAAGCTCCTAAGAAGCAGAGAAACTTCATTTAAGAAAAATATTTAATAATATCAGTTGTGTGCAACAAAGCACAGAATTAATGACTTTGTCCTGTTGTGAGAAGCAACACCGAGTCATCTGAGCAGCACTTGTGTGCTGGTGCTGATTTCATGTGCAGGCCTTGTGTCTCACATGGTTACTTGCTGGATCCTGCCATTACTATTTGAGTGTAAGGAACACACCACCATCGGTCAGGTTTTTTGTTTGGACACGTCTGTTTGACCATCGCCTGACTCTTTCTCCTTGGGCAGACCCAGAGCCATGATAGTCAATGAGCCAGAGTCCATGTCACCAGTGTGGTAGGAATGTATCACACACACATACTGCCCTGCTGAGAGCGGTGCAGTACAACTGGGCGGTGATACACACATACTGCACACACTAAGAACTGGACTTTTGACAAACACATACTCACCACACCCACTGCACTGTGAGAAGCAGTGCAGGACTGGACAATTGTTGGTTCGATTAATACCATCACACTCACACTCTGCCCTGCAAGGAGCAGTGCAGGATTTGATAGTGAACGCTCACGCTAAGGTTTAGACACTTTGTGTCTTTGGGACTATTTTACTTTAGCCACTTAGTGGTTTATGTGTTTTTAATGAGTGTTTGAAATTAATTGTTCCAGATTATTGTACATGTGAAGAGTGTATTTTTTTTTTGATTCAAATCCGAATTGAGTAATTGATTGAAATCATTGAATACTGAACTGGGTTGAATACTGCAACTAAGTGGCATACAGTATTAGTCAGTTAGTATAGTTGGGTGCACCCTCAGATAAGAAATTCTCGGGAAAACCGATTCATTGAGTTCATGGTACCTACCTACTCCAATTCATTATTGTACTGTACTGTTTATGCACATTGTTTATTTTTTTCCTATTTCATCTATTTCTATTTCAATTTCATTCATTATATAAAATTGAGCCGGCCAACTCAGTGACGTGCATCTTGGTCTCATTATTTACCCCTCTGCTCCAGCAGACGAACCTACACTATCTAGCCCAACCTACAGTATCTAGCCAACGACACAGGTGTTACACAGTCAATGAAGCATGTGCTGCCAAGAGCAGCCCACCACTACTATGACAACATACCTCATCAATAGACAGTGTAAACACAGCACCTGAGTGGTTGAAGTTTGGTTAAAGTTAGGCTGGTGTTAGTTAGGCTGGTGTGACCGCATATCTAATCCAAGATGTTCAGGATGTTATCTTGATGTTGTGTTCTTGTTTTCTTGTTTTCCACAACTTTTCTATTTTTGTCATGTTTAGGTAAGCAAAACAATGCCTAGTGTTTCTAAGACATGTATTAAAAAATGCCTAAGTCACAACAATATTTTCTTGAAAATGGCACTTTTTTCACTTTTTTTTGTTATGGAATAACTGTCATGTTTATCTTTTTGTAAAAACATTGTGTTAACCCCTCAGGAAGCTGTTTTGAAAATCTGCATTAAAAACTCTTACATACTTGCTAGAAAATGTGTTTTTTCTTATTATCCAAAAATCATAACAAATGACTTATGCATTTATCCTATGAGGCTAATGTAAATTATAAAAGAGAAGAATGAACACTGCTGTCTCTGTAGAATGGTGTTGCCATGCTGCGTGGTGGGGCGAAAACAGCCGATCTACAAGCCTACAAGGCGTTATTGCGCTTGTTATGTGTTGTGAGCTAGTAGGTCTGCTGTGTTCGGCCATATTGTGTGACGTCGGGTGACGTCATTCGCTAGCGAAGACCCCTGCGCAGATATGGAGCCCGAGTGGATATAGTGGCGACGCCTGTATACAGTCTGGCGCACCGGGGAAGAAACGGCGAGTGCGAGATGAAGCGGAAGTGAAGCCCCCACGTCACTTCCGTTTCAGTCTCACATCACACGTATTTATCATTATATAAATAAAAATCATATAAGCTTGTTTAGCTTGCTGCTTAGCAGAAATGACATTTTAAAATATATTTTTTTGAACGTTAATGCCCGTTTTCGATACTCGCCGTTCGGGAGCTGCTGTTCCAGACTCTATATAGCATTCAGAGATTGTGGAATAGTTGTCTGGCTACGCGAGACTAGTGTTGTTACAACTGTCACCACTATATCCACTCGGGCTCCATCTGCGCAGGGGTCCTTCGCTAGCGAATGACGTCACACGACGTCACACAATCCGAACACAGAAGACCTCCTAGCTCACAACACATACCAGTAAGACTCCCGAATCGGGAGATAAGCGACCGTCGCTGACGGTGATGTCAGCGAGTTGTGACATCACTTCCTGTACAGGGTGGCTACACGAAATGTGGATAACACTATATATGGAGTGTGAAGATTCAAGGCATCTCGGTTAAGTTCTTACCGGACACCACTGCATCGGTTATCTCCGTATATGGAGGGATGTGTTGGTTATCTCCATATCTGGAGATTCAACCTTCAACGATTTTGACATCTTGTTACTAATCTGTCGGTAGATAATGCCGGTCTTATATCACAGCCTCCACCTCTCACGTCATACGGGCAGCCATAGTTACACCTGGAATGTTGAATCTCCATATATGGAGATAACCTACGCATCACACAAAGTCTGACCTCACCAGCCCATACTTGGGCATGGACGATTTATATCTCCATATACGGAGATGGCCATATATGAGATATGATGACATCACAGAGTCCACAGCTGATGATGTGGCGTGATGTCATACAATACACAAACAAGCCCTATATAAAGGGGCAATTCTCAGCAGGGAAGAGAGCATTCCCCACTAGCTGAGTATCTTATCACATCTTGGATGTGATGATAAGCTATAAGCTTAGTTGATCCTGGCGATAAGGTCTGAGTCGAGGAATGCTCTCTTCCCTGGTGAGAATTGCCCCTTTATATAGGGCTTGTTTGTGTATTGTATGACACTCTGCTCATATCTCCGCATCAGTATGACATCACACTGCTGACATCACTCTGACATCACAGAGTCCACAGCTGATATCACTCTGACATCACAGAGTCCACAGCTGATGATGTGGCGTGATGTCATACTGATGCGGAGATATGAGCAGGGCAAAAGTGTGACGTCACACGTGTCACGTCACACGTGTGACTCAGGGACGGACTCAGGGACGGACGGACGGCCGGTGGAGGTTTTCATACTAAACTGCGACCTGACGGTCGCAAACAAGCACAACGCTTTGTAGTCTTGTAGATCGGCTGTTTTCGCCCCACCACGCAGCATGGCAACACCATTCTACAGAGACAGCAGTGTTCATTCTTCTCTTTTATACTTAATATATGATGATTGTGAATTTCACTTCTAACCCTTACTGAACACTGGAACATGACATTCCCAAAAAATAAAACGTTTCTTAATATTGAAAAATAACTTTTAATATTAAATAAATAAAATGTTTCTTAATATTGAAAAATAACTTTTAATAATAAATAAATATCAGTACATTTACATTAATTATTATTACATAAAATTCCTCTTCAAACCTTTTTTTTTTAATATATATATATATATACTTTATTGTGTCAAAACATGCACATCACTTCAACATTATTCGGAACTTTTAACATGTTATGTCCTTTTTTTATTTGTTTTAATGACATTTTGACACACACACACACATATATATATATATATATATATATATATATATATATATATATATATATTATTATTTTTTTTCCACCTTCAAACCTTTATTGAACGCTGGAAAATAACATTCTCAAAAAATGTAATGTTTCTTAATAATGAAAAATAACTTTTAATAAAAAATATCAGTATTGTATTCATTCTTATTGCAGAAAGTACACATATTCAATACAATACGTGTAAGAATGCATTACATGGATAGCTCTTGTACGTCAAACATATAATTATCCAAATGTCTGTCGGTGTCTGAGTGTCTGTCACAGCGTGTTCTCGGTAACCTATTTATTATTTATACGTCTATCTCTTACAGAGGATTTAGCCTATAGCTTTGTGTTCAATCAGTCCCCATGATCATGCGTACTGTGAGTACACGTACACATATTTCAATAACACCTTTTTAACCCAATGCATAAGTGGGTTGTTATAAAAGTGTGGGTTGTTATACAAGTTTTAATATTTTCATATTCCTCGTATTCCTCACAAAACATGTTTGTCACATGAGGCCATTTGCATTTTTATTTATTTTCTCATTCATTTTGAGAAATTGCAGTTTTTGTATCACTACCCCACTCTTCCATAAGCAGGGTAAAAATGACCCCAAGCATTTCCTATGGAATCTTCTATGAACCTTTGATTCTTAGCAGCTCTGACTGTCAATATACATTTGCTGTCCCACTTACACATCTGATGTCAGCAGTCTCACCACCCAGGACTCAGGAGGTCATTTTTACACAGCAGTAGCTACATTACATTTGACCTTTCACTCTGTACTTGGTCTCCTTTTTTCACTTCTACACCAAACCTATTTGCCAAAAATAGCTGATCTACAAGCTTGTAGATCTGCTATTTTTGGCTAAAGTTCTCCTCAGAAAAGGGATGAGAGGATTGTTCATTTATTCTAAAAGAATGGTCCTATCACACATAGATTTGGTGTCTTCCCCTGTAGTAATTCTGAGGACCCCTAGGGGTCCTGGACCCCCTGTTGAAGACCCCTGGTGTAGATGCACACACAGTGTATTTTCATTACTTACATTAATATAGCCTATGGTAGCCTACATTACATCTGCCCAATCTAAATAAACAGATAAAGTAAAATTGTTAATTAAGTAACTGGACCTAATTAGGTGTAGGCCTACTGGTGTAGCCTACTTGTATCAACAACCAATTGATAGCTCTTCTATGGATTACAATAGAAAGAATGGAATTAACATGTTAAGTGGCCTTTAATAGCTCGCATATCCCGAATTTCAATCTGAAAGAACCTGGAAAAATGTGTTAGGACAATTAGAAGTACACTAGTATAGAGACATATATCATACTCATATTTTTTAAATACATTTGTGTCTTTTAAAAAACATTATTTAGTTCACTTTTATTTTGAAGGCTAGTGCACTTTTATTTTGAAGGCTGGAGCCTGGCTTATTTTAGCTAACTCCCAGGCCGGAAACGCTAATGCAGCTCACTTCACGGAGCTCAGACGGAGAGCCGATGTCGGTACTCTATCTTCTCGCTCTGCCATCCTAGCGCGGGGGTCCTGCGACTGCTGATGACGTCACAGGAGAGCATATGTTGTGATTGGCTTTTGGCTTTTGAATTCCTTTTCCTGTTCCTCGTTAGTGTGTAAACACAGAGACAGTGAGACACAGCGTTTAGCAGCGAATATTGTTAGTTTAAAAACTAAAGTCAGTGAAGTCAATATGTCTTTTTATGAAGAAATAAAGCACTATCTGTTGGAAGGTGTGTACCACACACAAACCACCAACAGGAAAAATGCCAACAGCCGAAAGGCTGTTATTCGGAAGGCAGCAAAACAGTACATGCTGAAGGGTAAAGGCTCATTTCCACCGGCAGCGATAACGATGACGATAACGATTTAAAAAAGTGGGTTTTCAATTGAAGTGGATCGGCAGCATCCACCCAACACTGATAAAGACAACGATAGCCGACAACTACATCGTTAGGATCAACAACGATGTGGTTAAGATCACAGTGATATGGAACTGGGTCTCTGACAAACAGCTCGCGATGCGCTCTGCGCGAGCGGCTGTTGTTAATTGACGCCTCTTCACATTGATGTCCGATAACTTTATCGGACATCAATGTGAAGGCATAATTATCGCTGTGATATTTTATGGCTATCGTCATCGTTATCGCTGCCAGTGGAAAAGGGCCTTTAGTCTTGTACAAGCATCCATAGCCTAACTGCTGTTTTACTGAGTCAATTCTGTGTATACTATGAATTATTTACAGACACTTGAACTATAGATTGAACACTTTATTAGAAGGGCTGTGTGTTATAGTCCACCCATTTGCAACATTTCATGGTCATTCCGTTTTATGCATTTGCTCTGCTTTTAGTCCTAATGTTACCCACACGGTTATTGTACGTGAAAGATAAATTTGACCTTTTACTCTGTACTTGGTGTGCTCTTTTTCACCCTCTATACCAAACCTCTTTGCTGCAAGGCGTTGTGAGATTGTAGATCTGCTATCTTTGGCTGCAGTTCTCAGAATAATATAAAAAACTATTGGAAGATTTGGGGGACCCCCTGTAGTAACTCTGAGGACCCCCTAGGGGTCCTGGACTCCCTGTTGAAGACCCCTGCTCTAGTGCAGTGGTTCTCAACCACTAGTGGTCCTTGAGGGGATTCCAGGTTGTCCCCAGTTAAATGATGGAAGAGTAGGTAACCAAATAGACCCTTATAGAAGATAGACCATTCCTAAAATGGGACATTTCAGTATTTCTAAAGTATTTCTTTACAGGGTTTTAACATTTATTTTTGAAAGAGGGCATGTTCAGCTACCAGAAAAATATATCCTCCCAGCTTAATTATTTTGACCAAATGCATCAAACATCAAATTGTCATTGTCAATTTACCACAGCAATGCAACCTCAACCATTGATAGATACGCAAATTAAATCATGATACATGGTTTAATTTGCTTATGGTATATGGTTTCCTATCCAAAATATATGCTACTTTATGAAGTCATGTGGCTCGAGCAAGGGTTCCCAAACCTTTTAGGCCATGACCCTGTGATAAAGACAGACAGACAGACACTACTATTTTCAGCCTCACCTGTTCAAATGGTTTTCCTGATTATATTTATTATTTTCTGATTATCTGGTACATTTTCTATTTTTACTCATACCCCTGATTTAGGTTGCAGTATGGTCACTAAACAAACATTTTAATTCTATGCGCACAGCCTAGTAATTCAAATGTTTGTATAATTTGACATTTTCATCATTTCATTCTAAGTAACTTCAATATTCAGTCAAGTTCCAAATAACACAAAATACAATTGGTTGGTATAAAACATACTCCTTTAATCAATATCTCCAAACAAACACACACCCATTCCTTACCCACTCCTGTTGGGGCGGCATAGCTCAGGGGTAGAGAAACTGGTATTAGAGCATGAAGGGTATAAATCCCTAAGGGTTCCCAGTTCGAATCCGGGCTCCCCCTGAGTTAATGTCGAAGGGTCCTTGGGCAAGACTCTGAACCCCTAATTGCCTCCGGTGAGTAGGTTGGTGCCTTGCATGGCTTCCTCCGCCACCGGTGTATGAATGTGTGTGTGAATGGGTGAATGTAATGCACAATCTATGTAAAGCGCTTTGGATTAAAAGCGCTATATAAATGCACCATTTACCATTTACCTGTTACTGTTCTGGTCATCAGAAAGAGTCACACCTGCCCTGGCACTACTGCTTATAGAGTGAGGGGAGGGTAATTGGGTTATAATCCAACAAACAGTTATACTGTTTGTTGGATTATTTGGGAATCACTGGGTTAGAGGAACTAGTCAGGGGACATTTAAAGGTGGATTTACATCAGCGTAACGGGACAGTCAAACCCGTGACACACATTTATTTCAAGATTTGAAACATTAAAATACATATAAAAGTGTCCTGTTACAGGGGAACATTTGTCCCACTTTGTGTGTAATTGGTCATACATATTATTATTATTATACATATTAAGGAATAATGGATTTCCTGACAGCTGAACATCCCCTCTTCCAGGGAGAAAGTTAAATTTAGTTTTGAAGAAAGTTAATAGACAATAGCAGCAATCAATGACTCACATACACACTTTTGTGTTTTTCTACTTAATCAGATTCGAAGTTGTATTACAACTTCGCAGGCAGACTGCGCCTGGTGCTCTTCACCAAAGACGAGATCCGTGAGGCCCTGAACGAGGAGCTGAGTCGGAGGAGCACCTGGAGAACAAGATGAAAGATGTGTCGGATATGCATGCAAAGGTGACGGTGAAATGGCAACACATGCATCTAAAATGTATCAAGATTCCCATCTCAAGTCCCATTCACAGGTTGATGTTAATTACAACAATCGTTAATGGACAAATATCAAACAAGTACAATAGACAATAATACAAAAGGTAAATGGCATAGATAAGTTCAGTAATGGGCTAGATGATTTTAAATGCTGAATGTATGTGCCTAGGTGCTTTAAGTGGTATATTGCACATTGCCCTAACCCCCCACCTCCCTTGCACCTGCATTTTTGTGATGTGCATATATATGTGCTCTCCTGCATAATACCACATTTCAAATATGGCTCTAATGTAAGCATTTTCTTTTCTATTTCTTTCTTTTTCAGATCTACCAGAATATCAAGATCGCTCAGGCATTCCAGAAAAAGAGCTTTGAGAGAAGAAAGGGGAGGAATGTCAAGTCTTTCCATTTGAAGGTGGGACGAGGTCCTGAAGCGAAATAAAAGGAAGGAAGGCCGGAAAGGAGGCAAGCTTGAGAAGAACTGGCTCGGACCCTATGTCATCAGCTCCATTTCGGCAGGGGGAGTGGCAACACTCTCCAATATGGCAGGGGAGCAGCTGAAACAGAAGACAAATGTTTCCCAGCTGAAGCCCTTTGTCAGGCCTACTTTGGGAGGTATTATTAATACAATCATGAACAGTAAAGACTATGTGAAGACTGTATGTGGTTGTTGCATAATACCCTGTTGTTCTCCTGTTGTTCTCCAGAGTCCAAAGACCCAGAAAATGCTGACGGCACCAACATCATCCCTCATGATGATGGTTTCTCAGGTACATTTTTAAATGCTATATTGACACCAGCAGTGGTTGTAAGGAATATTTTTCAAATCTTTAATTACCACTCCAAAAGCATATCCCTTTTCCTTCAAACAACTTCATAGACAGGCAAGAAGTGAGCACCCCCTTACCTTAGCCACACCCCATTGTTTTCCCGATACCTATAGTGTTATAACTGCAATATTATTAATATATATATGTATATGCTTGCTATTTATTATGTCTATGAATTAAATACAGGGGGCTTTCAACGTAAAAAAGACTGTAAAAGGTCTTATTTGGGATGTTACTTTTAGGCAGGGTGTTTAACTGTACTACATTTAAATTGTATTGACTATACTTGTACTGTTCTCCATTTTTGTCTAATAAAATAATCATTCAAAAAACAGCTGAACAAGCATCTCGGTCTGAGCGAGCCACCCTCATCTGCCCTGCAAGACCATTCCTACATTAGGCCACTAGATGACAGCATCCAAGGTAATATTTAAAGTCAGTTTTGTCAGCAACACTGTTTTTAATGAATATAGCCATAATCTATTTCCACTTCAATTGTCTCTTTACTTTCTTTTCCTTCATTAACAGTTGAACAAGAGACTATAGCCCCGTTTTCATAGAGCAAAACTTCTGGAAGTTTTTTCAAAAATTACGTAATTTTGAAATTCACGCCATGTGAAAACGGCCACCTATTTTGAGTGCCGGAAGTTTTGGTGTCCCAAACGTGACGGGAAAATACCTAGTAATTTTTGCTGAAAGTACCGTGACAATACAAATTTCCCTCCAGTGAAAACGCATGCCGCGAATTGCCGTTTTTTTTGACAACCAGGCGCATGAAAGGAGCCAGTTAACAGTTTAAAACATTGTATCTGGGATTGAAAACGACCTGAATGTAAAGGAATATATAGAAATAAAGTAGGTCTACAGCTTCACCTTGTATAGGGGATTAATTATTTAGGCTAGAATCTTATTGACAAACACAGCAGAAGTCTCTTTCTTTCTCTGGTCATCCATCGTTTATAGTGCCGCGTGAAGAAAAAAAAACACAGCTAATAATCTACAAGCCCACAAGTGCAACACGTTGCATCATGCAGCGATCCTTATGTGTTGTTGCATGAAGAATATGTCTTGTAACTTGTTAAATCCATTTGAAGGGTTCAGGAACCGTTCAGGCCGGGTGAGAGAGAAAAAGAAAGACAGAAGCGAAGACTCGACGCACCCGTTACGGCTGCTCAACAAGCAGTCAGACTGTGTGGCGTGTTGCCATGCCTGGTACTTATAAGCGACTATGGGCTTGATTTCCGTAAAGTTGCTTATATTTAATTTGATAGTTTCTGGTTGCGTTTTATTTGTTGTAAGCTTCTAGATCACTTTTCAAGTAGCTGATGTGGCGATGCGTTTAGTTTTAAAGTGCTCTTGTGGCCTAGATAATATCACTTTTTGGGCTTATTTTCGTACACCTGGTTGCTTATTTCTCTCGCAAAGTCTGGCAACACAGACTTTTATACCGTGACAATGGTTTCGTGAAAACGATGTATTTTATGGCTATGCCTGCATTTTTGCTCATGTGAAAACACCCAAAAAACAAAACTCCCGGCAAGTTGAAAATTATTATGCTAATTATTTTTGCAGGAAAAATTCCGGAACTGTAGTGAAAACATGCCTCAAGTCTGTCTCTGAGCTTGTTATGCAAGACCATTCCTACATTAGGCCACTAGATGACAGCATCCAAGGTAATATTTAAAGTCAGTTTTGTCAGCAACACTGTTTTTAATGAATATAGCCATAATCTATTGCCACTTCAATTGTCTCTTTACTTTCTTTCCTTCATTAACAGTTGAACAGGAGACTATGTCTGTCTCTGAGCTTGTTATCCACGAGCATTCCTACTGGTCTGGTGCAAGTTGGTCTATGCAGTTGCGACCAATCCAAGAAAACCTGGTTAGTCTGAATATATTTAGTATGTTCTCTTCTCACTTGTTCATTGTTTTGATTTTACTATGTCCCTTTTGTATGTTTCCTATTTTAAAGTGTTGTTAAAATATATTTTCAGCTGAACTATGTACTAGACCATGACCGCAGTGGAGCAGAATTGATTGTCAAGGATGGGAAAGTCTGTCTGACACGGGAGGATTTTCTGACCTTAGGCTGCCCCAGATGGATGGAATCAAATGTAGGTACAATTTAAGCATTTAGCAGACACTCTTAATCCAGAGTGATTTACAATACATCATCATACACTAAGCAAGGTAATACATCGTCATCATCCATCAAATGCAAATAAATATTTGGTTAATCTAAGAAAAAAGAAAAAAACAGGTAGACCAAGCATACAGTATATTCAATACAAATCCTCATGGAAATATAGTTAAAAAAAACGTTAAAGCTATATAAGTTACAGGTATGGTCGTTGAGGGGTGGGATGGTGCTATGGGCTGAGGTGAGTTATCACGGCAGAAGCTAGGAGTGAGTCTACAGTTCTAAGTCCAACTGGGAGTTTATTCCACATAATTGGGGCCAAGAGGGAGAAGAGTCTAGGACGAGTGGATCGTTGTTATGGGGTTTTTAGCGAGGTTTCTTCAGCATCCGTGTCTCAGCTGATCTGAATGGGAGGGTGTGAGGTTCAATCAAGCTTTGAAGGTATGGAGAAGCAATACCTTTGGTGTTTTTGAAGGCCAGCATGAGTGTCTTGCATTCTGTGCAGGCATCCGATGAGGTATACAGGCTGTGGTACTGAGCGCATTGTTTGAAAAGTAATGTACACATTACTTATTTTTTCTTTATTTTATATATTTTTATTTTTATTTTCAGATTGGAAATGCTTGCCTCAAGCTCGTGGGTGAAGCTGCTCAGAGACATGTGATTTTTTTTGTATCCTTTATCACAACATAAACAATGCACTGGCATAAGTAAGCCAACTCTGCTCCTTTCAATAACACTTTAGCTATTGTAGAGCATTTGTTCATGATAATGTCATTTGTCAATATAGGGAATACATGTCCACATTGTGGACATGTATAGCGTGCCAACGTGGAAGAACCAGACTGTGGACCCAATGGCTACTCTTCCTGTAAGTTATTTAATTCTGTGATACTGTAGTCTGTGTTTGAGATTGATGCATATTACTGCAAATTGCAAAATCACTTGTTTGAAATGCCAGGATGACGTCGTGTCCAGGGATTTAATAATTGGAGTCGTCAGCCTGAACATCCTGACCACTATATGCTTTGTGTGAGTGTTGATGTACCTTGCTCTTACTGTACTCTGTACTCTTTTTTTCTTAATTCTCTGTAACTTTGTAAATAACCTTATACTGCTGTGCTTCTCTGGGCTACTGATTTTCACCCTTGGGATAATAAAGGTGTGCTTCCTCAGGGCTACTGATTTTCACCCTTCGGATAATAAAGGTATCTATCTAGCGTAGTTCAAATCCTCTCAACAGTCTTGAGTAATATTGAACACTGTTTGATGTGCATTTATTTCTTGTGTTTTACATGTCATGTGTTTTGGGAATGGTTGACAGGTCCTAAAGCCAGCAAAGAGAGAGATCATTTTGCTGGACTCTCTCAAACCTGATGGTTTCGGTGACAGCTGTTACACAAAGATCTTTAGGTTCTGTAACATGCATGTTAACATTCAGCCCTGTTCTGTGGCTTATCGTTTGATATGGGAATTCCATGTTGGGAATTCTATATTCATAGCATTCTAATGCTGTAAAACGGGTCATTCATCTAATCTGGTGTGGCTTGTCAAATGACATCCAATTTATAAAACCGTTCCTCCATAAATAAGACCGCAGCAGAATGCTATGAATTGCACACGAGTCAGAGGTCAAGCCTTGTCCATAAGGCAGCGTGGAAGGTCAAGCTTTGTCCATAAGGCAGCGTGGAAGGTCAAGCCTTGTCCATAAGGCAGCGTGGGAAGCCTTGTCCATAAGGCAGTGTGGAAGGTCTAGCATTGTTCAATGCAAGTGTCTGAGTCTAATTTGTATTTTCTGTTTGATTTGTAACAGTGACCTAGCTCATCGTCTTAGTCCAGGCAAGTGGACAACCAAATTCGGCACAGACTTTAAGGTACATTTCTCTTGCAGCTCGCGTGCATGTCTTTCTTGTCCCTGACCACACTACTGTGAATCTAAGGCTGTTCCTAATTCTTACAGGATGTTACGGCTGATGTGAGTTTGACCCAAATGCACAGCAAGGAGGAGGCAGTAGAAGGTTGAAAGCCCACCCGGGCGTGTATTTATTAACTTAGGAGCACAGAGTTAATATCACCAGGGGGCAAAAAGGGGAATTGGGCTCTGCAGCTGCTCCAATCCAGCACGGAACCCGGAAAACTGGAGAGGAGAGAAAAAGGCAGAGTCAGTAATAAATCCACAAAGAATAGCAGTGCACAGCAGCTACGAGGAGCAAAAACTGGCTAAACTCTACTAAACTGGGAAAACTAGGATATGGCTGTCTACTTCAGTGTTTGTACCAACCATAGTGTGGTGAAGATCTGGCACCGAGCTGCAAACAGGCGAGGCTCTTGTAGGCTTGGAGGTGATTGCAGATGGTGACCAGCTGAGGAGATTGGCAACGAGAGGGAGCTGGGAAGACTCCTGGAACTCAGAGGTCTGTAGAGGCGTGATTTGGCTCCTCTCGTGGCCAAAATAGGGAGTGGAGATGAAAACGTAACAGGACCCCCCCTCCAAGGATCGCCACCTGGCGATTGACGGGGAACATCGGGGTGTGCCCGGCGTTGGTGACGGCCCTCAGGAAAGGAGGGAAACCGGGCAGGAGAATGTTCGGCCTGGTCGGAGGTCGGGCGGGCTGAGGGCAACAAACCTGGCAGGCGGCGTGAAGGCAACAGACCTGGCAGGCGGCGTGAAGGCAACAGACCTGGCAGGCGACGTGAAGGCAACAGACCTGGCAGGCGACGTGAAGGCAGCAGACCCGGCAGGTGGCGTGAAGGCAACAGACCTGGCAGGCGGCGTGAAGGCAGCAGACCCGGCAGGTGGCGTGAAGGCAACAGACCTGGCAGGCGGCGTGAAGGCAACAGACCTGGCAGGCGGCGTTCCAGCTGAGAATGTGCCCAGAACTCCAGCAGACACGGTGGGGGTGAAGCTCCAACCAGGGTCTGCCCAGGACGAACGGAGTGCCCGGGGAGTGAGAGACGCAGGGGCGGATGCTCTCCACATGGTCTCCGGAGACAGCGAGGGTGAGGGGCTGGGTACGGTGAGTGACAGGACCCATGGAGTGACCATTCAGCGCGAAGGCAGGGACAGGCCTCTGGAGCGCAGAGACAGGGATTCCCAACCTCAAGGCAAACTGGCGGTCAAACAAGCTCACCTCGGCCCCAGAGTTGAAGAAGGCTGGAATAGTGAGCGACAGTTCCTCCCAGGCGAGTGTGACAGGGAAACTGGCACAGCTGGCAGTGAGGGGCTGGGGAGTAGTAAGACCACTCGCCCGAAAACCCCGAGTGGGAGAAACTACGCCCCCTGGCCTCCCCTCCAAAAAAGAAAAAATGCTGGCTGGGTCCAGTTGGCCAGATCTTACTGTTACGGCTGATGTGAGTTTGACCCAAATGCACAGCAAGGAGGAGGCAGTAGAAGGTTGAAAGCCCACCCGGCCGTGTATTTATTAACTTAGGAGCACAGAGTTAATATCACCAGGGGGCAAAAAGGGGAATTGGGCTCTGCAGCTGCTCCAATCCAGCACGGAACCCGGAAAACTGGAGAGGAGGGAAAAAGGCAGAGTCAGTAATAAATCCACAAAGAATAGCAGTGCACAGCAGCTACGAGGAGCAAAAACTGGCTAAACTCTACTAAACTGGGAAAACTAGGATATGGCTGTCTACTTCAGTGTTTGTACCAACCATAGTGTGGTGAAGATCTGGCACCGAGCTGCAAACAGGCGAGGCTCTTGTAGGCTTGGAGGTGATTGCAGATGGTGACCAGCTGAGGAGATTGGCTACGAGAGGGAGCTGGGAAGACTCCTGGAACTCAGAGGTCTGTAGAGGCGTGATTTGGCTCCTCTCGTGGCCAAAATAGGGAGTGGAGATGAAAACGTAACACAGGATTTCCCTTGCCAACGCAGTGGGAACAGCTGTGGTGTCTTCATGCTGATGGTAACTGTGTTTCTTTTGTCTATCGCAAGTTCTTGTTTTATTAGAAACTGTCATAAGTTCATTTATCTTTTCCGTTCACAGTATGCACTCAGCCTCAGCACAGATGTCCCATTTTGGTTTTCTGAGGTAGGTATCTTTCAAATGGGAAGAGCAAGACAAACGGGGTCTAAAATGCACCTTACAAAATTTTCATTATTTGCAATATTCATTAACAAAGCTTTCATTGTTTGCAATATTCATAATGAGTAAGAAGACTAATAGTAATGCCCAGTATTAACCACACACCACGTTATTGTGTGTATTTTTTACTTTGTATAATACTCTGCACTACAGAAATAGACCTGCATATAATACTAAAAAATGGTAGCCTAATCTAGAAAATTGCAAACTACTGATTTGTGACTGAAAATTACCATTAGTCTTTAACTTAAAGCATCTGTCATTTCGTTTAGACGGACATCAAAGACATCAGGAGATGGTGGTGCATTAGGCTCATGGAACGGTTCCAGATAGATGGGTAAGACAAATGAAAATGTACTCTGTAAACAGCATTAGTTAGGCTTTAGTTTACTTGTTAATTCTGACACTAATCTCTCATTCAAAAGCCATGGACGGAGGTTTGCTCACTGGACCAATGAGGCCAAAGCCTTGCTGGAAGGCTTGTTGGAGCCAATATTCAGGCTCCCAAAGTGCCTGAAGACAGAACATGAGGTGAGCATGATATTGATATCAGAACACCCAGTGACATGCTGCTATGTGTGAAACACTTAGAAATGTAGGTTGTTTAGTCAAATGACATATCTATATTAGGTTGTTTAGTCAAATGACATATCTATATTAATATAATTCATTTTCCATCAAAGGTTCCTTCAGGTTCGACTAGAAGGCAGGTGACACACATATTGGAGGTATTTATATCTATTATGTTCTTTGAACTGTTAAAGCTGATTTACTGCCCACAGAATAGGAGAAGAGAGACAGAAAATTATGAATATGTTTTGTCCTGAAATTCTTTGTAGTCCAATAGTGCTGTCAACTTTATGTGTTATGTGAAAATGCATTCCTGACCTATATTTTACAGTTGCCAATGTGTACCCTCTCGGAGATCCTTGAAGAGGTTGTACTGCAAGAAGGAGACAAGGCATTCTTGCCCTTGTCTCTTGTCTGTCAGACCTTTAGAGACCTTATTTCCTCTACGTTCTTCAAGAGACGGTGCCATTTTAGGTGGCTTAACTCATACAGTGCCATCCGGCCACAAGGGGTGCTAGAGTGCCAGAAAAATCTCCATAGACCTTCTTTATAGCTTTCGTTGACCCTCCCCCAACTGCCTTGTGTTTTCACTCCGATCAATGCTGTGGGTGTCGAGAGGAGGAAGCTAGCTGACACGTAGCCAAAATGCTAAACCCTTTAGAAGCCCGATCTAAAGCTATTTCAGCCGCAAAAAACTTTCTCTTTGGGTCTGGGGACACAATCCGGAGAAAATCCTGTCTAAAGATGTGATTTATTATTGGAGTGGGCGGCGCGATTTGGCCGTTAGCGCGAATACGGCCCGTGGATGGCCGAGTCTAAGTCCCGGCCAAGGATGGACGTCTAGACCGGGGCTTCATTGAGGCCTCCGATAAAATAATTCATTTTATTAAATATCCCGGACTTGTTCGGGATAGGCACCCTGGAATACGCCGCACCGCCTACAATGAACATTGGGTGAACATTGGGGGGGGGGTCTAAACTTTATTTTAAACCATTTTCAATGGAATAAATCGTCGGAGCATCTAGCGTCTCTCGTTGGTGAGCACTGGGCGAGCCGGGACCACCCACGTTGCTCCAAGCAGCTCGGGGTAAGTAAAATAGCAAATAAAAAATTGTTTTTGATCCCGAATATCCCGAACATGTTCGGGATAGGCACTTAAAGGGTTAAGAGTAAGTACAGTTGTCTTTGCACATATGGCTCTATGTAAATGTATTATTTTGGCTCACAATTTGTTTTACACAGGTGTAGTAACATCATGGGGGGAACACACTCCTGAGTACAGAAGAGACATGTACGCCATTAGCACCTGCCGCGAATGTCGCAAGCTTTACAAAGACAACAAACCAGGTATTCATCTTATACTGGCTAGTCTTGTGTGTGTGTTATAATACATCATTTGTGTCATAATTGTGTTTTGACCTCATGCAGAGTGTGACTTGTTGCAACCATCAGGTCCCAGACTTGATATAGAAACTCCACCACCAGCTGTCCGTCTCTATGTCACAGTAATAATACCCCTACATGCCATGTGCATGGCATGCATCAAGTTGGACTACCCTCGGGTTGATGCGCAAGCGTGACCTGAAATCCACTTCTCACCATTATGACTTGTGAATATGATTTTTTTTTTTTTCTTGTTTTCTGCTTTACAGGATATGCTGGGAACGGGAAAAGAGGAGTGTTGCAGGGTATGTTCTCTGAGAATGACAAAGCAGGATACTGCAGTCGCGATTGCTACCTCATGCAGTTATAGGTAAGCATATGCTGTACACACACAAATCCTGAACTTTCTTTCTTCTGATTTTTCATTCACGAAGGCTTAAAATAATTTAAAAAATCAAGTATTTCTGAAATGTCTATTGATGAAATGAAATGTGAAATCACCTACTGCACCAGGAGCTTGAACCGTGAAGCTCTATACCTATGCTTGTTTTCTTGACAGTATCCTGACTGACTCCATCCGGGCTGCCTCATCCCAGCTGCCACTGAACTCCATCCCACCTGCTACCTGCCTCATCTCACCTGCTACTGCCTCATCCCACCTGCTACCTGCCTCATCTCACCTGCTACCTGCCTCATCCAAGCTGCCACTGAATCCCAGCTGCCACTGAACTCCATCCTATTGTGGCTGAACTCCATCCTCAACCACATGCCCTGCTGTGCCTCTCCCCTGTGCCCTGCACACACAGGTCCTGGAGCTGCTGAAGGAGGCCTCATTCTCACCGTGGGCACTACAGCACCACAGGCGAGCCCGACAGTGTGTGGAATGAGATCCATCACAAGACGTTGATGTCCAACCTGTCAGGCCACTACTAGCTCGACCCAAACTACCTGGACAGCTTGCTTTCTGAGATAGTCTCAGGGGACTGCCTCAAACAGCCAGGCCCCAGCTAGAGCACAGCAGAGCTGCCATGGCCTGCAGACTGTCTCCCATCATCAACTACTGACCAGTAGTGTACATCTGTTCTTGACCGCGGTTTTCCCGGTGAACCTAAGCGCAACGGTGGGGGCCAATGGGCAAGGTGGGTCGCGAGCTTATGAGAAACAACTAAAATAATACCTTAAAACCTGGCGAAAACAGTTGTGTGCATCAGCGCAAGATAACGATAAAGGACATCATTAAACGGAAAACATTCAATTAACTTCTGAAAAGCCTACTAGGCTTTAAAACCTGGCGAAAACAGTTGCGTGCATTAGTGCAACATGAGATGAGGATAAAGGAAATCATTAAATGGAAAACATTAAATTAACTTCTGAAAAAGCTTCTAATTCTACACTAACTTACTGGTGAAACTAGTTGAACCGCGATCTTGCCACACATGAATAATTGTGGTTGTAAACGATAACACAGACAATATAAATCCTTATTAGTCTAGTAGTGGGAAGACGGGGTTTATCATCATCATGGCCCCAAATAACTTGCAATTGGCGACAAGTCTCTCTTCTTACGAAATCGGCAAGAGTGCCTCTCAATACATAAAGCTATATAACTTATCAATCATCAGCGATAGTCAGTTGTGTGTTCCCCATGCCAGCTTTGACTTTACGTTCCCCACACTTCTTCTCACTCCTTTTCGGATATGTTATTTTGTTTTGTTTGTGTTTTTATTACTTTTATTTGTTTTATGTTTGGAAGTGATAGTTAAGATGCTTTATGAAAAACAATGTTTCAAAATACTAATCATCCATGCATCACTGGGGACTTAATATTAAATGGAATGAAAACAAATGAGTTCTGCAGAGGGAATAGAGGGAATTTAAATGACACATCTGTTGCTGTCTGGGAGCTAACTAGTAGTCTAGTACTAATAGTAGTAGCCTAGTAATACAAATAGGTTACTCACCTGTATCATTTGATATGCTGGCACGTTGCTCCCGTATTTTGACTTATAGGGGTTCACAGTTAAATATGCAAACTGGAGCATGCCTGGGTGGCAGATGATATGTTTTTGTCTGGGTTTTCTAATTGCTTGTGGTCAACCAAAAAATCCCATTAACGCTTCCAGTGCCAGCCCCTAGATGGCGCCATAGAATGCCAGGCTTTCTCCCATAGGCGACTGCATTAGCATCCGGGGACTCACGTTGCAGTGACGCGCATGCTCACGTTCGTGCACGTCATGGAAAGGTCCCGGATGAAAAGGGCTACAGAATAGCTATTAGCATTTTGTCATTTTAAAGATCATTTTTAGGCGATTTCGCCGTAAATAAACCTCGCCGCGCCTCCCTAAAAACACAATCTAGAGATATGGCCCTTCAAAGATGTGGTTTTTCATTGGATTCGGCGGCGATTCGCGGCAACGTTTCTCAATAACGGCCGGCCGGGGGGCGGCTGGATATCAGCCACTGGATTGAAAATTTAGGCCAGGCTTCAGAAGGCCGAACATGTTCGGGATAGGCACACTGGACTACGTTCCGGAAGCGGCGCTGAACATTCGGTGAACATTGGGGGGCTCAAAAATGTATTTTAAACCATTTTTAATGGAATATATCGTCGGACCATGTAAAATGGCTAGCTGGCTAGCGTAGGACGAGCCAGGACCACCCACGGCTCTACAAGCAGCTCAGGGTAAGTAAAATAATAAAAAAAAAGTTGTATTGGATTGAAATAAAGCCGAACATGTTCGGGATAGGCACTGTATGTGTTAAGATGACCGGTCAATCGTAAACATATGGTAGCCCACTCCTGGCATGATTATCAAGAGTGTATTAGAATGCATAACTCCAGTTTCCACCCTAGTACATTCCAGCTTGTCTCTATTGCTGCACACTGAGAATATGGATGACAGTTGACTCTAAACATGATTTAATGTTCCTTCATATAGTTCAAGAAGCTCTTGTATCCCATAGACCTGTACAATTTAAAATGGTAGCTTGCATAGGGAATAAAAAAATACATTAAGCACTAAACAAACTGCCCTGCCTCCGTTAGGATGTTTTCCTTTTGTTTTGTTTTTTGTGCATAGTAGGGTTCTCATGATCTGTCATTGTGATATCTTTTGTGTTATATGGTTATGTGTTTGTGCTTCAAATTTTCCCGATGGGACAATAAAGATTATTTAACTTCCTACAGTTGATTTATTCAAGCTTTGTCATTGACAGGTTGTGTTCGAATTGGTAATTTACGCAATTATGTGTGGAAAGGGTTTTGTTCATCAGTAGCTAGGTTAGGATGTTCAATACACCGGTAACACTTTCTCATAACCTCCCAAAAAAACTATTAAGTAATACTTTACTAATACATTAGTTAAGTATTAGTACCACATTACTTAGACATTACTTAAGCATTTATTAAGCTTCAATTCATGATGAAGTACCATGAATTGATCATTACGTCCTGCTTTAGTAACACTATTAGTTAACAGTGTTACTTAATATATATTAATTCATATGAGCCTACATAGGGGGGTTTGTAGATCTACTTTTTTCTGTAAATTTTATGCCCAGCACGAGTGCTCATATTAGGGGAAGGATATCAAGGATCCATGGCTAGAGGGGGAAATTGGGACTTGGGAACCAGGCGCAAGGGGCCTTCATTGCTCCACTCGCACCTGACTCTGGGGCCTCGCTCTCGGACCGCAGAGTGGGGACCACCCACGGGGACCACCTCCAGGGACCCCTGGCAATATGATGACTGTGGACTATATGGCTCTGGAGAAACAGGCGGCCGCCGCTCTGCTCCTATCCGACTTCGGGGACTCGGCCTGGGACTGCAGGTGGCACACGCTTAGGGACCCCCTCCAGGGACCCCTGGAGGTATCGCAGAGCTCTGGGGACCCCCTGGCTGCACCGCGCCGCCTCCTGCTGGAAAAATTACCTCTCCAACGGAGCTGCTCATGGGGGATTCTCAGGGACCACCGCTCCGGTGACCCCCAGGATGGAAGCAAAAGTGGTTGCACCTAGTGGAGGACCCCTGCAGCCCGCTAAAAAGGCCGTAACTCAGCCTCTGACACTGGTTGGTCCAACTGTTACTTAATAGTTAGTTACTAGTTACTTAATAGTTAGTTAATAGTTAGGTGGAGTTTGAAGTAAAGTGACACATTATTATTATTAACTAATGAGGTACTAATGAGGAACTAATACTTACTTGGAGCCCCAAGTAAAGTGACACACTATGCATTGTTAAGTAATGTTGAAAGTCATTAAGTAATGAATAAACAAGACAACATTTGTTTCTCAATGATTTATTTTCCAAAAATAAAAAGTATACAAATACAACAGAACTTAAAATAAATAAATAAATAAAACAGAAAGGACGCAGCCACCCGGGCAGCAGCGGGGAGGCCCAGATCCAGCCCTGGCACTGACGGTTTCACCTGGCAACGCCATGGGACAGGCACCCACATATCTGGAACCCCCCCCCCCAATGCCTGCCCGAGCAGCTACTTCGAATCTACTCAAAACACCTTCACCTTGGTCCAAAGAAACCATGAAACTTCTGGTCCAGAATCATCTGTGACAATTGCCTCTCTACATCATGTGAGCTATAATAACATTTTCAAAACAGTTGCATAAACAGCTGAACATTTGTTTTTTATCACAGAGAAAAAGGGTTCTTCAACTACAGTGCAGTGTCCCTCAGTAACAACTTAACGTAGTGTGACCAGTGCTTAACAAACTCTGACATTAATAAAAGGAATAAAATAAAGATAGTTTTGAACAAAAACAATTACTTTAGTATATCAGAAAAGCTTCTTTTAACAAGCCCAAACAGTGCTTTCCCCATCAGCAACATCATCTTTTTTTAACATGAAGAGCGCCTGAAACCAGTATGTGTCATGCAATGACTGAACTCTGGTCATCTGAATCCAACATCTCTCCCTGAACACAGGCTTCTTTGTTGAGCAGGTAAATTAATGAATCTAAATGTATCAACATTTGCTGAAATGGTTTGGCCAGATGCAGGATGTCAATTTGAAGGGACGCAGCCACCCAGGCAGCAGTGGGGAGGCCCAGATCCAGCCCTGGCGCTGACAGTTTCACCTGGCAACGCCACGGACTGGCACCCACAAATCTGGGCCCCCCCATACCTGCCCGAGCAGCTGCTCTGCTCAAAACACCTTCACCTTGGTCCAAAATACCATGAAACCAGAATCATCTGTGACAATTTCCCCTCTACATCATGTGTGCTATAATAACATTTTCAAAAACAGTTGCATAAACAGCTGAACATTTGTTTTTTTATCACAGAAAAAAGGGTTCTTCAACTACCGTGCAGTGTCCCTCAGTAACAAACTACTCGTCGCCAACTATAAAACTGAACTACTCCTTTAACCCGTTTAGGCCGGAACACATTATTACGCAATATTTTATGCTTTAAATATTAAAAAATAGCAGATTTACAAGCTCACAGCGTGGCACCGGGTGCCGTGCTGCGAGCTTGTAGATCTGCTATTTTTGAAAAATCATGAAAATTTTTGAAAATCGTTGAATATTTCGACCCGATTCTATAAGTGTCATCTAAATACTTCAAAGTTTTTTTTTTTTTAAACTATGTTTCTGTCAGTGGTTCTCAAAATGTTTCATGCAAAGGACCCCCAAAACTACATGCTTTTGGCCACGGACACCCATCTCAAAATATGTTGTTCCAGGGTGCTCGCAGTACTGTAGATCTGCTATTTTTGAAAAGGTTGTGAAAATGTGTGCAAATCTTCGAATATATGTATTTTCAAAGCGAAAGCTTGTAACTCAAATTTTGCTTCTGGGTGGTCCCTGGAACTAGTTATTTTGAGATGCGGGTCCGTGGCCAAATAAACATAATTGTGGGTGTCCTTCACATGAAAGGTTTGGAGAACCACTGACATAGTAGTCTCTCAAGAACAGACTAACTGAGCTCCAGTTAAAGGAGTAGTTCACCTCCAAAATGACTTTTTTTCTATTGATTACTCAGGCCATGGAGAGTAGAGTTCAATAATATTTTTTGTTTTTTGTCACATTCTTAAGACAAAATTTTTATTCGAGTAAATTTACCCCCATTGATTCCGGATGGTGACCCGTTTCGAAACGGGTCACCATCCGGAATCAATGGGGGTAAATGTATTGTTATCACATTTTTGTCTTAGGAATGTGACAAAACAAAAAATATTATTGAACTCTACTCTCCATGGCCTGAGTAATCAATAGAAAAAAAGTCATTTTGTGGGTGAGCTACTCCTTTAAGTGAAAAGGACCTTTTCCTTGACGGTAGCTGGCCAGATTGCTGACATAGAAACAGGGTTTTCAAAAAATCTTAGGATTCAAGACACTTATGGAATCAGGTAAAAATTCTAATTTTCAGGTCAAAATTCTAATTTTCACGATTAGTCAAAAATAGCAGATCTACAAGCTCGCAGCGCAGCACTCGGTGCCGCGCTGTGAGCTTGTATATCTGCTATTTTTCAATAGTTAAAGCATAAAATAATGATACAAAAATGTGTACCTGTTCTAAATGGGTTAAACAAGCCCAACCAGTGGTTTCAACTGCAGTGCCTTTCCCGTCAGCAAACACTACTATTTTATTGTCCAATTATTCAACAGCCGAACATTATTAAAAGCCATAAAAGTAATCGTTTAATTTGGTTTAAACCCCAATTTGACTGACTGGGTTGGCACACGTTCAAAAGACAAGAAATTACTTCTTGTTTACGTCAAGAAGTGCATGGCTCTTTTTTAGAGACTTAATGGTACTGGCCTCTGGCTCTCTATCACAATACCTTTGGCAGACACTGGCGAAGTGCAGAAGATTACCTTCGAAAGAGCTTTTTATTTCGTTATATTTTTTCGGGTTAACAGTGGCAAGCTCAGCTATAGGTGCCTGGTTAACGATGGTGTTGCGGTCAACTTGAGCTTTGATGTATGCTGCGGCCTTGTTTCTTCCTTGTCGTACCAACTTCACCACTTTCTGGTAGCGCTTGATCGAGTCTTCTGGTGTGTTGACTGTGAAAGGATAACACACCTTCAGTATATGTGCTTTTCAACTAGCTTCTCAACACCAGCAATACAATGCTGGTTTTTCCCACACTGAGTTTTATAAAGTTCAGAGTCAAGACAACCATCTACCCAGGGATTTTAGAGCTTCCATAGGTTGATAAGCTGTCAAGACAGTTTGCAAAGTGGTGAAGTCCTCTAAGGCCTATATCTAAGCAAACCTGGGCTTCCATAACACCTCAGCAGTACCACAGGCTGATCACCTTCATGCCATGCCCCATCGATGAAGACATTTGTTCAAAAGCATTACCAGGTATACCAAGTATAGAGTGCATAAATTAACATAAAACTTTCAGAAGTTTGACGTTTTTTTTATTATAAATCCTGGTTGTGTGAAATATTCTAATATTTTGAGATATGGCTTTTTGATTTTCATGAGCTGTATGCCATAAGAATGTAAATAAAATAAAATAAATTAAAAAAAGTTTTTAATAGTTTACTGCATGCACAATGAATCTAATCTCCTGAGATGGACAATCAATACCTCTGACATAAACCACCTTTTTGGTTAACCTCTTCAGCCTCTTCGCCTCTTCCCGTCTCTTCATCTTCCTTCTCTTCTTGTCCTCTGAGTCCTCAATGTCGGACGAGAAGCTGTATGTATTTGAAGATACAGAGGACAGCTCGTACGTCACTGGATCCTTCTCAGTCTTCACTGCTGGAAAGGACATAGATGGCTCAGAAGAAGCTGCACTGTTGGGTATGCGATCCATGGCTGTAATAACCAAAAATATGTTTAAGCTTGTGCAAGCATGAAAAGCTGTTAATTTCTATAAAATGAATTTCAGATATTAAAAAGCCAATTAAATCACTGAATTACCAGTCTTTAGTTGCTCTTGCAAAATAGCCTTGTCCCTCAGCAAAGACTCCTTGTCATTCTTGAGAGACGCCACCACCGACTTCAGGTTTTTGGTCTCTTGCTCTAGCAGCTGTACGTTGAATTTGGCTTTCTGCAGGGCTATTGCCATAGTTGGAGCAGCTGGAATAAGCCAAGAAATGTATATATTATTTAAAGCAGTGTTTCCCAAACTTTTTAGTCTGTGACTCAAAAGATGAATTTGATGAAAATAGCAGATCTACAAGCTCACTGTGTCTAGATTAGCCATTAACAACTCATTCCATGCCATGGACGCAGCTTGACAGGATTGTTATGTAAGCCAAGCAGGTCATGGACCACTTTGACAGATTATAATTTTGGACCACTAGGTGACACTGTTGACTAAGACAAAAGCTTTGGCTGTGACTCTAGGTTCTTCTGAAGCTGTTCATAAACAGAGGGGAAAAAAAGGTTCAAGGATGAATTGTGGGCCTTTGGAGGTTAAAAATCCAGGCAGTGAATGAGCTCAACATTGTTCAGGTTTTTGGGAAATGTTTTCTGAAAATGTTTTGAAATATTTACCCCCAAGAAATTAGGAAACCAAAAATTAAGGGACCCATAAAAATGTGTCCACATTTGGAAATGTGGTGCCAGCACATCATACAAATACAATACCTGTTGTCTCCCTGCCACCAATCTTGCTAGGCTTCGCGCTACTCGGAGAGGCACCATCTGATGACTTCACGCTTGCTGTTGACGAAGAAAATAAAAAAACATAATCAGTACATGCGTTG
The DNA here is from genome assembly GCF_963921795.1 of Nannobrachium achirus. Lineage (NCBI taxonomy): Eukaryota > Metazoa > Chordata > Actinopteri > Myctophiformes > Myctophidae > Nannobrachium > Nannobrachium achirus. The sequence continues at coordinate 67,111,493 of NC_137817.1, read as the reverse complement.
ATTCAAACTGTAGAAGACAGTGCTTCTGCTTTAGCTGTGTGCTGCAGCAGCTTCGCAGCCGAGTGAGCCGACGTTATAGAGTAGGATGCTACACTGTAAAAAAAATGTTGTGCCGTCACGTTCTGAGCACTGCAAAAACAGGACATTGGATTGAGCACACTGTAAAAAATGAACTTTTTGGGGTGAAAAATTTAAATAAAAACTAGAAAAAGAAGGAAATGACATGAAGGAGCATAAGGAGGGGAGGAGGTAGAAAAGACCATTGGCCACTATTTCTGACCAGCCCCCAGCATGGCTGCAAGCACTAATACTATATCACACAATAGATGACTGTGTATGCTGTGCATCATCTATTCAGAGATATCATATAAAAGAGAATGTATGTTAAATTAACCCAGTAGTACTCTTTCTCTCCCACTCTGACGAATGAGAATCGATAAGGAATCGGATCGATAAGCGGAACCTGAATCGCTCAAGTCTTAACGATACCCATCCCTATACAGGCCATTATTACAGGCCATTTCTAAAATGTTTAGGTCGGCGCTAACCATACGTTTGGCTGTGTGTGTTCAAATACAGTACTTACATGATGTCCTGAACTTGTTGGTGCGTTTCTTGACTGGGGAAAGAACTGCCTCCGGCTCCGAAGAGGAGACCTTTTCTGAGGGATCCCCTTTCGAAAGAACCACTGTAATTGAAACAGAAAAAGGATGGTCACTTGGCATACAGGTAGATGTTATAGCTACTAAGTAACTGTTATCTGTGTTAGACATAAAGAGTCTAGATTAGAACTGAATTAACCTATAGTACTAGTAAAATAGCAGATCTAGAAGCAAACACACAAACACTGTGTGTGTGTGTGTGTGTGTGTGTGTGTGTGTGTGTGTGTGTGTGTGTGTGTGTGTGTGTGTGTGTGTGTGTGTGTGTGTGTGTGTGTGTGTGTAAGCTGTCACACGCCATACTCTTTATTCAAAACGATCTAGCTTTGCATTAGAATGCCGAAACCAGATGATAATTTTTCTTGTTTTTGATTGCTCAGACTCTTTGAAGGACAACTTCCGATGCACCTCAGCATGAGTTGTGCCAGAATTTGTGACCTAATGCCATCTACTAGGATTACAATGCCCCTCCCCATAACCTGGATGAGACCTCAAACCAATTTAACACTTGTGGCATCTGCTTGGGGAACTGGGTGCTAGAGTGACCAACAGAACCATGTTGGCCGACTTGTGACAGAACCTGGTTGAGGAATGGGATGCCATCCCACAGCCAAAAGTGTCTAGGTTTGTGACTAGCTTCGGGAGGAGGTGCCAAGCTGTTGTGGCCGACCGAGTATGTATTTTCCATACAGCATTCTACCATTTATTTTATATTGCTCATTCCACAAATGCCTGATGCTTACAAGCTATACTTCGTTGTAAAGGTGACTAATTTTACGATAAAAGGGTACTGTACAAAACAAAATTACAATTCATATTAATGGTGAGATATAATGGATCTCCCTAATTGAGAGATAAGTGATCGCCAGGTGACTCAGATCGCATACCGGTACACGCGTTATGCTTCAAGCTTCCTCAGGTGGTACAAGGAGTGTTTGGTCCCTTCTTTTGAAGGTTTTTCGTGTGTGTATGTGTGTGCGCGCGTGTGTGTGTTCAAATACAGTACTTACATGATGTCCTGAACTTGTTGCTGCGTTTCTTGACTGGGGAAAGAACTGCCTCCGGCTCCGAAGAGGAGACCTTTTCTGAGGGATCCCCTTTCGAAAGAACCACTGTAATTGAAACAGAAAAAGGATGGTCACTTGGCATACAGGTAGATGTTATAGCTACTAAGTAACTGTTATCTGTGTTAGACGACATAAAGAGTCTAGATTAGAACTGAATTAACCTATAGTACTAGTAAAATAGCAGATCTAGAAGCAAACACACAAACTGTGTGTGTGTGTGTGTGTGTGTGTGTGTGTGTGTGTGTGTGTGTGTGTGTGTGTGTGTGTAAGCTGTCACACGCCATACTCTTTATTCAAAACGATCTAGCTTTGCATTAGAATGCCGAAACCAGATGATAATTTTTCTTGTTTTTGATTGCTCAGACTCTTTGAAGGACAACTTCTGATGCACCTCAGCATGAGTTGTGCCAGAATTTGTGACCTAATGCCATCTACTAGGATTACAATGCCCCTCCCCATAACCTGGATGAGACCTCAAACCAATTTAACACTTGTGGCATCTGCTTGGGGAACTGGGTGCTAGAGTGACCAACAGAACCATGTTGGCCGACTTGTGACAGAACCTGGTTGAGGAATGGGATGCCATCCCACAGCCAAAAGTGTCTAGGTTTGTGACTAGCTTCGGGAGGAGGTGCCAAGCTGTTGTGGCCGACCGAGTATGTATTTTCCATACAGCATTCTACCATTTATTTTATATTGCTCATTCCACAAATGCCTGATGCTTACAAGCTATACTTCGTTGTAAAGGTGACTAATTTTACGATAAAAGGGTACTGTACAAAACAAAATTACAATTCATATTAATGGTGAGATATAATGGATCTCCCTAATTGAGAGATAAGTGATCGCCTGGTGACTCAGATCGCATACCGGTACACGCGTTATGCTTCAAGCTTCCTCAGGTGGTACAAGGAGTGTTTGGTCCCTTCTTTTGAAGGTTTTTCGTGTGTGTATCTGTGTGCGCGTGTGTGTGTTCAAATACAGTACTTACATGATGTCCTGAACTTGTTGGTGCGTTTCTTGACTGGGGAAAGAACTGCCTCCGGCTCTGAAGAGGAGACCATTTCTGAGGGATCCCCTTTCGAAAGAACCACTGTAATTGAAACAGAAAAAGGATGGTCACTTGGCATACAGGTAGATGTTATAGCTACTAAGTAACTGTTATCTGTGTTAGACATAAAGAGTCTAGATTAGAACTGAATTAACCTATAGTACTAGTAAAATAGCAGATCTAGAAGCAAACACACAAACACTGTGTGTGTGTGTGTGTGTGTGTGTGTGTGTGTGTGTGTGTGTGTGTGTGTGTGTGTGTGTGTGTGTGTGTGTGTGTGTGTGTGTGTGTGTGTGTGTAAGCTGTCACACGCCATACTCTTTATTCAAAACGATCTAGCTTTGCATTAGAATGCCGAAACCAGATGATAATCTTTCTTGTTTTTGATTGCTCAGACTCTTTGAAGGACAACTTCTGATGCCCCTCAGCATGAGTTGTGCCAGAATTTGTGACCTAATGCCATCTACTAGGATTACAATGCCCCTCCCCATAACCTGGATGAGACCTCAAACCAATTTAACACTTGTGGCATCTGCTTGGGGAACTGGGTGCTAGAGTGACCAACAGAACCATGTTGGCCGACTTGTGACAGAACCTGGTTGAGGAATGGGATGCCATCCCACAGCCAAAAGTGTCTAGGTTTGTGACTAGCTTCGGGAGGAGGTGCCAAGCTGTTGTGGCCGAGTATGTATTTTCCATACGCATTCTACTATTTATTTTATATTGCTCATTCCACAAATGCCTGAATTTGTGTGTGTATGTGTCTTCAAATACAGTACTTACATGGTGTCCTGAACTTGTTGGTCAGAACCGCTTTCGCCTCAGACACCATTTCTGAGCGACCCCTCTCCGAAAGATCCACTGTAAATGAAACGGAAAAAGGATGGTCACTAGGCATACATGCTGATGTTGTAGCTACTAAATAACGTTTCTGTGATAAACACAAAGAGCATAAATTAGAATTGGATTACCCTATAGCAAGGGTCTTCAACAGGGGCTCCGGGACCCCTAGGGGGTCCTCAGAGTTACTACAGTGGGTCCTCCAAATCTTTGTGTGATAGGAACTTTTTTTTCTCCTTTTTTATATTGACCACTTGAACCCTATAGTGTCCATATTCTGAGAACAGCCAAAAATAGCCGATCTACAAGCTCACAACGCTTGTAGATCGGCTATTTCTGTCAAAGAGAATTGGTGTAGAGGGGGAAACGAGCAGACTAAGTATAGAGTAAAAGGTCAAGGTTCTAGTGTTTAAATATCTAAAACCCCAAATTGACATGAATCCAAAATACGCTGACGATTGTGCTGTTAAACGATGAAACTATAAGGAATCTATGAACAGGTTGTGGGGGTCCCTGCTTCAACGTTGAAAACCCCTGCCCTATAGAACTAGTAAGTAAGCCTTGTCATGCGATTAAGCCCATATTAGGGCAAGAGCCCGTTTCCAGTTTCTTTAGCGTGAGGCAGCTTGCTGGACAATTACACCCTTGGACAAGATGCTTGCATGTCGCAGGGACTTACTCCCAATCCAGCCATTGGTGCTGAGTGCCAAGCAGGGAGTCAATTACTCCCTTTTGTCTTTGGTATGACCCAGCCGGGGATCCAACTCCAACACTCTAGTGACACTAACCACACATTTACTGAGCTTGTAATACTAACATTACTAGATTGCCTTGGGTTTGTTGTTCTTCTGGATTAAGAGCATCTATTAAATGGCTTAAATATACAAAAGATGCAACTTTACAGACAGGGATGTTTCAGCATTATTTTCAAAAGTATTTCAACTTCATGCATCTTCATTAAATAAACACACCTCTGTTACTGGATCTCTCTCCATCAGAAGAGCTCACAGTGTCGTCTCTGATCGCTGTCTCTGTGATTGAAACACTAATTAGAACATGCTGGTCACATGAACATAACAGACTGTAGAAAAAGATATACATCATCTTGCAGCTGACTTCAGACAGTAATTGAAGCCTATTTTAGAGTTGTGACAATAAAAGCAAGTGTAAACGTGGGCCAAAAACATTCTGCTTTAATAGATCTTTATTGCTTCTGACAATAGTGACACCACAAGCCATTAGTATCAACTCTAATGCTAAACCTTGGAACACATGTTAATGTTATGCATTTTAGGTGAGTGAATTCTGTGATGCACAGAACCTTCAGACATACGTATTAGGCTACATGTATTTACATGGAGAACTCACCTAAATTCTGCACTTTGTCGGTACGTCGGGTGGCTCCTGTGAACCGGACTGCTGCTTGAGAAGAGTCAAAGTTACACATTACTTTAATATTTAGATTTGCATCACACCATGTATGTCTTGGCAATAATAGACTAAAGACAGACTGTTTTAAATTATTGTCTCAGGTAGGCCTTTTTTAGACATTGCCCTCAAAATGTAAAAGTGTGTGTGTGTGTGTGTGTGTGTGTGTGTGTGTGTGTGTGTGTGTGTGTGTGTGTGTGTATATATAAATATATATATATATATATATATATATATATATAAAGTGATATTTTAGCCATTATAATACTGTAACTGTTTAGCAAAAGTGCTACATTATTTTCTTCGACTTAATTTGAATTCTGTCAACAGCTTGGCAAGCATACCCTTTCTATGTTTCACGCCACTGACAACGGTGTTTTCGGAGCGGTCCTTCTCTGAACTGATGGCTGGTACAGTAACAGCCTCAGTAACAGCCTCTGTAGTGAAAACAAATTGAAAACATGACAAGGTTTGAGAACCTCTGTTGGAGGCTGTCGATAATATGCTTCTCAGATACAATGAATACATCTGGAGAACAGAAAAGTTAGGAAGCTACTCACAAATCCTTTTCAAAATGAGGTCTAGATATTCAACTAAATTACCCCTTTTGACTTCTACTTTGATCATTTGAGTAATCAGCTTTGTTCATACATTCTGTTTATTTAACTTTTCAGCAGTAAAACAAACCAAGTTGAGTCAAGGTGGTGACTGGAAAGTTTTTCGTACTTTACATGGAGTCATTAGTAACACCTGTGTGATAAGGACTTTGACTTGCCTTGACGTTCCAACTCCAAAGTCCCTGCTTGGGATTCAGTGTCAGTGTCTGTGTTCGCTATAAAGATAAAACAAACATAAATTATTATTTTATAATGGGATAGTTCTGTCAAAACTGTTGGTAGCCTCTAAAACAGTGGTTCCCAAACCTTTTAGCTCAGGACTCAAATTAGACATTTGCATGAGAAAACAGCAGATCTACATTGTGAGCTTAGATCTTAGTTTTTTTACCATTAACAGAATCTTATTTTTTATTTGATTAATTAATGAAATAACTGAGAAGAAAAAAAAAACTTAATGAAAATATCTTTAGAATATTTTTGAAATAATTATACTATTATATATAAGCACAGATTTCAGTTAGAGTAAATGACCCCCAATCAAGCATATTATGGCACTGGTTATATTCATACATTTGTAGTCCTAAACAGCCATGTCTGGTTATATAAATGGGTTACAATTGTAGACCTAAACAGCCATGTCTGGTTATTATATTCATGGGTTTACATTTGTTGTCCTAAACAGCGATGTTGAGGAACAACAAAGGTGTTTCAATGTGTTTGATTGGCATGTAACTAATGTTCTATGCCGATCAGAACACCTGTGTTGGTCCTCAACATGGCCGGTGTAGGACTACAATTGCAACCCATGAATACCACTATTCATGTTCAATACCAATCAGAACACAAGTGTTGATCCAGATGGGAAAATAATGCGTTACCAGTCCACAAAATGGCTGGTGTAGGACTACAAATTACATTAATAAAGTATTCAATCTATCAACCCCTATGCATGGCTTTGATTGATTTAAGACTTTATTAGGAGTTTGCATAGGAAAAGGTACAGTTTCATGACGGTACAGTTCACTGGTACAAGGTCTACTAAAAGGAGATCCTAGAAAAGACTAAGCTTATTTCCACAGTAGACCATTTAAGACGAATAGAACACAGTACTATGCAGTAGACAGTCAGTAAAAAAAGAGAACAAAAAAAACAGTAAGTCTACACAAACAGTAAAAGAAGGGGCAGGGGAGGGTAGGGCTGGGCCCAGCCAACATTGCCATCTCGGCCCGATATGTTATTTACATGGCATCTGGGCATGGGATCTATCTGGTTTTGCTCCTGGGTGCTGCTAGGGGCACACCTGGGTAGCCCATATGGGCTTACCTGGGTTTTTGACTGGGCTCAGGTGGGTTCCAAATGGGCAATTTTATGCGGGAACCATGTGGTCACCACCTGTGTTTGCCTATATGGGCCCGAACTGGGATCTGAGTGGGCCTTAAGTGGGTTCCAGCTGGGCAAACTATAGGTGCCCCATGAGGGTCACACTTGGGTTCGCCCATTTACACGGGTTCACGGGTTCTGGGTTCCATCTGGTTTTGCTCCTGGGTGCTGCTAGGGGCACACCTGGGTAGCCCATATGGGCTTACCTGGGTTTTTGACTGGGCTCAGGTGGGTTCCAAATGGGCAATTTTATGCGGGAACCATGTGGTCACCACCTGTGTTTGCCTATATGGGCCCGAACTGGGATCTGAGTGGGCCTTAAGTGGGTTCCAGCTGGGCAAACTATAGGTGCCCCATGAGGGTCACACTTGGGTTCGCCCATTTACACGGGTTCACGGGTTCTGGGTTCCATCTGGTTTTGCTCCTGGGTGCTGCTAGGGGCACACCTGGGTAGCCCATATGGGCTTACCTGGGTTTTTGACTGGGTCTCGGGTGGGTTCCAAATGGGCAATTTTATGCGGGAGCCATGTGGGCACCACCTGTGTTTGCCTATATGGGCCCGAACTGGGATCTGAGTGGGCCTTAAGTGGGTTCCAGCTGGGCAAACTATAGGTACCCCATGAGGGCCACACTTTGGTTTGCCCATTTACACAGGTTCTGGGTTCCATCTGGTTTTGCTCCTGGGTGCTGCTAGGGGCACACCTGGGTAGCCCATATGGGCTTACCTGGGTTTTTGACTGGGTCTCGGGTGGGTTCCAAATGGGCAATTTTATGCGGGAGCCATGTGGGCACCACCTGTGTTTGCCTATATGGGCCCGAACTGGGATCTGAGTGGGCCTTAAGTGGGTTCCAGCTGGGCAAACTATAGGTACCCCATGAGGGCCACACTTGGGTTCGCCCATTTACACGGGTTCACGGGTTCTGGGTTCCATCTGGTTTTGCTCCTGGGTGCTGCTAGGGGCACACCTGGGTAGCCCATATGGGCTTACCTGGGTTTTTGACTGGGTCTCAGGTGGGTTCCAAATGGGCAATTTTATGTGGGAAACATGTGGGCTCCACCTGTGTTTGCCTATATGGGCCCGGACTGGGATCTGAGTGGGCCTTAAGTGGGTTCCAGCTGGGCAAACTATATGTGCTCCATGTAGGCCACACTTGGGTTTGCCCATTTTGGGTTCCATCTGGTTTTGCTGCGAGGGGCACACCTGGGTAGCCCATATGGGCGTACCTGGGTTTTTGACTGGGTCTCAGTCGGGTTCCAAACGGGAAATTGTATCTGGGAACCATGTGGGCACCAACTGTGTTTGCCTATATGGACCCGAACTGGGATCTGAGTGGGCCTTAAGTGGGTTCCAGCTGGGCAAACTTTAAGTGCCCCATGTAGGCCACACTTGGGTTTGCCCATTTTGGGTTCCATCTGGTTTTGCTGCGAGGGGCACACCTGGGTTAGCCCATATGGGCTTACCTGGGTTTTTGACTGGGTCTCAGGTGGGTTCCAAACGGGAAATTGTATCTGGGAACCATGTGGGCACCAACTGTGTTTGCCTATATGGACCCGAACTGGGATCTGAGTGGGCCTTAAGTGGGTTCCAGCTGGGCAAACTATAAGTGCCCCATGTAGGCCACACTTGGGTTTGCCCATTTTGGGTTCCATCTGGTTTTGCTGCGAGGGGCACACCTGGGTTAGCCCATATGGGCTTACCTGGGTTTTTGACTGGGTCTCAGGTGGGTTCCAAATGGGAAATTGTATCTGGGAACCATGTGGGCACCAACTATGTTTGCCTATATGGACCCGAACTGGGATCTGAGTGGGCCTTAAGTGGGTTCCAGCTGGGCAAAATATATGTGCCCCATGTAGGCCACACTTGTGATAGCCCATTAAGGGCTCCAAGTGGTTTCCCAGCTGGAACCCACGTAAGGCCTATTCAGATCCCAGTTCAAGCCCATATATGCAAACACAGGTGGCACACATGTGGTTACGACGTGAGATTTCTTGTGTAGACCCCACATTAGACCCAGTTAGAAACCCAAATAAGCCTATATGGGCTAAAGGTCGACAACAGAAAGGCAGTGTGCAGCCTGTAGTGAAGCTACAGTTCTTGAGCATGCACACTAGAGCAGTGGTTCAAACTTTTCAGGCAGCAACCCCAAAAATAATCATATTTTAACACGGTTCTATTGTGAAAACAGCTGATCTATATGCTCACATGCAACGCCTCACAGTGCGAGCATGTAGATCTGCTATTTTCACAATTTAAAAAGGTATTTAAGTCTTTACATTTTCACTGTTGAGCAACAGTGATAAAACAGTGTTGCACATTAAGTTAACCATCTGGGGACCCCCCAAATAATTTGGGGACCCCCCTGGGGGTCCTGACCCACAGGTTGAGAACCACTGCTCTCGAACACTACCAGCAGCACCATGCATTCATATGAACGTCTCCTGTGCTGTGTACCCGCAGTTGAATAAACTAGACAAAACTGTCTGAACACAATAGCCGCCGTTACTGCCGTTTAAATAGATTTAACTAAAGTGTACAATCGTGTACAATCTGCAAACTGAACAAACCAACCAATCAAAAAGCAAAATATGCAATGCGTTTGTTTTCTCTCACTGAGTGTTGTTTCATTTATATTCTGTGAGTAAAACAATCAAACAAGTCTATGAAAAAAGCCCAAAAGAAGCATCCATTTTCACCACCGCTCTATTACATCAGCTATTTTAAAAAGAGAATCTTGAAAGCAAGTACACTTCAGAAACAAACTTAAACTAAAAAGTAACCCACAACTATGCATGTTTTCAAGTGACTTTACAGGAAAACAAGCCCAAAGTCACTTATTATAAGCAGACCTGGCAACACTGGCAGCAGTGTGCGGCTACTGTCATCTGAATGCAATGTTCCGTCCCCTGACTTTTAAATGCCAAGTTTGCCAACTAATGCCACCAGACTACAACAGAGCAGTTTAAACAACATACGTCAATCAACATTAAAAAATCCTGTCTGGGGAAAACTAATTAGATGCGCTCTAGTGTCACAGCTAGGTGGGTCACACAGCTCTCTTGCCATTCACTCACTCTCAAGCTTTCACTTCACCAAGTTCACCATCATTCTGTTGACTTCTACAATGATACAAATAGAAAAAGAAATTAAGCCTATAGCCTAAAATAGCCTACGCATCTGTCTCAGACATGACAAATTAAAACAGCAGGAAAACAAATGCCAGCTAAATTCCAACACTTACCAATGAGTGTAGACAGCTGCTACTCACAGTAGGCCCATTCCTTCCATAGGGATGAAGTTCCTTGATGGACGCATGCTGGTTGCAGTGAACTGAGTCTCCAGGAGGGGCGAGTGCCAAAGTGCGGCTGGCTCTCCAGCCCTGGGCCCCTGGCAGCATCGGTAATCACTGGATATTCCCTCCGTGGCTCTTATTTCTAAATCTGTGTTATTCTCTTCATTGCTGCTAATGGGGGCTACTTGCTTTAGGCTTTAGTTAAGATAATTACAACAACAATAACTTCCATTAAGATGCAAAAGGTGACTTAAGTTTAGCAAATTTCAATTTATCCATTATGGAAAAAGATAGAAAAAAACAATTTCAGACAATGTAACAAAATTAATAAAGTTTATTGTACTGTAATGGTTTAACATTGATTAAAACTAAAAAGAAGGTATACACAAATTGTGTTTACAAAAAAGTGTTTAAGAGAAGAAGAATATATATATATATATATATATATATATATATAATATATATAAATTAAAATAAAGGGTATAACCCACTCCATACAATTTGATCCAAACTCTTCAAAACATTAACTTTGGCACTCGGAGTCACTGATAAAATATTGTATAGTGCAAAAATAAAAATAAAACAAGTAAAACAATATATGTGACAGATGCTGGAGAAAAGGTCCTTATATCTGCATTGGTCTTTTTTCAGCTTTTTGCAGATCATGAAAGTACAGAATATAAGCTTTCAAATGACATGTCATTCATTGAAATCTGAATATATTTGAAGAAGATATGCTTATTTGAATGAGTAAAAGGCTCTCAAAGGTTGTCCCATAAGGGACCCAGACACGCATGATCAGTTCCAACCCATGCTCACTTAAGGGACCCAGGAATAGCTGACCAGTTCTAAACCATACCCACTTAGCCCACACATAACACATAAGGGACCCAGGCATAGTTGACCAGTTCTAAACCATGCCCACTTAGCCCATAAGGGACCCAGACATGCGTGACCAGTTATAACCCATGCCCACTCAGCCCACACATAACCCATAAGGGACCCAGGCATAGCTGACCAGTTCTAAACCATGCCCACTTAGCCCACACATAACACATAAGGGACCCAGGCATAGTTGACCAGTTCTAAACCATGCCCACTTAGCCCATAAGGGACCCAGACATGCGTGATCAGTTATAACCCATGCCCACTCAGCCCACACATAACCCATAAGGGACCCAGGCATAGCTGACCAGTTCTAAACCATGCCCTCTTAGCCCACACATAACACATAAGGGACCCAGGCATAGTTGACCAGTTCTAAACCATGCCCACTTAGCCCATAAGGGACCCAGACATGCGTGACCAGTTATAACCCATGCCCACTCAGCCCACACATAACCCATAAGGGACCCAGGCATAGCTGACCAGTTCTAAACCATGCCCACTTAGCCCACACATAACACATAAGGGACCCAGGCATAGTTGACCAGTTCTAAACCATGCCCACTTAGCCCATAAGGGACCCAGACATGCGTGACCAGTTATAACCCATGCCCACTCAGCCCACACATAACCCATAAGGGACCCAGGCATAGCTGACCAGTTCTAAACCATGCCCACTTAGCCCACACATAACACATAAGGGACCCAGGCATAGTTGACCAGTTCTAAACCATGCCCACTTAGCCCATAAGGACACAGACATGCGTGACCAGTTATAACCCATGCCCACACATAACACATAAGGGACCCAGGCATGGTTGACCAGTTCTAAACCATGCCCACTTAGCCCACACATGACCCATAAAGGACCCAGGCATAGTTGACCAGTTCTAAACCATGCCCACTTAGCCCATAAGGACCCAGACATGCGTGACCAGTTATAACCCATGCCCACACATAACCCATAAGGGACCCAGGTTAGCCTGGTCAACCCAGGCATGGTTGACCAGTTCTAAACCATGCCCACTTAGCCCACACATAACCCATAAGGGACCCAGGCATAGTAGACCAGTTCTAACCCATGTCCACTTAGCCCCATTAAGGCTCTCAAAGTTTGTCACACTACTGGCAGTCAGGTAAGGGGTGTGAACAATGGATTGTTAACTCCACCCCTCACCCGCCCTAACCTATTGGTGGTGATCTGCAGCTGAAACCTGAGAACAACAACCACACATTAGCCAACAGAAACTGCAGATGTAAATGTTGGCTTTGACATGTTAATGTGTGTCTCCACCCTCCAGAAGGGTGCAAGGAAACACAAAAACACAGCTCTGTTTACAAACTAATTTAAGCTATTTAATGATTCCAAAATGGATATATGTTGCAATGAGAAGGTTCTCAAACATACACTCTTAGATAACATGGCAAAAAAGGATAAACACCAAAAATCCAAAATCAAACATATTTTGTTAATTTGGCGGACTTCACTATTGCAGACATAAGGACCTTTCCTCCAGCCTCAGTCACATATATGCAATAATAACTGGAAATACAGTGCAAACAGTAGTGCCAACTTCAAACCCATTTAGGCCTAGAATTATTGAATGCTTTAGCTATTGAAAAATAGCAGATATACAAGCTCACAGCACGGTACCGAGTGCCACGCTGCGAGCTTGTAGATCTGCTATGTTTGAAAAAGTCGTGAAAATGTGTGCAAATTTTTGAATATATGTATTTTTAAAGCGAACATTTGTAACTCTGGGTCTGTGGGTAAATAAATATCAGTTTGAGGGTCCTTCACATGAAAAGGTTTGAGAACCACTGACATAGTAGTCTCTCAAGAACAGACCTTTGTGAAAAGGACCTTTTCTTTGACGATGGCTGGCCAAATTGCTGACATAGAAACATATGTTTTTCAAAAAATCTTAGGGTTCAAAAGACACTTATTGAATCGGGTCAAAATTAATTTTTTTATGATTTAAAAAAAATAGCAGATCTACAAGCTCACAGCGCGGCACTTGTATATCTGCTATTTTTCAATAGTTAAAGCATAAAATAATGATACACAATATTGTGTAACTGTTCTAAATAGGTTAAAGGAGCTATAGTCAACTTTTTCTTGAAAAACGGATGCTAAAATAAAAATGTTTCAAAAGATATTTTATAAAAAAATAAGCTTCATACATGTGTTTCAATGACAATTTGTTTACATCCTAGTCTAACAAGACCAGAAACAACCGTCAATGGCCAAAATGATTATTTAGTCATTATTTTACATGGTCATCTTTGAATAGAAACACATGTATAAAGCTAATTTTTTTATAAAATATTTTTTAAACATTATCTTTTTTTTTAGCATCCATTTCTCAAGAAAAAGTTGACTATAGCTCCTTAAATGTAAACATTAGTCCTTAACAAACACATTATGTGGCGCCTGCGGCAACGGTATACATAACAAGCATCTTCAAGTCAGCTTTAACTAGGGCTATGTACAATCAGGGTTACGTAAAACTCGGAACTCAAACTCAAACATTAACCACATGCCTCAGAAAAATGATTGATCCCACACAGCTGACCTGGATGTATAACCTAACCCAACCCCCCCCCCCCCCCCTCAGCTTTAACTAGGGCTATGTACAATCAGGCACAGGGTTACGTAAAACTCGGAACTCAAACTCAAACATTGACCACAGGCCTCAGAAAAATGAGAGCTGACCTGGATGTATAACCCAACCCAACGCAGAGATGGTGGCTACCAAGGTGTGTGTGTGTGTGTGTGTGTGTGTGTGTGTGTGTGTGTGTGTGCGAGTGAGATTCCAAGGGTGGCTGACATTTTCCTATTACGGCTGCGAGTCATTGTCCAGTGTTGTGTCTGAGTTACCAGGTGTGTTTGCAGATTCGTTGTCAGGGGTGTCGCTTGATCTGTGACCTCTTGCGGCCCTATTCCCACCACGATCACGGGCCCCTGTGAACCACTTGCCGAGCGCCTTCTCTGCATCCTTGCGGTTGATGTCCTTTGTTGATGTGTTGGTCTTGAGTGCCCCTAAAAACAAATGACAAGAAGCCAACTTAGGAAAGCTAGCTTGATTCTTAGATTGTGAAACCCTATGAAACTTCCATTCAAAAGTTTTATATCACAGAGAAGTGTGCATTTCTCAGAATTGTTGTGATCTCTGTATACGGTGGCATGCTTCTACTTATGTTTGCCAAACTGTATTAAAGTTAGAAAGACAAAAGGAAATTTAAAGGAAAAATTACAATTAAAAATCAGACCCAATGTGAAGTGAGCGGTGGTCGTGCTTGCATAACGTCTTCAATTGGTAATTGGTGATGTGATACAGGCTACACACACGCACATTGCTATGGCAAAACGCTGAGGAAAACACATTGCTATGGCAAAACGCTGAGGAAAAAGACTAGGATATAGGTCTAGATATTATGGATACACACACACACACGCATATTGCTATGGCAAAACACTGAGGAAAACACATTGCTACAGCAAAACACTGAGGAAAAGTGGCTATAGACACACGCACAGCCTCTCTTAGGAGCGGTTTACCACCGCTCAAAAACTAAAATTTACCATATACAACATCAAAAAGCTGCAGGCCTAGGAACCTCTTCTTGTTCTTCTGTCCAGTGACGTTGTACTCGAGAGACAGTGTATGGCTCATGATGGACCCCATCATCCGCCTGACACTATCCTCCACTGAAGTGCCGCCAATATCTGCAACCATGGCAACCTGAGAATGACAAAAGTCACAGGAAGGAAATTCTGTATTAAGTGAACAGCTTAGATATTGATAGCCATTGTGTTCATGCACTCAAAGGGCAATATCCTTTATGATTATAATTACATCTAACGATGCTTCTCCTCCATTCATGTTTGGTGAATGTAGCCTTGGCCAGGAAAATTTGATGGCCAGGAAAATTTGATGTCTTCAGGTAGTAACCATCGATCATAAGGTGTTTCGACCCGCAAACCACAACACCCTCTTGATGGCCGGGTTGGCAGTGGTGGCCAAATCACTGCCCATCTCCTCCTCCTGACCAAAGCTAAACTCCCCTCTCCTGCTCTATTTGTTTTATCCCAACAAGAGGCTTCTCTGGGGAGGTATTGGGTGGGTCCCTCCTGAGGTCTTGAGGTGACACAGGTGCGTAGAGTTCTCCAGTACTGTGGGTTATTCCTGCCTGGAGTTCTCCTTCGTCTCACCAACTCACCAACCAAGTTGTGCGCTGCACCTGTGACCCCTCTTCTCCACACTTGGTCCTGGCTTGATGTATTTTTACCTTTTGTGTTCCTGCAGATGTTCTCGCAGTGACACTTTACTTCCAATTTCTCCCCAGCTGATGTTGTTTAGGTGAGCCATCTTGTTAGCTGTGATTAGTTAAGGGCTGTTACCGTTATGTTTGTATTGTTGAGTCTCACATACTCCCCCCCTCTCGGGAGACTCTGAGGGTATCTGAATAAATGTCTGTAGCTTGTGTTGGTGCCCTCTCGCGAGTGCTGTGCATGAGGTTGCTAACCTCATACACCCCCTTTACATTCTAGCAATGTAATTATAAAATAATAGATTTAGAAAATTCAAGTGCATTTTGAAGTGAATAAGGGATTAGAACTTACAACTTCAGCTTTGAACTTTGAGTCGCGCAGCTTGGTTTCCATGGACACGTCATCTTCAGCTGTGTTGAGCGGGAACACTGCTCCTTCAGGCCAGGCACACCGTCTTTCTGCTTCAGGAGGTGGTTCAACATACTAGTATGGACTCTCTGGGTGTCTTTGAGCTCATCCAGGAGTTTCAACAACTGTGCGTGTTGTCCTAGGCCTATCCCCTGTGGCGCTGCACTGCTCTGGGTTGAACGGCTAGAACTCTGTCTGTCCAGATGCGGGACGCCACTGGGTCTGACGTTTTCAGAGGCCAGGTGTATCGGGTTTCGTTTGGAAGGCTGGAACTCTGTCTGTCCTCGTGTATGGGACTTCAAAAGAAAAAAAAAACACAAAAACAGGGGATGGGAAAATTAAAGAAATTTTTCAAATTTAAAATACCTGGAACACGTCTGTGTTGCGTTAGATTTAAACCACTTTAACCATTATTGTATGCTTTTAACTTTTGAAAAATAGCAGATCTACAAGCTCACAACATGTCACAACGCGCTGTGAGCTTGTAGATCGGCTATTTTTGGTGAACCTTCCTCCCAGAATAGGGATGCTGGGGTTCAAGTGGTTAAACATAAAGTATAAAGTTATTTTCAGTCCGTTCTAATGGAAACTGATATTTCTCTAATGATATAAGACAGTGGTCTTCAACGTTTTCAGGCCAGGGTTAGGGTTAGTTGAGAGAGAGATGAAGCAGGGACCCCCACAACCTGTTTCCATATAGTTTCATCTTTTGACAGCACAATCATCAGTGTATTTTGGAATCATGTAAATTTGTGTTTTCAGATATTTAACCACTTGAACATTCAATACTTAAAAAAAGAATTTGACCTTTCACTCTGCACCTAGTCTACACTTTTTCCCCCTCTACACCAAAGCTCCTTGCCGAAAATAGGGTATAAGCTCACAACGCCTCGCAGTTGTGAGCTTGTAGATCGGCTATTTTCGGCTAAAGTTCTCTGAATATTGACGCTAGGGTTCAGGTGGTTAATATGAAAAGGAGAAAAATCCCACAAAGATTTGGAGGACCCCCTGTAGTACCTCTGAGGACCCCCTAGGGGTTCCAGACCCCCTGTTGAAGACCCCTGATGTAAGATTCAAAATATTTACAGTGTACTTCAAGGGTGCTGTGGATTAAAATGTTATTTACAGGGGTGACCCGAGTCAAATGTTTGAAACCCCCTGGGTTAGACACCCAATCAAAGACACTTGCCATTGTATCAAAGGGAAGGACATGTTTTGCCCAATTACATTATTTACAGATTGGTGTGTGCCAATTGTCTGTCCTTGGTCAACATGAAGTTACCTTGTATTGCTCTAAAAGACATCAGTCTTCTCCTAAAGCCACCTTCCTTTTCCCCCTTCATGTGGTTACTGAAGAGCCTGAAGAAAAACATGTCATTTTTGTGAACAATATAGTAGTAACCACATCACACAAGGGTTAATTCATATTGTATGTTGAAACATGCAGAGAGGGAAGCACGCACATCTCCAAAGATTTACAGGTGCCGAACCAAGGAATATATAATATACACACCATGGAAGAAGGAGGTTCGCACACTGTTCCAGAGCTCCAGTAAATAGTTTATTAGGATACAATAATGTGTCCTAATAAACTTTACTGGAGCTCTGGAACAGTGTGCGAACCTCCTCTTCTTCCATGTTGAAACATGCACTTTATACTGTGACTCATGTAAAGCCTACCAAGGTCTTAAAAGCTTGGTCATCTCTCCATCCTCTACGACTGGCACCAGGTCCGAAAGGACTATCAGACACGTCACGCCACCTGAGAGAGAAAGAGAATAAAAAAATAAAAATAAATAGGTTAGACACCCAATCAAAGCGTTATAATTTTCCATCGCACAACAGTTTGTAGATTGGCTATTTAGTACAAAACAATAATCAGACTACCTGGTTGGTATCTCCCAAGAGTAGAAACCACCATGTCTATCCCAAAGGAAAGGCAGGACAAGCACAGCAGACACCTGAGAGAGAGGGAGGGAGAAGTGAAAACAGACTAGTGACTAGTTCATACATGTTTGCTTCCACATAAGACAGGACTGGACACTGCGTCACAAGAACAAGCAGCCACCCAACGAACGGCACCTGAGAGACGGCACAAAAACAAAGGAAACTTGACTTCGGTCCATTATATGATATCTCCCCTTTAATAATACCTATTTGTATTGTTTTATATCATTTTTATCATTGATTCGTCACCTTTACAACAAAGTACAGCTTGTAAGCATCGGGCATTCGAGGCATGAGCAACACAACCTAAAGTGTGGGTAGCGCCGATCAAGGTTTTGCCAAAATGGCTTGCAATATTGTTCTGCTGGCATTTACTCTTTTTTTGGGATTCCCTGACACTGAGCTTAAAATTAACAAAGTGTTAAAATAGTTAACGTGTTGTTTTTTTCTTTTCCTTATTACTGTGGGAGAGTGCAATCATTCAATCATTAAAGGAGAGATATAATGGACCGAAGTCAAGTTTCCTTTCAGAGGTGTTTGACACAAAAATAGCTGATCTACAAGCACACACAATGTGAGGCTGTAGAATGGCTTCTCAGTTCAAATAAATCATTATTAATTAAGTAAATTACCTGGTTGGCTTAGCTCCCAGGATCACCTCATACCACCACGCAGACATGTAACAGAGAGAGAAAAAGGAAATTAATAGGTTAGATTTTATCATACTCCATCAAACAACAATGTTGCATTAGACATAAAATGATCTACAAGAACACATTGCATAATATGAGCATGTACAGTATATTGGCTATTTAGTACTTGACTAGTTCTTGCACTGATTGGCTGCAGTAGATTGGCATTCAGACGTGTTTGTAACACCTGTGAAGTGCAGCTTTGGCAGTGCAGGGTAAGAAGAGAAGGAGAAGTCTCATGCAAAAGTCTTGCTGTATTCTATATTGGATCTTGGATATTATACCACAGGATGAAGCTACCTTTTAATTTCCTATTGTGGATTACTACCGGATTTCCTGGATTAAAAAGGACTTTGCTAAAGGGTGGTAAGAGGAGACTTAATTTACCATATTGCATATAGACAAACAAACAAACAAAAGTTTAAAGACTACAAAATACATTACAAATGAGCCATACACACACACACGCTTGTGAGCTTTGATTTTTTTTTACAGCATGCATTGCACTTGTCCACTAGCCCTATTTAGCTACTGGAAAATAAAATAGCCAATCTACAAGCTTGTGTTGTGGCCCCCAGTTTGGCACATGCATTAGCCTACAGACCCCAGCTGTAAATGGCATTTCTCTCTAGCTGGGACTCCATGTAAAATCAACTCAGAGAATGTACAAATGGAATCAAATGGACCAGTTAGGGTCCATTTGGTTCCATTTCAGACGTGAATAAGGTCCCCTTGGTTCCTAACTATCTATCATTTAGCTGTGGACCCCCTGGAACTCCCTCACGGACCCCGTTTTTAAAGATGTAGCCACAGTCACAACCACCAGCCTGTGTTTTAGTTGGGACAAAATAGACCTGAGCTGGCCATGGGTATAATAAAATAAATATCCACTTACAGTTAATACAAATGAATGTATGCAGTTCCAGCACGTAGCTGTGCTAAGGCTGTATTTCTACATATAACAACAACGCCAGTTTGTTCTGTCGAGCACGGCTAGCCAGCTGCTAGCTAGCCAGCCTGTTGTTATGCTAAATGCTAACACACTAGCCAAACCCAGTCTGCTAACCCAGTCCAAATGAACTCGCTGGACGTTAACCAAGCTATTCAGTATCAGCATTACAAAACAATAGCAATAACTTCTATATTTTACACTTACTGCGTGTCTGCGTCCTGCATACACTTCAAAGGCTCCGCTCGGCTGGACGTTGTGCTGCAGTGTGTACGTGAGAGAGAGGGGCGGGGTCTTCCTCATCGGTTACAATTTAAAAATGCGCGCGCTAGGCGGAACTCTGCGTTCCGTTGCCACATGAATTAATCAGGCAATATCGTGATGATGCAGGAACCGGAGGCAGAGATGTAATCCACAGTGTAGTGTACAAAGGCACTTTCCAGCATGAAATATAATGATAATATAATATAACTCCCCGAGCCGAGCGTAGCACACAGCTATTGTAACACAACAATAATGACGCCACTTCCACCCAAGGACGCAGCAACATCACATGACATCCGGTCCCAGACTCCCAGTTAAAGGGGCCGCTACAATATATTTATTTTATTTATATAATATGAATTTCCTCCTTGGGATAATAAAGGTATCTATCTATCTATCTATCTATCTATCTATCTATCTATCTATCTATCTATCTATCTATCTATCTATCTATCTATAGGCCTATATATATATCACATTCACAAATACAAATATATCTTTCACTCTCTTGCACTACAACAACAAATATCTCTTGCAACACTTTTAATTTAAAAAATATAGAATGTACATTTAATTTTGTTAATTGCAATCACTCCCACCACACAAATTGTTCATTACTTATTTCACAAGTTATATCACACATGTATTAGTCTAATCATGTTTTAATAACAGAAAATATAACAATTATTTTTCAAAAAAAAAACTCGACCTGATTTCGACGTAAAAAATAATGACCTACTCTGACGTTCAGATATTAATATTATTTTATTGTTATATTTTATGTCAGTGGTTCTCAACCTTTCAAGCAGTAACCACCCAAAACAATCATATTTGAACTTGGAACCCCATTCCCAAAATAATCATATAGGCTAACTGCATGAGGACCCCTCAAAATAATCATGTCTGAACTGTGAACCCACCAAAATAATGATATTTGAACTGGGGACCCTCTCCCTGATAAGCATGTGGAATTGTAGGAGTTGAGGAGCATTACATTTTATTCTGACTGTTCCACAGATAAATATTGTGAAAATAGAAGTTGTCCGTCTAGACTAGGAGAGCCGAGTCGGCAAACAGGAACAGCCAACATGTCCACCTGGGTACCATATGGGCTCAATGGGTGCTACTCACCTACTGTATACATTATTTTGCACTGTTTTGGGGCTCAATGGGTGCTATTGGGTGCTATTCACCTACTGTATATATTTTTTGCAGTGTTTTTCTTTTTTTTAGTCTCTTTATATTTTTATTTTATTTTCTCCTGACTATATCTACATGCATAGTACTGTGTTCTATCTGTCTGTCATTCAATGTTATATATACTTCAATGGTTTCCTGTGTAAATAAGCTAAGTGCTTTCCTAGGATCTCCGTTTAGTTGACCTTGAACCATCATGAAACTGTACTTTTTTCTTTGCAAACTTCTAATAAAGTCTTCAATCAATCAAACCTGTGTACCAAGTGGGCATGGGCTAGAAGTGGGCCATGGCTCTGGGTTCCATGTAGGTTCCATATGGGCTAAGTGATAGATAGTCCCTGGTGTGGGTGGGTAGGGTCAGATATGATCTTCTTAGGGTCGATTCACACTCTAATAGTGAGCCTAACTCATTTCGGTTGGGGAGGGCTCCCCGACCCGAAATTATTTAAGTTTGGGGGGAGTCCATTCATACTTTATTAACGGCTAGTGCTGAAGTCGCTTGTACATATTGGAGGTCCATGGCATGACGTTTGTGGCCGATACAAGAGCGTTGCAGGGCGGATACATATCTGACTGGCCCTCACGCTGCACGCTGAATGACTGGAGGTAGCAGCTCCAGCAGGCAGCAGCACCACCTCTCTTCTCTCGGTGCACCCGATCCCCAAGTTATCATGCTCTCTCTCTCACTCTCACAAACGCTCGAGCACTGTCAAAAACATTTAATCTACAAGCTCACATTATAGACGTGCTGCCTCTCTTTCTGCATGCTCACAGTCACAACTCGTTGTGGAAAACCTACGGAACACTAGCAAAGTTGTGTTTAAGCTCTTCTTTTCTCTTTAAACGGTTGGCGACTAGCGAGACACGCAGCAAAGCTGTGTGTGTGTGTGTGTGTGTGTGTGTGTGTGTGTGTGTGTGTGTGTGTGTGTGTGTGTGTGTGTGTGTGTGTGTGTGTGTGTGTGTGTGTGTTGCGTGCACACCTCCCAGTCCATCACTCTCGACTCTAGCCAGGCCGAGAACCAGCTGACAATGTATCTGCTCTGCGACACTCAATACACGGCCACACAAGCATTTGGAAGTCGGCGTGTCTCCCTCCCAAACGACCGCTGTTTCCTTAGATTCACATTCGAGAATATGAACATGAAGCCAGGCTGAATGAATGAGAAGACACCGCCGAGTACCGAAATTAAGTCATTAACATTTCGGCAGCACCGTGGAGCAGAGTTTAGTTGGTTGACGCCCTCCCGAACCAGGGACGACGACCCATATTAGGGTTCGCCTAGTGCCAAACCGAAATAAGTTAGGCTCTTTATAAGAGTGTGAATTGACCCTTAGCCTTTGATTTTGGCCAATGTCCTTGATGGAAGGCAGGGAAGTCCCAATAATCCTCTCCGCTGTCTTCACCACTCTCTGCACAGTTTCACTGCAGCTACCAGACCAGACCTAGATGCAGTTTGTCAGCATGCTCTCTATGGTGGCCCTGTAGAATGTGGTGAGGATGGGAGGGGGAGGTTGAGCTCTTCTCATCCGGCGCAGAAAGAACAGACGTTTCTGTCCTCTCTTTAAAAGAGAGGCCGTTTTAGAGGACCATGTCAGGCTGTCCGTGATCTGCACCCCCAGGAACTTGGTGCTGCTCACTACCTCCACAGCGGTGTCGTTTATGAGGAGTGGTGTGTGGCTGTGCAGGTTCCGTCGGAAGTCAACAATGATCTCCTTTGTCTTGTTGACATTCAGGACAAGATTGTGTGTGTTACACCAGCCCACCAACTGTCTCACTTCCTCCCTGTATGCATCCTCGTTGTCCTCTCTGATGAGGCCCACAACTGTCGTGTCGTCCGCGTATTTCACCATGTGGTTAGTACTGAACCTCGCACAGCAGTCATGGGTCGTCAGGGTGAACAGCAGTGGATTCAAAACAGCCTTGTGGAGAGCCAGTGCTCAGGGATATGACGGTGGAGTAATTATTTCCAACCTGCACAGATTGATGTCTGACCCACCAAATCTGAAATTTGGTGGGTCCCATAAGGGTTATGTGTGGGCTAAGTGGGCATGGGTTATAACTGGGCAACCATGGCTGGGTCCCATGAGGGTTATGTGTGGGCTAAGTGGGCATGGGCTAGAACTGGTCAACTATGACTGGGTCCCTTATGGGTTATGTGTGGGCTAAGTGGGCATGGGTTAGAACTGGGCAACTATGCCTGGGTCCCTTATGGGTTATGTGTGGTCTGAGTGGGCATGGGTTATAACTGGTCAACTATGCCTGGGTCCCTTATGGGTTATGTGTGGGCTGAGTGGGCATGTGGCCAAGGACCCTTTAAGAGAAGATATTTATATTTTGAACCATTATAATTTCAAGGACCCCCAGTTTGACATGCATTAGGCATGTCAAACTGACTTAGACAGACCCCCATTTAAAAGGGTATTACTATCTCTGATACCCCAATTGGTCCCTATGAGATATATCCACATATCCACAGAAAGGCTGATCGATCCATTGCTTTTGCAACATATTAATATCAGTTAAATATATTTCGCATGAGCCCAGATAGATTGTATTTGTTACATACAAACATATGCCATTGATGTAATGGATATTTATTGCGACCAAAGGTCGAAGTTTACCTAAGAAATGTTACAGCTTGTCCACGTCCGTGTAGATGTGTAGACCTGTACCCATTTTATGAGTTTCTATGGGTTTGCTGCTCTGACATCATGCTCTGATGTCACTGTGATGTCAGGGGAACCACTCTACCCGAATGGGTTTGACGCTCACTGTGATGCCACGCTAACAGAATCCCTTTTATGCCCATATGGAGTTCAATGATGTAATCAATATATAATATATATAATGATGCCCTGTCAGATCCCTGTGATGCCAGGGGGAACAAATCCCTTTTATGCCCATATATGGAGATGTGGAGATCCCTGTGATGCCAGGGGAACAAATCTATTTTGTGCCCATATATGGAGATCCCTGATGTATCCACACCCTGATGTCCACCTCACTGTGGCGCGACTTCGCCCTTTAGGGCGAGGTTGCTTTTCGCCCTGAGGCGTCTTACTTGTTTACTGTATTTGTGACACAAATATATATATCCTTAGGTGTGTGTGTGTGTGTGTGTGTGTGTGTGTGTGTGTGTGTGTGTGTGTGTGTGTGTACTGGACCTACACAGTTCTAACCTGTGCCCAATTAGCTCATATAAGGCCCATATGAGACACATACATGGTTGACCAGTTCTAACCCATATCCACTCAGCCCACACATAACCCATACGGGACACAGCTATGGTTGACCAGTTCTAATCCATGCCTAGTTAGCCCATGCATGGCCCATATGAGAACCAGATATCGGTAACCAGTTCTAACCCATGCCCACTTAGCCCATACATAGCCCTTATGACAGCCAGACATGGACATACAGGCAGGTAGATGCACAATCCCACCCTCCCTAAAATTAGTATGGGATTACCCTCTCTCTCCCTTGTATTCACCATAACCGATTTGTGACTTATCCTATTAACCATCAATCAATCCATCCATCCATCCATCCATCCATCCATCCATCCATCTTACATGTTATACACTGGTCTTGTCTCTTGAACATAGTGTTTAATATATTTATTTATTTGTTTATTTATTTATTTATTCGATCAATCCTTTGCTTTTGTGGCCTATTAGTGTATGTCAAATATTTTTCAAATGAGCCTAAATGTATGTCACACGCAAAGATATGCCATTGATGTAGTTGTTGTGAAGTAGATTGATTATACTGTATTTGTGACACACAGGTGTGCCATAGGCCCATGTCCACTTAGCTCATGAATAGCTCATATGAGAACCAGATATGGTTGACCAGTCCTAACCCATGCCCAGTTAGCCTACATATTGCCCGTATAGGACCCAGCCATGGATGACCAGTTCTAACCCATGCCCAGGTACCCCACACAAAGCCCCTTTTGGACCCAGATATGGGTGACCAGTTCTAACCCGTGCCCAGTTAGCCTACATATTGCCCATACAGGACCCAGCAATGGTTGACCAGTTCTAACCCATGCCCAGGTACCCCACACAAAGCCCCTTTGGGACCCAGATATGGGTGACCAGTTCTAACCCGTGCCCACTTAGCCCATATAAAACTCTTACAAGACCCGGCTATGGTTGAACAGTTCTAACCCATGGCCCACTTAGTCCATACATAGCCCATATGAGACCCAGCTTTGGTTGACCAGTTCTAACCCATGCCCTCTTAGCCCTCAAGGGACCAAGACACACATGACCAGTTATAACTCTTGCCCACTCAGCCCACACATAACCCATAAGGGACAGAGGCATAGTTGACCAGTTATAACCCATGCCCACTCAGCCCACACATAACCCATAAGGGATGCAGGCATAGTTAACCAGTTCTAACCCATGCCCACTTAGCCCACACATAACCCATAAGGGACCCAGGCATAGCTGACCAGTTCTAACCCATGCCCACTTAGCCCACACATAACACATAAGGGACCCAGGCATAGTTGACCAGTTCTAAACCATGCCCACTTAGCCCATAAGGGACCCAGACATGCATGACCAGTTATAACCCTTGCCCACTTAGCCCACACATAACACATAAGGGACCCAGGCATAGTTGACCAGTTCTAAACCATGCCCACTTAGCCCATACATAACACATAAGGGACCCAGGCATAGTTGACCAGTTCTAAACCATGCCCACTTCGCCCATAAGGGACCCAGACATGCGTGACCAGTTATAACCCATGCCCACTCAGCCCACACACAACCCATAAGGGACCCAGGCATGGTTGACCAGTTCTAAACCATGCCCACTTAGCCCACACATAACCCATAAGGGACCCAGGCATGGTTGACCAGTTCTAACCCATGCCCACTTAGCCCACACATAACCCATAAGGGACCCAGGCATAGCTGACCAATTCTAAACCATGCCCACTTAGCCCATAAGGGACCCAGACAAGCGTGACCAGTTATAACCCATGCCCACTTAGCCCACACATAACCCATAAGGGACCCAGGCATGGTTGACCAGTTCTAACCCATGCCACTTAGCCCACACATAACCAATAAGGGACCCAGGCATAGCTGACCAGTTCTAACCCATGCCCGCTTAGCCCACACATAACCCATAAGGGACCCAGGCATAGCTGACCAGTTCTAAACCATGCCCACTTAGCCCACACATAACACATAAGGGACCCAGGCATAGTTGACCAGTTCTAAACCATGCCCACTTAGCCCATAAGGGACCCAGACATGCATGACCAGTTATAACCCATGCCCACTCAGCCCACACATAACCCATAAGGGACCCAGGCATGGTTGACCAGTTCTAACCCATGCCCACTTAGCCCACACATAACCCATAAGGGACCCAGGCATAGTAGACCAGTTCTAACCCATGCCCACTTAGCCCATAAGGGACCCAGACATGCGTGACCAGTTATAACCCATGCCCACTTAGCCCACACATAACCCATAAGGGACCCAGGCATAGCTGACCAGTTTTAAACCATGCCCACTTAGCCCACACATAACCCATAAGGGACCCAGGCATAGCTGACCAGTTCTAAACCATGCCCACTTAGCCCACACATAACACATAAGGGACCCAGGCATAGTTGACCAGTTCTAAACCATGCCCATTTAGCCCATCAGGGACCCAGACATGCGTGACCAGTTATAACCCATGCCCACTCAGCCCACACATAACCCATAAGGGACCCAGGCATGGTTGATCAGTTCTAACCCATGCCCACTCAGCCCACACATAACCCATAAGGGACCCAGGCATGGTTGACCAGTTCTAAACCATGCCCACTTAGCCCACACATAACACATAAGGGACCCAGGCATAGTTGACCAGTTCTAAACCATGCCCACTTAGCCCATAAGGGACCCAGACATGCGTGACCAGTTATAATCCATGCCCACTTAGCCCACAAATAACCCATAAGGGACCCAGGCATAGTTGACCAGTTCTAACCCATGCCCACTTAGCCCATAAGGGACCCAG
The DNA here is from genome assembly GCF_963921795.1 of Nannobrachium achirus. Taxonomy (NCBI): domain Eukaryota; kingdom Metazoa; phylum Chordata; class Actinopteri; order Myctophiformes; family Myctophidae; genus Nannobrachium; species Nannobrachium achirus. Next base: position 67,084,505 of record NC_137817.1, on the reverse strand, counting down.
ACATGCGTGACCAGTTATAACCCATGTCCACTAAGCCCACACATAACCCATAAGGGACCCAGGCATAGTTGACCAGTTCTAAACCATGCCCACTTAGCCCATAAGGGACCCAGACATGCATGACCAGTTATAACCCATGCCCACTCAGCCCACACATAACCCATAAGGGACCAAGGCATGGTTGACCAGTTCTAACCCATGCCCACTTAGCCCACACATAACCCATAAGGGACCCAGGCATAGTAGACCAGTTCTAACCCATGCCCACTTAGCCCATAAGGGACCCAGACATGCGTGACCAGTTATAACCCATGCCCACTTAGCCCACACATAACCCATAAGGGACCCAGGCATAGCTGACCAGTTTTAAACCATGCCCACTTAGCCCACACATAACCCATAAGGGACCCAGGCATAGTTGACCAGTTCTAAACCATGCCCACTTAGCCCATCAGGGACCCAGACATGCGTGACCAGTTATAACCCATGCCCACTCAGCCCACACATAACCCATAAGGGACCCAGGCATGGTTGATCAGTTCTAACCCATGCCCACTCAGCCCACACATAACCCATAAGGGACCCAGGCATGGTTGACCAGTTCTAAACCATGCCCACTTAGCCCACACATAACACATAAGGGACCCAGGCATAGTTGACCAGTTCTAAACCATGCCCACTTAGCCCATAAGGGACCCAGACATGCGTGACCAGTTATAATCCATGCCCACTTAGCCCACAAATAACCCATAAGGGACCCAGGCAAAGTTGACCAGTTCTAACCCATGCCCACTTAGCCCATAAGGGACCCAGACATATGTGACCAGTTATAACCCATGTCCACTAAGCCCACACATAACCCATAAGGGACCCAGGCATAGCTGACCAGTTCTAACCCATGCCCACTCAGCCCACACTTAACCCATAAGGGACCCAGGCATAGCTGACCAGTTCTAAACCATGCCCACTTAGCCCACACATAACACATAAGGGACCCAGGCATAGTTGACCAGTTCTAAACCATGCCCACTTAGCCCATAAGGGACCCAGACGTGCGTGACCAGTTATAAGCCATGCCCACTTAGCCCACAAATAACCCATAAGGGACCCAGACATAGTTGACCAGTTCTAACCCATGCCCACTTAGCCCATAAGGGACCCAGACATGTGTGACCAGTTATAACCCATGCCCACTTAGCCCACACATAACCCATAAGGGACCCAGGCATAGCTGACCAGTTTTAAACCATGCCCACTTAGCCCACACATAACCCATAAGGGACCCAGGCATAGTTGACCAGTTCTAAACCATGCCCACTTAGCCCATCAGGGACCCAGACATGCGTGACCAGTTATAACCCATGCCCACTCAGCCCACACATAACCCATAAGGGACCCAGGCATGGTTGATCAGTTCTAACCCATGCCCACTCAGCCCACACATAACCCATAAGGGACCCAGGCATGGTTGACCAGTTCTAAACCATGCCCACTTAGCCCACACATAACACATAAGGGACCCAGGCATAGTTGACCAGTTCTAAACCATGCCCACTTAGCCCATAAGGGACCCAGACATGCGTGACCAGTTATAATCCATGCCCACTTAGCCCACAAATAACCCATAAGGGACCCAGGCATAGTTGACCAGTTCTAACCCATGCCCACTTAGCCCATAAGGGACCCAGACATGCGTGACCAGTTATAACCCATGTCCACTAAGCCCACACATAACCCATAAGGGACCCAGGCATAGCTGACCAGTTCTAACCCATGCCCACTCAGCCCACACTTAACCCATAAGGGACCCAGGCATAGCTGACCAGTTCTAAACCATGCCCACTTAGCCCACACATAACACATAAGGGACCCAGGCATAGTTGACCAGTTCTAAACCATGCCCACTTAGCCCATAAGGGACCCAGACGTGCGTGACCAGTTATAAGCCATGCCCACTTAGCCCACAAATAACCCATAAGGGACCCAGACATAGTTGACCAGTTCTAACCCATGCCCACTTAGCCCATAAGGGACCCAGACATGCGTGACCAGTTATAAACCATGTCCACTAAGCCCACACATAACCCATAAGGGACCCAGGCATAGCTGACCAGTTCTAAACCATGCCCACTTAGCCCACACATAACCCATAAAGGACCCAGGCATAGTAGACCAGTTCTAACCCATGCCCACTTAGCCCATACGGGACCCAGACACGCATGACCAGTTATAACCCATGCCCACTCAGCCCACACATAACCCATAAGGGACCCAGGCATGGTTGGCCCTTTCTAACCCATGCCCACGTAGCCCACACATAACCCATAAGGGACCCAGGCATGTTTGACCAGTTCTAACCCATGCCCAATTAGCCCACACATAACCCATAAGGGACCCAGGCATGGATGACCAGTTCTAACCCATGCCCACTTAGCCCACACATAACCCTCATGGGACCCAGCCATGGTTGCCCACTTATAGCCCATGCCCACTTAGCCCACACGTAACCCTCATTGGACCCAGCCATGGTTGCCCACTTCAAGCCCATGCCCACTTAGCCCACTCAAAACCCTTATGGGACCCACCAATGTTGCCCACTTCAAGCCCATGCCCACTTAGCCCACACAAAAACCCGTATGGGACCCACCAAGTTTGCCCACTTCTAGCCCATGCCCACTTGGTACCCAGTTACCCACACTGGGCCCATATGGTACCCAGGTGGACATGTTGGCTGGGGAATGCATTGTAAAATGCACATAATGCACACAAAATCAAAATCCCGTTATATAAAATAAAATATGACAAATGCTTACCTGCTGTGTCCTCCACGATGCGCCTCCTCTTCCTAGCTTGCCCCACAGCTAGAAAGACCAAAAAACAAATCACATTTAGCATTAGCAAATGTTAGCTCGACAGTTAGGCTACTAGCTAGCCCTGAATACAGGACGGTCATATACATGACCGTCCTGGTGCCGCCTCAACTTGAGGAGTAACGGGCAATCGAGCCCTTAACGGTTTGAGCTAGGAACGTCAGATTTCAAAAATAAAGTGCTTACCTAAGCCAACTTTGATAACAATTTGACGCCGCACAACGTTCATTACACGCCGCTACCGGATTGTTGAATAAAAAGCATTTTTGTCCGAAATTATTTTGCTTAACATAGGACTTCCGCCTCTAGTGGACAGTCGCGTAATCTCCGGTTGATCATTGTAGTGAACGGAGATGATGCGATGACGCGACTGTCCACTAGAGGCGGAAGTCCTATGTTAAGCAAAATAATTTCGGACATAAATGCTTTTTATTCAACAATCCGGTAGCGGCGTGTAATGAACGTTGTGCGGCGTCAAATTGTTATCAAAGTTGGCTTAGGTAAGCACTTCCTAGCTCAAACCGTTAAGGGCTCGATTGCCCACTACTCCTCAAGTTGAGGCGGCACCAGGATTCAGGGCTAGGCTACTAGCCAACTAACTCGGCTGCTCTGAATATATATGGCAGCGCCGTACATGGCAGCAGCCGTGCACCCTTAAATGCACAAATACATTTCGTTGTACTGTTTATGTGCTTGTATGTGTACTGTACTTTGGAAATGAGTTGATCGTTGACAATGAAACTGTGCCTGTACCTGTACTGTATTGTTACAATGACAAATAAACTCTAATCTAAAATATTTTGACAAACCGAGAGGTAAAAATGCAAATATCTAACTCTAAGAAAGTAAAATTACCATCGTCCAGTTCGTCATAGAACTTCTTCGGCTTTCTTTGACGGCTTCCAGTTCGGCGTGGAGCCATAGTTGTACTTGCGTCCTCACTCGAATCAGAAATAGGAACACGTTTTAGGAACAACACGGTTTCCCACCTGAATTCCGAAATATATTCTACGGCAGGACCCGGTTCCTCACTCGACGTCGACGTGTTGTCCCAATAATAACTTATGTAATTGCTGTGGTGCGCTTTCTCTCTTATTTTTCGCTCAAGAAGAATACGGACAAAGTTTTTGAGGCGGCGTTTGTTGGAGAAAGCGCGGGGCATGGCGAGAGGAAGAGCAAGACTGCATGCAAAGCTTTCTGGGAACAGAACGTTTGATCCTAGTCTCGCGTGGCCAGACTGCTGCCTCCGCGATTTGGGCAAATGCTCCCGGCATTCATCTATATAGCATTCTGGCTACGCGAGACTATTTTGATCCGGTCTAGACAGGAAACACCAAAACGGAAACACAGTTTCAACCCAGTTAGCGCATGCGCAAGTAGGGGTTAAAACTTTGCCTTTCATACTTTTGCTCAAGGACTTGGAACGAAGTATTGCAGTATTGACACTTTTACTTGAGTAAAATATGTGAGTACTTTTTCCACCACTGGAAGTTCAATTCAATTCAATTCAATTTTATTAAAGTGTCATATCATAACAGGTTATCTCAAGACACTTTACAAAGGCTAAAGAGCCATGAGAGAGTGAGGAGGAGAGAGGAGAGAGACAAGGAAGACAAGTAAGTTATGTTAAAAAGGGAGGGAGTATTTACGTATTTTTACTTTATTTAGTCTGTTTTAAATAGGTTAAATTCATGATCGTGCAAAGCTGGGGTTGATTTTTTATTTTTTTTTATTATTAAATCAGGCTGCACCTTTTTATTTTTGCTTTTGTATGTATTCATTTTTATTTGTTTTTTAAATATATTTTAGGGGGGGGGGGGGTCTAATCCATTGACGTGACGTATTACAAAAGGGACGTGACGACACAACGTTCTTCCTTTCCAGTCTGCCTGGCTGGCGCGCTGTAGCAATAGCAAGTAGCAGCGATATAGCAAATAGACGCCGTCGTCATGTTGTCCAAATTAGAACACATATTATCTGCGTTAAGCAATGGTGGTAAGCCAACAAAAGAAATCGTGAAGTGGCTTATGAAAAACAGGCTATTGAAAAAATACGTCTTTTGCAAAGTTTGCAAATCGAAAATGGAACTGAAGGTGAACAATGGCCTCGACGGCCTTGTCTGGTAAGCCAAAATAACTCTTGATTCTTTATTGTCCTTTTTCATGGCTATGCGCTGACAATTGTTTGAATTTCATAATTTTGGTATTTGCAAACTGACGCCAGAATGTTGAAAATACAGCACAGCAGTCATGTAGCTAATAAGGGAGAGCCTTAGCTGTTAAGACGTTTTGTTTAATGTATGTTCTTGTATGGACCAGTAGTTCTCAAAGACAAAGGTTCTCAACCTGTGGGTCGGGACTCCCAGGGCGGTCCCCACATTATTTGGGGGGGTTCCCAGATGATTTGCTTAATTTGCAATGTTGTTTTCTCACTCAACAGTAAACAAACCAACACAAGTTTGTGTGTAGAGGGTATACCGGTATGCACATTTTTCTAAAGTGACAATTTAAGGACTTTTGTACCTCTAAAATGACAAATTAAACATTGACCAAATTGTCAAATATTAGAGGAAGAAATTGGGAAAATAGCCGATCTGGATGTCCTCAAGGCGCATGTAGATCTGCTATTTCCACTATAGAACCATGTAATACAAAATGTAATTCCTCAACGTGCTGTAGTGCTCGTCAGGGTGGGGGGTTCCCAGTTAAAATATGATTATTATATATGGGGGTTGCAGGCCTTACACAGGTGTTCTGATTGGAGTAGAGCATTAGTTCTATGCCAATCAAACAATTGAAACACCTGTGTTTGACCCAAGATATGGCTACTCTAGGATTACAATTGCGTCAACGTTCCCTCCCCTTTGAGAATGAGGCTTGAAACCATGTGACTGCATGAGAATGAATTGAACGACACCCTCCCCCTCATTCTCAAAGGACAAGGAGCCATGAGAGGGTATATGACTTAAGCCCAACTGTATACATGGAACTACTTGTACCCAGGGCCCACAATTTGGTGCGACAACACCAGGCCACACCAGGTGGTCTGTTTTGTAGGTAGCCTTTGGCATTATGTTGTGATGTAACAGTGGGCAACATTTTAGATGTGTTACATCAAGTTTCTAATATGCTGGAATTACACATTAGATTAATTCCCTAAACACAGTTTAGGCACCTCCTTTTCTTCTCTCTTGGCCTAAATGAGTAGTTCACCCCCAAAATGACTTTTTTTTTATTGATTACTCATGCCATGGACACTTGAGTTCAATAATATTTGTTTGTATTGGTCGCATTCCTAAGACGAAAATAATAACAGGAAATTGTTCCCCATTGATTCCGGATGGGGACCCAAATGCATTTGGATCCCCATTTTTGCAACTGACATGTAATTCACAACTGTCTTTTTACTGTATATTCCCAGGAAATGCCGAAGCAGAGGACATGAGACATGGAAGACAGTCCGAACGGAGTCCTTTTTTGAGGGATCTAGACTACACTTAAAGTCATGGTTGCAGTTCATGTACAGGTATAAGGCTTTATAAAAGATATATTATAAAAAATACATATATATGAAATATAAAGATTCAGTTCCCAGGTAGTACATAAACTATCAATCGATTCAGTAGTCTGGAAAAATCGATTCAGTAGTCTGGAAAAATGTTTTTTGCTTTTGCTATCAACACAAAGTTAAATGATTCTGCATTTTAGTTATATTTAAATGCAAAATAAAAAAAAGAATCACTTTAAAGGGTTAATGATTTCTTGACTATAATTTCTCAAAAGAAATGGGACACTCAACAATGTGTGTTAATGATTTCTTTAGGTAAGGTAATATGGAACTCATGCTTGTTCCACTGTCTTTTTTTATTGGTGGCGTGGGGGGTTACACTTGCAGATTTGCCCAGGGTCTGAGGTTGCGCCAAGTCGACATGATGGATGACGGGATAGCCTTCAGCTCAAAAACACTCACCAAAATGAACTCCAAGCTGCGCACTGTGTGCATTCGTGCAATGAAGAGAGAGAGGATGAAGACGGGACAGCAACTAGGTGGTCGTCGTGAACTGGTCATGATTGATGAGAGCAATTTCTATCACAAACGCAAGGTAACAGTCTATATGAGAGCCATGCACTACAATGATGATCTTATCAAAGCTTTGTACTTATTGTATAGACTGGGACAGTTTTCCAAAAATCTTAACCCCGAAGGCAAATCGTGTTTATTTAGGGCAGGGATGGGCAACTTTGATGATGGCGAGGGCCTCTATATTTCCACCTTCACTCCAGAGGGCCACATTGCATATTGCTACGTCATACTTGGTCATTCTACTATCTCATACAAAAAAAGCAAAAATAGCAGATCTACAAGCTCAAAACGCATCACGCCAACATTTTGATTTAATTTCAAATGCATTTAGTGATAAACTCATGTCGAGATATTGGCACTTATAGATACTATTTGTGGCCATCTTTGACTTATGCCAGCTTGATGATGTGACCCTCCTTATCCAAAACGAAAGTTATAGTGATGGGAGAGCATGTGGAAAAAAGGTTTTAGCTTTTGTCATCTGTGTCTTAATTTTTCTAAAATCTAGTCCTATAAGCAACCTGACCTGATGGTTTGTGGCTGATATTTGACTCTTCTCTCCCCCAACACACACACACACACACACACACACACACACACACACACACACACACACACACACACACACACACACACACACACACACACACACACACACACAGTATTGACACTTTATGGATATATATTATTGTATACTTATATATTATTCGCCCCCTCTATTGATGCACCTTCTCTTTATCGGTACTGTACTGCTCTAGTTTGTTTCCCTCTTATCTATCTTTTGTCTTAATTCTCTGTAACTTTGTAAATAACTGTATACTGCTGTGCTACAACTGGACAACTGAATTTCCCCCTTGGGATAATAAAGGTATCTATCTATTGACCTAGTAATTATGACCAGTGGTATTGTTACCTAATGATAACCATGGACTGGAGAGACAAATTAATTGTGATTATATATATATATATATATATATATATATATATATATATATATAGTAGCCTAGTGTCTGTTTTTGCTTATGACATGCCATTGTTTAATATGTTAACAGTATGGACGAGGACGTTTTGGCAATACATGGAGGAGACGCAAGTGGGTGTTCGGTATGCTGGGCATCAAAGGAGAGCGACGCCTGCCACTTCTGAGACTGGTCAAGAAACGCTCAAGGGCTGAGCTTCTTCCAATCATCACCAAGCATGTCCGTCCAGGCTCGTCAATAATCAGCGATCAATGGAGAGCGTATGTAGGTGCGCTTTCTGCTGCGGGGTACGACCATTATTCTGTTAACCACAGTAGCTGCTTTGTTGACCCAGGCAATGGTGCACATACACAGAATATTGAGCGAGCTTGGGGGGTTTACAAAGCTCAAGTGTGGCGACAGAGAGGAAACAGGACAGTCAATCTTTTAAAAGAGCATTTAGTTTTTATAGAATGGACTTATTGGCTAGGCAGGAGGCACAAGTATGGACCACTGGGTCGTTTACTGAGGGATATCCGCCAAAACTTTAAATTTAAATGAAAGAAAATAATTATGGGTGTATTAACAAAATTAGCTCTGAAAGAAAAGTGTAGCCTAAATAATTAGAAAGCTACAATCCATAATTCTATTTAGTGGGTGAACAGTCGTATACTTGAAGGTCAATGGGCAGTGGCTAGTTTTAGCGTCAGCTAAACTAGAATGGAGGATTAAGACGTCTCCTTCCCTCCACTAGTCTTCTTTTTTTTTTTTTTTTCTTGTATGCACAAACTGGTTGAAGGAAAACAATTGCATCCTATCCTATTTTATTTCCTTTTTTCTCCCTTTGTAAATAACTCTTAAATGTTATACTTTGGTGTTTCTGTGGGAAAACGACTATAATTGTCACAACATATTTCTGGTTGTCCAATTTTACAGTGCTTTTCCCATCAGCAAAGATGATTGCAATGATTCTGGACAAAAATTTTCATGGTATTTTGGACCAAGGTCAAGGTCTTTTGAGTAGAGTCGAGGTGGCTGCTCGGGCAGGCATGGGGGGGTTCCAGATGTGGGTGCCAGTCCCATGGCGTTGCCAGGTGAAGCTGTCAGTGCCAGGGTTGGATCTGGGCCTCCCCGCTGCTGCCCGGGTGGCTGCCAACTTTGTTTTATTTTTAATTTTTTTAAGTTCTGTGGGCCCATAGTTGTACCCAACGAATCCAGGGCGTCCTCGCTCGAATCAGAAATTGGCAGCCGTTTTTGTAACAACACGGTTTCCCACCTGAAGTCTGAAAGATATTCTACGGCAGGACCCGGTTCCTCACTCGACGTGTTGTCCTAATAATAACTTATGTAATTGATGTGGTGCGCTTTCTCTCTTATTGTTCGGTCACGAAGAATATAGTTGTACCCAACGAATCCAGGGCGTCCTCGCTCGAATCAGAAATTGGCAGCCGTTTTTGTAACGACACGGTTTCCCACCTGAAGTCTGAAAGATATTCTACGGCAGGACCCAGTTCCTCACTCGATGTGTTGTCCCAATAATAACTTATGTAATTGATGTGGTGCGCTTTCTCTCTTATTGTTTGGCCTTGTCTCTCAGCAAAGACTCCTTGTCATTCTTCAGAGAAAATATACTGCAGTGCCAATCAATCAATAGTGAATCGAGCTTTGAGCTAGGGCTCAATTACTGGAGAGTATACAATGATGGGATGCAATTGTTTTCCTTCAACCAGTCTTACATTTGCCTATTTTATTTCCTTTTTTTCTCCCTTTGTAAATAACTCTTAAATGTTATACTTTGGTGTTTCTGTGGGAGAACGACTATAATTGTCACACCATATTTATGGTTGTCCAATTTGAGCTTACTTCAACTACAGTGCTTTTCCCATCAGCAACGATGATTGCAATGATTCTGGACAAAAACATTCATGGTATTTTGGACCAAGGTGAAGGTGTTTTGAGTAGAGTCGAGGGAGGCGGCTGCTCGGGCAGAAAATATACTGCAGTGCCAAACAAAACAATGAGGATAATACTGTACATATCAGCATGAAATACTTAAGGGAACTTGACCATCAGCAACACTATTTATTCTCCAGTTATTTAAGACTAACATTATTAGAAGCCATAAAAGTAATCGTTTAATTTGGTTTAAACCCCAATTTGACTGACTGGGTTGGCACGCGTTCAAAAGACAAGAAATTACTTGTTTACATCAAGAAGCTGACGGCTCTTTTTTAGAGCCTTAATGGTACTGGCCTCTGGCTCTTTATCACAATACGTTTGGCAGACACTGGCAAAGTGCAGAAGATTACCTTGGAAAGAGTTTTTTATTTCGTTATATTTCTTTGGGTTAACGGTGGCAAGCTCAGCTATAGCTGCCTGGTTAACGATGGTGTTGCGGTCAACTTGAGCTTTGATGTATGCTGCGGCCTTGTTTCTTCCTTGTCGTACCAACTTCACCACTTTCTGGTAGCGCTTGATCGAGTCTTCTGGTGTTTGGACTGTGAAAGGATAACACACCTTCAGTATATGTGCTTTTCAACTAGCTTCTCAACACCAGCAATACAATGCTGTTTTTTCCCACACTGAGTTTTATAAAGTTCAGAGTCAAGACAACCATCTACCCAGGGATTTTAGAGCTTCCATAGGTTGATAAGCAAATGGGTTAAACAAGCCCAACCAGTGGTTTCAACTGCAGTGCTTTTCCCGTCAGCAAACACTACTATTTTATTGTCCAATTATTCAACAGCCGAACATTATTAAAAGCCATAAAAGTAATCGTTTAATTTGGTTTAAACCCCAATTTGACTGACTGGGTTGGCACACGTTCAAAAGACAAGAAATTACTTCTTGTTTACATCAAGAAGCGCACGGCTCTTTTTTAGAGACTTAATTGTACTGGCCTCTGGCTCTTTATCACAATACCTTTGGCAGACACTGGTGAAGTGCAGAAGATTACCTTGGAAAGAGCTTTTTATTTCGTTATATTTCTTTGGGTTAACGGTGGCAAGCTCAGCTATAGCTGCCTGGTTAACGATGGTGTTGCGGTCAACTTGAGCTTTGATGTATGCCGCGGCCTTGTTTCTTCCTTGTCGTACCAACTTCACCACTTTCTGGTAGCGCTTGATCGAGTCTTCTGGTGTTTGGACTGTGAAAGGATAACACACCTTCAGTATATGTGCTTTTCAACTAGCTCTCAACACCAGCAATACAATGCTGGTTTTTCCCACACTGAGTTTTATAAAGTTCAGAGTCAAGACAACCATCTACCCAGGGATTTTAGAGCTTCCATAGGTTGATAAGCAAATGGGTTAAACAAGCCCAACCAGTGGTTTCAACTGCAGTGCTTTTCCCGTCAGCAAACACTACTATTTTATTGTCCAATTATTCAACAGCCGAACATTATTAAAAGCCATAAAAGTAATTGTTTAATTTGGTTTAAACCCCAATTTGACTGACTGGGTTGGCACACGTTCAAAAGACAAGAAATTACTTCTTGTTTACATCAAGAAGCGCACGGCTCTTTTTTAGAGACTTAATTGTACTGGCCTCTGGCTCTTTATCACAATACCTTTGGCAGACACTGGCGAAGTGCAGAAGATTACCTTGGAAAGAGCTTTTTATTTCGTTATATTTCTTTGGGTTAACGGTGGCAAGCTCAGCTATAGCTGCCTGGTTAACGATGGTGTTGCGGTCAACTTGAGCCTTGATGTATGCGGCGGTCTTGCTTCTTCCTTGTCGTACCAACTTCACCACTTTCTGATAGCGCTTGATCAAGTCTTCTGGTGTTTGGACTGTGAAAGGATAACACACAGTTGTCTACTTGATGGGCACTGGCTAGTTAAGTTTTAGTGTCAGCTAAACTAGAAAACTGGTGCTCTTCAGCCTCTTAGCCTCTTCCCGTCTCTTCATCTTCCTTCTCTTCTTGTCCTCTGAGTCCTCAATGTCGGACGAGAAGCTGTATGTATTTGAAGATACGGAGGACAGCTCGTACGTCACTGGATCCTTCTCAGTCTTCACTGCTGGAAAGGACATAGATGGCTCAGAAGAAGCTGCACTGTTGGGTATGCGATCCAGGGCTGTAATAACCAAAAATATGTTTAAGCTTGTGCAAGCATGAAAAGCTGTTAATTTCTATAAAATGAATTTCAGATATTAAAAAGCCAATTAAAGCACTGAATTACCAGTCTTTAGTTGCTCTTGCAAAATAGCCTTGTCCCTCAGCAAAGACTCCTTGTCATTCTTGAGAGACGCCACCACAGACTTCAGGTTTTTGGTCTCTTGCTCTAGCAGCTGTACGTTGAATTTGGCTTCCTGCAGGGCTATTGCCATGGCATGGAATGAGACAACTCATTCCATGCCACGGACGCATCTTGGCAGGATTGTTATGTAAGCCAAGCAGGTCATGGACCACTTTGACAGATTATAATTTTTGACCACTAGGTGACACTGTTGACTAAGACAAAAGCTTTGGCTGTGACTCTAGGTTCTTCTGAAGCTGTTCATAAACAGAAGGGAAAAAAAGGTTCAAGGATGAATTTTGGGCCTTTGGAGGTTAAAAATCCAGGCAGTGAATGAGCTCAACATTGTTCAGGTTTTTGGGAAATGTTTTCTGAAAATGTTTTGAAATAATATTTACCCCCAAGAAATTAGGAAACTGAAAATTAATGGACCCATAAAAATGTGTCCACATTTGGAAATGTGGTGCCAGCACATCATACAAATACAATACCTGTTGTCTCCCTGCCACCAATCTTGCTAGGCTTCGCGCTACTCGGAGAAGCACTGAGTTGGACTGTGAAAGGATAACACACAGTTGTCTACTTGAAGGTTAATGGGCAGTGGCTAGTTAAGTTTTAGTGTCAGCTAAACTAGAATGGAGAATTAAGACGACTCCTTTCCTCCACTAGTCTGTTTTTTTTTTTTTTTTTTTTTTTTCTGTCAACAGCAGGAGGCTTGTTGGTCAAGTTCTCTTAAGTATTTCATGCTGAAATGTACAGTATTATCCGAATTGCTTTGTTTGATTGGCACTGCAGTATATTTTCTTCACGTCTCTCCCTCTTTTTCTTCTTGTCCTCAAAGTCCTCGGACGAAAAGGTGCATGAAGTTGTAGATGCATAGGACGACAACTCGTATGTAACTCTTCAACCAGTCTTACATTTGCCTACAAGAACCTTCATGGTATTTTGGACCAAGGTGAAGGTGTTTTGAGCAGAGCAGCTGCTCGGGCAGGTATGGGGGGCCCAGATTTGTGGGTGCCAGTCCGTGGCGTTGCCAGGTGAAACTGTCAGCGCCAGGGCTGGATCTGGGCCTCCCCACTGCTGCCTGGGTGGCTGCGTCCCTTCAAATTGACATCCTGCATCTGGCCAAACCATTTCAGCAAATTTTGATAAATTTAGATTCATTAATTTACCTGCTCAACAACAAAGCCTGTGTTCAGGGAGAGATGTTGGATTCAGATGACCAGAGTTCAGTCATTGCATGACACATACTGGTTTCAGGCGCTCTTCATGTTAAAAAAAGATGATGTTGCTGATGGGGAAAGCACTGTTTGGGCTTGTTAAAAGAAGCTTTTCTGAGATACTAAAGTAATTGTTTTTGTTCAAAACTATCTTTATTTTATTCCTTTTATTAATGTCAGAGTTTGTTAAGCACTGGTCACACTACGTTAAGTTGTTACTGAGGGACACTGCACTGTAGTTGAAGAACCCTTTTTCTCTGTGATAAAAAACAAATGTTCAGCTGTTTATGCAACTGTTTTTGAAAATGTTATTATAGCTCACATGATGTAGAGAGGCAATTGTCACACATGATTCTGGACCAGAAGTTTCATGGTATTTTGGACCAAGGTGAAGGTGTTTTGAGCAGAGCAGCTGCTCGGGCAGGTATGGGGGGGCCCAGATTTGTGGGTGCCAGTCCCATGGCGTTGCCAGGTGAAACTGTCAGCGCCAGGGCTGGATCTGGGCCTCCCCACTGCTGCCTGGGTGGCTGCGTCTTTCTGTTTTATTTATTAATTTATTTTAAGTTCTGTTGTATTTGTACTTGAAGGTTAATGGGCAGTGGCTAGTTAAGTTTTAGTGTCAGCTAAACTAGAATGGAGAATTAAGACGACTCCTTTCCTCCACTAGTCTGTTTTTTTTTCCTTTTTTTTTTCTGTCAACAGCAGGAGGCTTGTTGGTCAAGTTCTCTTAAGTATTTCATGCTGAAATGTACAGTATTATCCGAATTGCTTTGTTTGATTGGCACTGCAGTATATTTTCTTCACGTCTCTCCCTCTTTTTCTTCTTGTCCTCAAAGTCCTCGGACGAGAAGGTGCATGAAGTTGTAGATGCATAGGACGACAACTCGTATGTAACTCTTCAACCAGTCTTACATTTGCCTACAAGAACCTTCATGGTATTTTGGACCAAGGTGAAGGTGTTTTGAGCAGAGCAGCTGCTCGGGTAGGTATGGGGGGGCCCAGATTTGTGGGTGCCAGTCCGTGGCGTTGCCAGGTGAAACTGTCAGCGCCAGGGCTGGATCTGGGCCTCCCCACTGCTGCCTGGGTGGCTGCGTCCCTTCAAATTGACATCCTGCATCTGGCCAAACCATTTCAGCAAATTTTGATAAATTTAGATTCATTAATTTACCTGCTCAACAACGAAGCCTGTGTTCAGGGAGAGATGTTGGAATCAGATGACCAGAATTCAGTCATTGCATGACACATACTGGTTTCAGGCGCTCTTCATGTTAAAAAAAGATGATGTTGCTGATGGGGAAAGCACTGTTTGGGCTTGTTAAAAGAAGCTTTTCTGATTTACTAAAGTCATTGTTTTTTGTTCAAAACTATCTTTATTTTATTCCTTTCATTAATGTCAGAGTTTGTTAAGCACTGGTCACACTACGTTAAGTTGTTACTGAGGGACACTGCACTGTAGTTGAAGAACCCTTTTTCTCTGTGATAATGTTCAGCTGTTTATGCAACTGTTTTTGAAAATGTTATTATAGCTCACATGATGTAGAGAGGCAATTGTCACACATGATTCTGGACCAGAAGTTTCATGTTTTTTTTTATTTATTTTTTATTTTTTTGGACCAAGGTGAAGGTGTTCTGAGCAGAGAGTCGAAGCAGCTGCTCGGGCAGGCATGGGGGGGGGTTCCAGATATGTGGGTGCCGGTCCCATGGCGTTGTCAGGTGAAACTGTCAGTGCCAGGGCTGGATCTGGGCCTCCCCGCTGCTGCCCGGGTGGCTGCCTCCTTTCAAATAGAAATCTTGCAAATTGCCAACCCATTTCACCAAATTTTGAGGTTTAGATTCAGTACTTTGCCTAGCCCGAAGCAGTTATTTAACAGACTCTTAACATTATTAAAAGCAATAAAAAAAATCCTTTAGTTTGGTTTAAACCTCAATTTGACTGACTGGTTTGCACATGTTCACAATAAAAAAAAACAATTTACTTCTTGTTTACATCAAGAAGCTCACATCTTTTGTAGGGTCTTAATAGCGCTGGCCTCTGGTCTCTTTATCACAATATGTTTGGCAGAGTCGGGCAAACAGCAGAAGACTACCTTGGAAAGTGCTTCTTAAAGGGATATTCCACTTAAAAAAAAACATGTTCATTTTATGGTCTAATCTGGCTTTTATGAACACCCTGAACAATTTAATTTGCTTCATTCAATATTTAGATATTTGATGTAAATGTTATCTGGCCCTCCAGGCTCAGGTCCTCTCCACATACACACCCATTGTAACTTCAAACTCCATTTTAACCATGATAGATTCTTTAAAATCACTTTTTCTTGTGACTCATACTACCCTCCTAATACGTGAGCAGACCGTGTACTTGTACAATAACCTTTTTCTTTTATTTTTTTAATAATTCTTCTGGAAAATTAAAAGAATCTAATACAATATTTAATTACAAATAAATGAAAAAAGTTATTGAAAAAACACGGCCTGCTCACGTATTAGGAGGGTAGTATGAGTCACCAGAAAAATAATGGGTGTTTTTAAAGAATCTATCATGGTTAAAATGGAGTTTGAAGTTACAATGGGTGTGTGTGGGGAGAGCCCTGGGCCTGGAGGGCCTGATAACATTTATATCAGATATCGAAATATTGAATGAAGCAAATTAAAAACTGTTCAGGGTGTTCATAAAAGCCTGATTAGACAATAAAATTACCAAGTTTTTTAAGTGGAATATCCCTTTAATTCTTCATATTTCTTTGGGTTAACAATGGTTAGTTCTATTACGGTCAACTTTTTGTATTTTTTTCCTTTGTGAATAAATTGAGAATAAATCATTGAGAAGCAAATGTTGTCTTGTTTATTCATTACTTAATGACTTTCAACATTACTTAATAATGCATAGTGTGTCACTTTACTTTGAGCTCCAAGTAAGTATTAGTTCCTCATTAGTACCTCATTAGTTAATAATAATAATGTGTCACTTTACTTCAAACTCCACCTAACTATTAACTAACTATTAAGTAACTAGTAACTAACTATTAAGTAACAGTTGGACCAACCAGTGTCAGAGGCTGAGTTACGGCCTTTTTAGCGGGCTGCAGGGGTCCTCCACTAGGTGCAACCACTTTTGCTTCCGTCCTGGGGGTCCCCGGAGCGGTGGTCCCTGAGAATCCCCCGTGAGCAGCTCCGTTGGAGAGGTAATTTTTCCAGCAGGAGGCGGCGCGGTGCAGCCAGGGGGTCCCCAGAGCTCTGCGATACCTCCAGGGGTCCCTGGAGGGGGTCCCTGGGCATGTGCCACCTGCAGTCCCAGGCCGAGTCCCCGAAGTCGGATAGGAGCAGAGCGGCGGCCGCCTGTTTCTCCAGAGCCATATAGTCCACAGTCATCATATTGCCAGGGGTCCCTGGAGGTGGTCCCCGGGGGTGGTCCCCACTCTGTGGTCCGAGGCCGAGGCCCCAGAGTCGGATGCGAGTGGAGCAATGAAGGCCCCTTGCACCTGGTTCCCAAGTCCCAATTTCCCCCTCTTGCCCTGATCCTTGGTATCCTTCCCCTAATATGAGCACTCGTGCTGGGCATAAAATTTACAGAAAAAAAGTAGATCTACAAACCCCCCTATGTAGGCTCATATGAATTAATATATATTAAGTAACACCCTTAACTAATAGTGTTACTAAAGCAGGAAGTAATGATCAATTCATGGTACTTCATGGTACTTCATCATGAATTGAAGCTTAATAAATGCTTAAGTAATGTCTAAGTAATGTGGTACTAATACTTAACTAATGTATTAGTAAAGTATTACTTAATAGTTTTTTTTGGAGGTTATGAGAAAGTGTTACCAATACACCTAACTAATGGGAAATGGCAATACACCTTTGTATTATCAAAACTCAACCACTGTCAAAGAAACAACAGTAATGTGGCCAAGGATATTGGTTCAGAAATGACCCTTATGGCTTGGATACGGAGAGATTATCTTTGAGTTATTTGTTTTCCTAAATTTCAGATGGGTTCACATGGGTTGTGAGGTTAGGGTTAGACACTAATGTTTAAAACATGCTTGACCATTTTTATCCAAGTAGATCAGAGATAAAACTACTGAGAAAATATATTGTACACAACCTCTAGTCAAGTAGAACGGGACCAGCTGTGTTGAAAGAAGAGACATCTAAAGTCATTTTTAACCTGACCACTGTCTCTGAATTGGTCACGGTTATTCTGCCCATGATATGGCTGGGATGAAATGCTTGGTCACAGCTTTCACTAAACAGTAGCAGGACGTGTCGTGCCGAGACTGCTTGCTCTTTGGGTGACCCCAAACCTGTCTGGTCATTGTGTCTTGAGACGTATGCAAATGTAAACACTCTGCAATAAGAAATTATACTAAACAATGATGTCACCTTGCTGTCAGGTATACAGTGTATACATATATATTCAATTTTAACATTGTTTGATAATCCCCCAAGTACATGTAATGTAGGCTATTGTCACTAATTGATATTTTTGGCAACTCTGTTAGGGCATGGTCTCACCAAAGTATGGTTGCCAGATGATAAGTGGATTCTGCCAATGCATTTCAAAGGGAATGGAGTGGATGTAATGAGAAATCTGCAATTTGTGTATATGTCATTAATATACAGTAAATGGAGCTGGTGGAGGAGATACCTGGATACCTCAATATGTGACCCGATGGACTCCATGTATAATATACTGTAGATGACTTGTTGTGACAACCTTGCCCTTTAGGCAGAGGTCGCTTCCCACCCTTATGGCATAATTTTATACTGTATGTCATAGCCTGTGTGCGTGCGTGCATGCATGCATGCATGCAAGTGTAATTAGAGGTGGGAATCAAACGTGCATATCATATACAGCACAAACTTCTACTCTGCATATGGGAGTTAATAGTAATCAATGATTTTTTCCAAAAAAATATTAAAACTACTCATTTGAAAAGGCTCATGTTTCATAGTATTTACATGGACCATACAAGAGGTAAGAGATTATTCAGTACCACCTACGACATCCCAACCCCAACTTGTTCATACATACCGGTACATATACATACATACATACAGTCTAACCATAAGGTTCATAGACCTTATGGTTAGAAATGTTTTAGAGTTGTTGTATTTTTTATGTTGTTGTTTCTTTGTTATATGACTGTATGTCCTTCTAGTGAATGAATGCATGGGACCTGAATGGAAACAAGACCACATGGTCTTTCTTCAGTTTATCCTTTTGGACCAAAGTGCTTTGACTGTACTCTTGTACTGTATGCATTTTTTTATGTGTCTAATAAATCAATCAATCAATCAATCAATCAATCAAACAAACTGGTACGAAAGAGTTGCTGTTAACCCTTGAATGAATGAATGAATGAATGGTTTTTATTTCGGTTCAAGGTTAAAATCATTGTAAAAACGATAACAACACAAAATAAAAAATAAACAATAATTCAACCGAAAAGGACTAGGCAGAAGCCGAAGCTTATAGTGCCTACCCTTTTTGTCCTTTCTATAATTTTAAATTCTTAAATCATAAACAAAGTCATTGTAATGTTATAACAAAACAACACAAAAAAACAAAAGAAAAAATTTAACAATTTGCGTTTCTCGCATTAATATAATATTTCATCTTTTACAAAACAGTTTTATACATATTTACTACATTATCTTTAAAGTTTTTATTGAACAGGTAAATAGAACTACACATTTTAAGGTCATTATGACAATTATTCCATATTTCTCGTGCTCTAAATGATGTACATCTCTTCTTAATGTTTGTTCTAGGAGTCTCCATTTCAAACAACTTTTGGCCCTCAGCTCATACTTGGTTTCTTTGATTTGGAACAATTTCTGAATGCAGAATGGCAGTGATTTAAGCTGTGCTTTGAATGCTAAAAAGACTGTTTTCTGATCAACTATGTCATAGAATTTCATGATGTTATATTTAATAAATAGTTTATTAGTTGGTTCATAGTAATCAGATCTATTTATTATTCTTATAGCTCTCTTCTGCAGTAGAAAAATAGGGTTGGTATTAGTTTTATAGGTGTTACCCCATATTTCCACACAATACGTGATGTATGGAACTAAGAGTGAACAATAAAGCAAATACAATGATTTTTGGCAGAGGATATATTTGGTTTTATATAATATTGCTATAATTTTAGATATTTTTAATTTTACATTATTTATATGTGATTTCCAGCATAGTTTATCATCAATCATTACCCCCAAGAACTTATTTTCCTTTACTCTTTCTATCTCCATACCATTTATTTTGATTGTTGCTTGGTGATTTATTTTCCTTGTGCCAAATATCATGTATTTCGTTTTAGTTATGTTCAATGATAATTTATTAATGTCGAACCATGTTTTTAACCTTTTTAATTCTACTTCTACTGCATTCAGAAGCCATTCCAAATTCTTCCCAGAGCAATATAGGTTTGTATCATCAGCAAACAAGACGTATTTTAATAGAGTAGACACTTTACAAATATCATTAATATACAATATAAATAATTTTGGCCCTAAAACGGAACCTTGTGGAACGCCATAAGTGACTCTTTCCCACTCAGATTTTACATGATCCAATTGAACATATTGATGTCTATCCGCAAGGTAGCTCTTAATCCACGAGTGTGCTATTCCTCTGACACCATATCTCTCCAGTTTATTTAATAGTAAATTGTGATCTATGGTGTCAAAGGCTTTCTTCAGATCTATAAACTTTTTTATAAACCTTGGATGCATGACCTACCAATACCTACACTCTTTCATGAGTGGGGGCAAAAAACGTAATAGTAGTAGTAATAGCAGTAATAGTAGTAGTCAAGTCAAGTCAAGTCAAGTAGTTTTATTGTCATTCAGTACAGGTACAAAACAAAATTTGTTACCCAGGTCCTGGACATGGCGAAATAAATATAAAAATACCCTATAGAAAACTACATAATACCTAAAAACACTTGCCCGCTAAAAAAGATAATACTAAGAGCAGCAGCATTAAAACAGCAGCATTAAAACAGCATAGTTCATAGTGCAGAGTTCATGAGTAGTCTCCCAGTGCAAGATCACAGTTTTCAAAGTCCAGAGTTCATCATTCTCACAGCTACAGGGAAGAAACTATTCTTTAGCCTGGTGGTACTGGCCATTATACTACCCAGCATCCTGCCCGAAGGGAGGAGGGCAAACAGACCGTGAGCAGGGTGGGTGACATCTTTCATGATGCTGGTAGCCTTTTTCCTACATCTGGTGGTATAAATGTCACTGATGGCAGGTAAACTGCTTCCGGTGATTTTCTGAGCCGACTTCACCACTCGCTGCAGAGCCTTCCTGTCTGCAGCAGAGCAGTTTCCATGCCACACAGTGATGCAGGATGTGAGGATGCTCTCCACCGCACACCTGTAGAAGGAAGTGAGGACAGGGGTACCCAGCCCCGCCCGCTTCATTCTCCTCAGGAGATAGACTCGCTGGTGAGCCTTCTTTAATAAGGAGGCCGAGTTCTGCTTCCAGGTCAGGTTGTTTGCGATGTGCACTCCCAGGTACTTGAAACTGGAAACCACCTCCACAGCATCGCCGCCGATGTAAAGGGGGGTGGAGGTGGGGCCACTCTTTCTAAAGTCCACAATCATCTCCTTTGTTTTCCTCACGTTGATGCAGAGGTTATTTGCTCTGCACCAAGACTCCAGGTGTTCCACCTCTTGCCTGTACTCCACCTCGTTGTTGTTAGAGATTAGTCCCACCACTGCTGTGTCATCTGCGAATTTGACAATATGATTGCTTGGGTACCTGGCCTTACAGTCATATGTCAGCAGGGTGTACAACAGGGGGCTCAGGACACATCCCTGGGGGGAGCCGGTGTTGAGGGTGATGGGAGAGGAGAAGTTGTTGCGGATCTTCACAGTCTGAGGCCTGTTGGTCAAGAAGTCCAAGAGTGCACAGAGATGGGTGTATACCGAGGACAGCTAGTTTATTCACCAGAGTCTGTGGAATGATGGTGTTGAACGCCGAACTAAAATCCAGGAAAAGGAGTCTGACATATGTGTTCTTTTTCTCAAGATGAGATAAAGCCACATGGACTACAGACGCTATAGCGTAGTAGTAGTAGTAATAGTAGTAATAGCAGTAGTAATAGTATTAATAGCAGTAGTAATAGCAGTAGCTATAGTTGTAATAGTAGTAATAGTAGTAGTAATAGTAGTAAGTGTAGTAGTAATAGCAGTAGTAATAGTAGTAATAGTAGTAGCAATAGTATTATTAGTAGTAATAGCAGTAGTAACAGTAGTAACAGTAGTAATAGCAGTAGTTATAGTATTAATAGTAGTAGTAATAGTTGTAGTAATAGTAGTAATAGCAGTAGTAGGCTAATAGTAGTAATAGTAGTAGCAATAGTAATAATAGTAGTAGTATTAGTAGTAACAGTTGGTTTACCATGAGAAATGTCACTGCTTGTCTCTGTGTGTGTACACATTTTGCAAGATGTCTGGCACATCTTGTCTAAGTGTCTGTGTATCTCTGAAGGTCATACCTGACACATACTGTATATGGAGGAAGACAGCACAAATCTGTGTGTCTGGTTCAGACAGGGATCTCCATGTATGCGCATACAAGGGATGTACTAAAGGGATGGATCTCCATATATGGGTAACTGGTCCGATATACATCACTGGCCAGATGGCCAAGAATTGGCATGTCGCCCTGAGGCGTCTTTCTAGTAATAGTAGTATTTACTATTTGTAGTAGTAGTAGTAATTCAGATTAGTATGTAAACGGTCACAGCTTGTCCGTATGTATGTATCACGCCTGACATTGTGCTTCTATGGGTTTGTCGCTCTAACATCATGCTCTGATGTCAGGGGAACCACTCTAACAGAATGGGTTTGCCGCTCTGACATCACGCTCAGGCTTCACTGCATGTCACACTAACAGAATCCCTTTTATGCCCATATATGGAATTCCCTGATGTCATCAATATTAAGCCCATAACAGGACTTCATATGGGAATGCCCATATATGGAGGCCACATCGGCCACATACCACACTAACAGCATCCATATATGGCCAAGACAGATGGCCAAGACATCCCATATCTGTGTGGCTGGTTCTAAAGGCAGTTATTTCCATGTATGGGCATAAAAGGGTATGATGTCAGATGTCAGAGACGTCATAGGACTTTCACATAATGAATAACTGAGTAAGCATGTTTGGGCTCTCACAGCATATCTCCATATACTATGGGTAACTGAACTGGTCTGAATACATCACTGGCCAGAAGTTTGACAAGCACCATGAGGTACTACTACTACTACTACTACTACTACTAGTAGTAGTAGTAGTAGTAGTAGTAGTGGTGTAATAGTAGACTACTATACTATTAATAGTAGTAATAACAGTAGTAGTAGGTCTAATAGTAGTAGTAGTAGTAGTACTACTACTACTACTATTACTACTACTACTATTACTAGGCCTACTACTGTTATTACTACTATTACTAGTATAGTAGTCTACTATTACTACTACTACTATTACTACCACTACTACTACTACTACTATATAACTACTATTAGGCCTACTACCATTATACTACTACTACTATTACTACTACTACTACTACTACTACTACTACTACTACTACTACTACTGCTACTACTACTACTGCTGCTGTGTCAAAATTACCTCCTGGGCGGTGAGACTGCTGACATCAGATTCAGATGTGTAAGTGGGACAGTAAATGTATATTGACAGTCAGAGTTGCTATAAGAATCAAAGGTTCATAGAAGATTCCATAGGAAATGCTTGGGGTCATTTTTGACCCTGCTTATAGAAGAGTGGGGTAATGATACAAAAACTGCAGTTTCTTTAAATTAATGGAAAAATAAATGTCACAAACATGTTTTAGGAGGAATATGTGGAATAAAAACAAATATATATATTTTTTTATAACAACCCAGTTATGCATAGGGTTAAACCAAAAAGGTGTTATTAAAAATATGTGTATGTGTACTCACAGTACACATGATCATGGGGACTGATTGAACACAAAGCTATAGTTCCTCTGTAAGAGATTATATATCAATAATAAATAGGTTACCACTGAAAAAAGATGTTTGTTTTAAAATAAACATTCAAAAGCTATCCATACTCACAGTACACATGATCATATATCAACAATAAATAGGTTAAGACTGGAAAAAGGTGTTCATCATCCATTTAATGCATTCTTTTACACGTATTGTATCGAATATTTGCGTACTTTCTGCAATAAGAATAAATGCAATAGGCCTACTGATATTTATTATTAAAGTGTTTTTTTCTTATTTTTTTTTTTTTCATTATTAACACTTTGACTGCCACAATGTTAAGGGTTTTAAGGGTAAAACCCTTGCCACCATAGACGGCCATTCATTTTTGACGGAATAAATTGAAAATGGTAGGATGTACGAAAATTGACAAAAATTTCAGAGAATATAGAGTCGGAACCTTAGCTTTCACCATAAAAATTTCGTCCTGCTGTGGTGTTCTGCTGTGGAGAAACCTGAGGGAGAGCGAAAGCTGTACAGATGAAAAAGGAGCATCAGAAATTTACTTTCTGAGATAATTGAGGTCAAAGGAAAAAAACTTTCAGAAGCCCTAGAAACAAATTGGTAAATGGTACAAGAACACACAGTACCTCTAAATGAAGAACAGGGTGCAGGCCATAATAATGTAAAAAAAAAAAGTTAAAAAAAGTTGTACCGTGGTCTAGTTATAAGGCAGGAAAGTGGAAGAAGCCAGGAGACTGACAGAGGCTCTTTTTTCATCTTCCCAGGATGAAGGAGAGACAGAGTAGAATCCACTGTGTTTTGACCTGGGATTTTTTATTCAAGCCTTCAGTTAGACATCAGACATCTCAAAAATAAAGATAAAAACTCTGATAAAGATAACAAAAAAAAACTTTACATTGCTGTTTCACTTCAGTATAGTTGTAGATGTGTTCCATTGCAATCATCATTTTAGTCACTTCAAACTAAAACGGTCAAACTACCCTGAGCAATTCAAAGTCATAATACATAAAATTAAATAAAAATTGATGTACATTCATATGGAAATGTTTGTATTGACAAAGTCAAGCCAACTGCGACAAACTTCACCATGTTAGAATCCAGACCAGGCAACTGCAATAAGAGTAATTATGAAAAAAAAAAACATAATTACCATAAGGTATAGGCCTATATAATTATTTGCTATACATTTTATATACACAGGTACATATATTTCCAAAATAGCAGATCTACAAGCTCATAGCCCGGCACCGCGCTATGAGCTTGTAGATCTGCCATTTACATATGATGCCTAATAGCCGATCTACAAGCTCATAGCCCAGCAAGGCACTATGAGCTTAGTATTTTCATGGCTCTCCTTTTAGTAGACCTTGTACCAGTGAACTGTACCGTCATGAAACTGTACCTTTTCCTATGCAAACTTCTAATAAAGTCTTCAATCAATCAATCAATCAATCAATCAATCCCTTCTTTGTATTTACCTACTGTATGTTTTTATACTGTTTTTTATTTCCCCCTTTTTTCCTGACTATATCTACTGCATAGTACTGTGTTCTATCCGTCTGTCATTCAATGTTATATGAGATACTGCAATGGTTTACTATGGAAATAAGCCTAGTCTTTTCATGGATCTCATGATCTCCTTTTAGTAGACCTTGTACCAGTGAACTGGTACAAGGTCTGACCAATCCATCTCGCTGGATTGGTCAGACTGCGACGTTTGCGAGTGACTTATAGTGGTTGTTTTGCTGGGATGTGTTTGTTTTGCACTAAATGGAGCATCTGTCCTCCTTTCTCACCAAGCTAAGCTAAAGAGGCGTCAATTGGGTATGGCAAGCTATGGCAGCTGCCATACCTTGGCTACAGGGGGAATATAATAAAATGTACTGTAATCGTGTCTGTTGTAAAGGTATGTAACATGACTGGTGTCTTGCACGCGAGCCTCGCGCGCGTGAAAGACACCAGTCAAGTTGCCATAACTTAGCTTTTTCTGAACTGACGCCGCTGAGCTAAACGCCCTGCTCGATCGGTGGTCTGCGCGCGGACCACCTGTTGTGATCCGAGATGAGCATAATCATCTCTCATCTCATGCTTGCTCTCGGAGCGACGTCGCGACCCCCCAAACACGCCAATACACCACTGTATGTATCAATCAATCAATCTAGCAACAACCACTTACTTTATATAGCAGTTCTTTTCGCTGCGACGCCGCGGCTCGGTGGTCCCTGGTGGCCTGGTCGATGAACCATGACGATCCAGTAAAACTTTTCAGATCACATGTAACGGCTGTAGAAGTAGTCCTCAGTAGTATAGTAAAGCACTAAACTAAACCCCCCCCCCCCAAACACATGGCTGCTGCTTCTTTTCGCTGCGACGCCGCGGCTCGGTGGTCCCTGGTGGCCTGGTCGATGAACCATGACGATCCAGTAAAACTTTTCCGGCTGTAGAAGTAGTCCTCAGTAGTATAGTAAAGCACTAAACTAAACCCCCCCCCAAACACATGGCCGCTGCTTCTTGCCAAAGTTGCCGTCCATCCAGCAATCCCAGGCCTGGGGAGGACGGTCATGTACCAAATCACCATGGTAACACAAGGTAACACAAGCTGATTGGCCACACAATGGTAACCATGGTGATTTTAGTCATTCCAGGGCCCAGGACGGCTGAATCCAAGCGTCAGTGATACATATGCTCCTAATCTTGTGTTAATTAAAAAAAAGACATTCCGGCGTCATATGACGCCGGTGGCAGCGCGGGGGGTGTAAAAGCCTGACGTCATATGACCTCCGTGGCGGTCAAAGTGTTAAGAAACATTTTTTTTTTTTTTGGGAATGTTATTTTCCAGTGTTCAATAAGGTTTGAAGAGGAATTATATGCAATAAGAATTAATGCTGATATTTATTTAATATTAAAAGTTATTTTTCAATATTAAGAAACTTTTTCTTTTTTGGGAATGTCATTTTCCAGTGTTCAATAAAGGTTTGAAGAGGAATTCACAATCATCATATATTAATTATAAAAGAGAAGAATGAACAGCTGTCTCTAAAAACGACTGGGCAACGGTAGCATTGTTGCGTGGCGAAAACAGCCGATCTCCAAGCCCACAAAGCGTTGTTGCTTGCGATGCGTTGTGAGCTAGTAGGTCTGCTGTTTTCGGCCATATTGTGTGACATTGTGTGACGTCATTCGCAAGCGAAGGACCCCTGCGCAGATATGGAGCCCGAGTCCAAGAGGGCGATAGCAAGAGGGTGCAAAAGACCCGTACTTCCCGTTTCTGCATGACGTAGGGGGGACACCTTTTTAGGAGGCGGAAGGCGTCTGGCGTATGCCCAAGGCTGTCCCTGTTCCGGTCTGGTTCCGGTCTCCCCCAAGCCCCCTGTGATTGGCTGAACCGGACGTAGGGAGCGCTCGGTTGTAGTCACTTGGACCGCGCGAGGTGCACCAAAACCCAATTATCATTGCGTTTATCGTGCGCTTGCCCAGGCCTTACGGCCTGGGCATAAATATAACGATTGCATTCACCACGGCTTTGTAACTCGCGCAGCGCGGATTCACCACGGCTTCGTAACTCGGCCACTCGCGCCTGCGGCGCTCGGGGGCGAAGAGCAGGACCAAGGTCCGCTGGCCTTCGCGCCGCTTGCAATGTCGTGGACAATAACTTAATGTCGTGGACAATAACTGTGACATCTAACCATAAAACGAGCGCTCCCTTCATAGACACGCTTGGTAATCTGCTGGACGCAGGCGGAAGCAGGTTGGAGTCTATTCATTTACAATGAGAGAGCTAACGTGAACACAGATCAAAATAATAGTTCGGAAGCTATGCTCACTGAACTAAATATTGGACCCGATCATCACAAGCCACATAATATTAACAAAATTGTCATACTAAAGTGGCTTTTTTCATCGACACAACAAAGGAGAAAATCAACTTTATTATTGCTCTTTAGCTGTCCCAGCAACACACTCTCGCGGGATCTATAGCACCAGTAAACAGGACATGCGCGAGATTTGCAGTCAGAGCCGGCGCCCACTTAGGAGTCAATTTGTAGGATTTGTGACTGGAGTCAAGCCATCCGACTTTGCAAAACGGGAGGTGAAGTGAGCCGACGATCAAAGTTCGCTGCGCATCATGTAGTGTAATTACCGTAGGAGCTCGCTGGGGCTGTGACGAAAGCAGGCAATGGTCCTGAAAGATACATAACGTATCTTTTGAGTGTTTTATCAACACAAAGCAGCTCTACGGTTTACCCTATAACTCTATGGTTTTACCCAGAGGAAAGTAATCAATTATTTACTCAAGTACTTTTAATTTACCAGAGTATTTTTTTCTCAGCTTGTAGATCTGCTATTTTCAAACATTAGTAGGCCTATTTTTACTTTTTCTACTTTTAATTTTATTCCAATACTTTTGTACTTTTACTCAAGTACGTTTTGATTTTTTACTTAACAGAGTATTTCTATATTGCAGTATTTATACTTTTACTCAAGTAATGAATGTGAGTACCACTGGTTTTACCTCATACTATAATCCAACAATAACAGTAGGGGTAATAATAATAATAATAATAAGGGTAATAATCATATTCGTGTACACTGTAGGGAGCTACAATGGAAAAAACTATGGCTCGTGGACCAACCGGTGACTTTGTACACGACTTCGTACATTTCCCATAGATTCTATGGGACTTGACCACTTGCTCCTGCCCTTCGTGTACACGGTCTGTGCCGTCTATAGTTTCTTAATGGGGGGCAGCAGAGAGCCATATGTACACAGGCCCTAGGTGGTGTCCACGACCAGTAGTTTTACATGAACCCTCAGAGGGACACTGTGGGCTTAACAAGTGGTCCGTGGTGGTTCTCAAAGTGAGGTCGGGGGACCCTCAGAGGGACACTGTGGGCTTATCAAGTGGTCCATGGTCGGTTCTCAAAGTGAGGTCGGGGGACCCTCAGAGGGACACTGTGGGCTTATCAAGTGGTCCGTGGTCGGTTCTCAAAGTGAGGTCGGGGGACCCTCAGAGGGACACTGTGGGCTTATCCATACCTTGGCTACAGGGGGGAAATAATTAAATGTACTTTTCATCGTGCCTGTTGCTAAGGTATGGCAACATGATTGGTGTCTTGCAAGACACCAGTCATGTTGCCATACCTTAGCCTTTCCTGAACTGACGCAGCTGTGAACATGTGTACACAGCCAGCATATTACTCAATGCCAAACTTTGCACACACACTCCTTGCCTGCCAATCCACAACCTCCACCCCTCCAGGGACCCCCAGGGCTTATCTCCCGATTAGGACACTTTCCAGCATAGTGACATGCAGAACAAACTGTCCATATAGTATGGTTTACATAAAAGTCAGTTGTCTTTCACACACACACACACACACACACACACACACACACACACACACACACACACACACACACACACACACATATATATACATATATATATATATATATATATATATATATATATATATATATATATATATATATATATTTCATTTATTTATTTCATAAATATTTTTCATCACAATTGGGTTTGTGGGGAGCCATCCCTGCTTCAAGCTGTCACAGCATGGCACCAACACTTCAAACTAGTTAAAAAACCCAATACAGCAGATCTACAAGCACCTCACAGATCTACAAGCACCTCGCACATGCCAGGGACAGAGTAGGTTGGCCTGTATAAGCCTTGCTGTCAACACACTATACTACACCACTCAGGCCACCAAGCCAGGTGTGGTCAATTAGTGCCTTCTTTTGATCAGTGGCTTCTGCTTGATGAGTGGCACCAGTCTGTCTTTGTTCCCTGGTCAGTCAAGTTCACTGGGAGAGAATGTTTCAGATCAGTGCAAGTGTATTTGTTTTCCATTTGGACTTACTGTGTTTTGTTGGTACAGTATGCGTGCGACTAACTAATATTTCTGATAATTCCAATTTGTTTGTTGTTTAATTAGCCGGATTGTGAATGCCCTGCATTTTTCTTTCATCTTTAGAACCACACGTGTGTAACAAAACAGAGTGGTGATCATTTGGTGTGGGTGAAGAGAAGAAAAACATTTCATTAAAGGAGTAGTTCACCCCCAAAGTGACTTTTTTTCTATTGAACTCAAGTCTCCATGGCGTGAGTAATACATTGAAAAAATAAGTCATTTTGGGGGTGAACTACTCCTTGAATGTCAGTTTTGTGGTGTTTTGACTGGACACCCTGAGGATATTGCCAGATAGACAGACAGACAGACAGACAGACAGACAGACAGACAGACAGACAGACAGACAGACAGAGAATTGTAGGCCTTGCATTTATTTGACTTGGTTCCAACAGATGGCGAAAATAGCTAATCTTCAAGCTCACAATGCCTCACTGTTTGGACAAAGAGTTGAGGCGTTACATTTTGTAAAACACGGCCTTGTGAAAATAGCAGATCTACATGCTCACAACACCTCACAACGCAGGGCGGCGTGAGCATGTAGATCTGAT
Organism: Nannobrachium achirus; assembly: GCF_963921795.1. Taxonomy (NCBI): domain Eukaryota; kingdom Metazoa; phylum Chordata; class Actinopteri; order Myctophiformes; family Myctophidae; genus Nannobrachium; species Nannobrachium achirus. Next base: position 67,054,619 of record NC_137817.1, on the reverse strand, counting down.
ATTTTCACAATTTCTGCCCCTAATATTTAATTTATCATTTTAAAAGTATTAAAAAGTCCTTAAATTGTCTCTTTAGAAATGTGCAGATAGCCTCTGTATACTGTTGAGTGGAAAAACAATGTTTCACATTAAGCTAAACATTTGGGACCACCCAAGATCATTTGGAGACCCCTCTAGGGGTCCCATAGTTGAACCACTGACTTATAAGGGGAGTATGGAGACCCCTCTAGGGGTCCCATAGTTGAACCACTGACTTATAAGGGGAGTATATGAGGCTGGATCCGTCTGGAACACTGCACTAGGCTCTCGCCAGCTCTGTAGCTCTCCACACTTGAACAGTTGTGTCCTTAAATTCAATTATAATAATTAACCCCTGTATATACGGGCAATAGTTTCACATGACTTTGTGTACACAGCCAATAGTTTTACATGAACATGTTCAGGCTTTAGCACAACACGGCCCACCAGAGCCCAATACAGCCTACCAGAGCCCAATAGACTCCAGCAAACCTAAGTCCAGCCCAGTCCTGCCCAATAGGAGTATAGACCAGGGAAGGGGGGTAGTTAGATGACTGCACCAGACTCCACCAGGCTGCTCCATGCTCCAGCCAGCTCTGTAGATCCTGTGTACACGGCACTCCTAACTCGAAAGGTCAAGGAAAAGGGTCGTTTTAGGCGTCAAAACAGGCCCTTTGTCCTTAAAATGAATAAAAAAATCAAAAAAATATGTTTTGTTTCAGGCAGGACACACGTTTCATATTTGAAGCATGCCCGATCTGGTCCATGGCCGGTTCTCAAAGTGAGGTCGGGGGGCCCACAATGTCCCTCTGAGGGGACACGGCACAGATTGTGTACACGAAGGGCAGGAGCAAGTGTTCAAGTCCCATAGAATCTATGGGAAATGTACACAGGCGTTTACAAAGTCTCTGAGTGTCCCACCAGGCTGGAGCAGCCTGGTGTTGTCTGGTGCAGTCCTGTCTACCCTAGTCTGGCCTATTCAAGCCAGATCTGGACAGTAATGGCCTGGTGGAGTCATCTAACTACCCCCTTTCCCCGGTCTATACTCCTACTCGGCTGGGCTGGACTTAGGTTCTCATGACCCTTTACGATTGCGAAAAAGACACCGAAACCCGGATTTTTGTCCTTAAAATCAATAAAAAAATCTAAAAAAATCTGTTTGTTTTACGCAGGAAACACTTTTCATATTTGAAGGATGCCTGATCCGATGGAATGGGTTTCGTGTCTCTCCGACACTTTGAACCCTTTATGATTGCGAAAAAGACACGAAATTTGCACGCCACCAACACGATTACACATTCTTTCGGATAAAAGACACTTATTCTGACTTACTTTTTGACGCTGAATCCAACAAACCCGGTCTCGTGTCTCTACGACACTCCTAACTCGAAAGGTCAAGGAAAAAGCCACTGTGTACACAGGCAATAGTTTTACATGACTTTGTGTACACGGCCAATAGTTTTACATGAACATGTCTAGGCTTTAGTACTGTACTGCCTCGTATAGCCCAACAGAGCCCAGCACAGAACAGCACAGCCCACCAGAGCCCAATACAGCCCCCCAGAGCCCAACAGAGTCCAGCAAACCTAAGTCCAGCCCAGTCCTGCCGAGTAGGAGTATAGACCGGGGAAAGGGGGTAGTTAGATGACTCCACCAGGCCATTACTGTCCAGATCTGGCTTGAATAGGCCAGACCAGGGTAGACAGGACTGCACCAGACTCCACCAGGCTGCTCCAGCCAGCTCTGTAGATCCTTGCACATGCGATTAACCACTGTGTACACGGGCATTAGTTTTAAGTTTTACATGAACCCTCAGAGGGACACTGTGGGCTTATCAAGTGGTCCATGGCCGGTTCTCAAAGTGAGGTCGGGGGGCCCACAGTGTCCCTCTGAGGGGACACGGCACAGACCGTGTACACGAAGGGCAGGAGCAAGTGTTCAAGTCCCATAGAATCTATGGGAAATGTACACAGGCATGTACAAAGTCACCAGTAGTTTTACATGAACCCTCAGAGGGACACTGTGGGCTTATCAAGTGGTCCATGGTCGGTTCTCAAAGTGAGGTCGGGGACCCTCAGAGGGACACTGTGGGCTTATCAAGTGGTCCATGGTCGGTCCTCAAAGTGAGGTCGGGGGACCCTCAGAGGGACACTGTGGGCTTATCAAGTGGTCCATGGTCGGTTCTCAAAGTGAGGTCGGGGGCCCACAGTGTCCCTCTGAGGGGACACGGCACAGACCGTGTACACGAAGGGCAGGAGCAAGTGTTCAAGTCCCATAGAATCTATGGGAAATGTACACAGGCATGTACAAAGTCACCAGTAGTTTTACATGAACCCTCAGAGGGACACTGTGGGCTTATCAAGTGGTCCATGGTCGGTTCTCAAAGTGAGGTCGGGGACCCTCAGAGGGACACTGTGGGCTTATCAAGTGGTCCATGGTCGGTCCTCAAAGTGAGGTCGGAGGACCCTCAGAGGGACACTGTGGGCTTATCAAGTGGTCCATGGTCGGTTCTCAAAGTGAGGTCGGGGGCCCACAGTGTCCCTCTGAGGGGACACGGCACAGACCGTGTACACAAAGGGCAGGAGCAAGTGTTCAAGTCCCATAGAATCTATGGGAAATGTACACAGGCGTGTACAAAGTCACCAGTAGTTTTACATGAACCCTCAGAGGGACACTGTGGGCTTATCAAGTGGTCCATGGTCGGTTCTCAAAGTGAGGTCGGGGGACCCTCAGAGGGACACTGTGGGCTTATCAAGTGGTCCATGGCCGGTTCTCAAAGTGAGGTCGGGGGGCCCACAATGTCCCTCTGAGGGGACACGGCACAGATTGTGTACACGAAGGGCAGGAGCAAGTGTTCAAGTCCCATAGAATCTATGGGAAATGTACACAGGCGTTTACAAAGTCTCTGAGTGTCCCACCAGGCTGGAGCAGCCTGGTGCTGTCTGGTGCAGTCCTGTCTACCCTAGTCTGGCCTATTCAAGTCAGATCTGGACAGTAATGGCCTGGTGGAGTCATCTAACTACCCCCTTTCCCCGGTCTATACTCCTACTCGGCTGGGCTGGACTTAGGTTTGCTGGACTCTGTTGGGCTCTGGGGGGCTGTATTGGGCTCTGGTGGGCTGTGCTGTTCTGTGCTGGGCTCTGTTGGGCTATACGAGGCAGTACAGTACTAAAGCCTAGACATGTTCATGTAAAACTATTGGCTGTGTACACAAAGTCATGTAAAACTATTGCCCGTATATACAGGGGTTAATTATTATAATTGAATTTAAGGACACAACTGTTCAAGTGTGGAGAGCTACAGAGCTGGCGAGAGCCTAGTGCAGTGTTCCAGACGGATCCAGCCTCATATACTCCCCTTATAAGTCAGTGGTTCAACTATGGGACCCCTAGAGGGGTCTCCATACTCCCCTTATAAGTCAGTGGTTCAACTATGGGACCCCTAGAGGGGTCTCCAAATGATCTTGGGTGGTCCCAAATGTTTAGCTTAATGTGAAACATTGTTTTTCCACTCAACAGTATACAGAGGCTATCTGCACATTTCTAAAGAGACAATTTAAGGACTTTTTAATACTTTTAAAATGATAAATTAAATATTAGGGGCAGAAATTGTGAAAATATCAGATCTACATGCTCACGCCGCCCTGCGTTGTGAGGTGTTGTGAGCATGTAGATCTGCTATTTTCACAAGGCCGTGTTTTACAAAATGTAACGCCTCAACTCTTTGTCCAAACAGTGAGGCATTGTGAGCTTGAAGATTAGCTATTTTCGCCATCTGTTGGAACCAAGTCAAATAAATGCAAGGCCTACAATTCTCTGTCTGTCTGTCTGTCTGTCTGTCTGTCTGTCTGTCTGTCTGTCTGTCTGTCTGTCTGTCTGTCTGTCTATCTGGCAATATCCTCAGGGTGTCCAGTCAAAACACCACAAAACTGACATTCAAGGAGTAGTTCACCCCCAAAATGACTTATTTTTTCAATGTATTACTCACGCCATGGAGACTTGAGTTCAATAGAAAAAAAGTCACTTTGGGGGTGAACTACTCCTTTAATGAAATGTTTTTCTTCTCTTCACCCACACCAAATGATCACCACTCTGTTTTGTTACACACGTGTGGTTCTAAAGATGAAAGAAAAATGCAGGGCATTCACAATCCGGCTAATTAAACAACAAACAAATTGGAATTATCAGAAATATTAGTTAGTCGCACGCATACTGTACCAACAAAACACAGTAAGTCCAAATGGAAAACAAATACACTTGCACTGATCTGAAACATTCTCTCCCAGTGAACTTGACTGACCAGGGAACAAAGACAGACTGGTGCCACTCATCAAGCAGAAGCCACTGATCAAAAGAAGGCACTAATTGACCACACCTGGCTTGGTGGCCTGAGTGGTGTTGACAGCAAGGCTTATGCAGGCCAACCTACTCTGTCCCTGGCATGTGCGAGGTGCTTGTAGATCTGCTGTATTGGGTTTTTTAACTAGTTTGAAGTGTTGGTGCCGTGCTGTGACAGCTTGAAGCAGGGATGGCTCCCCACAAACCCAATTGTGATGAAAAATATTTATGAAATAAATAAATGAAATATATATATATATATATATATATATATATATATATATATATATATATATATATATATATATGTGTATATATATATATATGTGTGTGTGTGTGTGTGTGTGTGTGTGTGTGTGTGTGTGTGTGTGTGTGTGTGAAAGACAACTGACTTTTATGTAAACCATACTATATGGACAGTTTGTTCTGCATGTCACTATGCTGGAAAGTGTCCTAATCGGGAGATAAGCCCTGGGGGTCCCTGGAGGGGTGGAGGTTGTGGATTGGCAGGCAAGGAGTGTGTGTGCAAAGTTTGGCATTGAGTAATATGCTGGCTGTGTACACATGTTCACAGCGGCGTCAGTTCAGGAAAGGCTAAGGTATGGCAACATGACTGGTGTCTTGCAAGACACCAATCATGTTGCCATACCTTAGCAACAGGCACGATGAAAAGTACATTTAATTATTTCCCCCCTGTAGCCAAGGTATGGCAGCTGCCATAGCTTGCCATACCCAATTGACGCCCCTGCATGTTCACCTCCAGTAGGTTGGGAAAGTAGCCTGCCACCCTGTGGAAATAGGCTTGAACTGCAAGATAGGACCCTAAAACAAATAAAATGGAATAAAAAAGCATCCGTAAGACGGATGGGCGAACAAGTGGTGTCCATACGTAGATGGGGTCCCAGAGGACATGTAGAGCCCACCCCCTTATTTTTCACGCCCCCAGGGAACACACAGCGGGGTTTGGAAATTTGTCGTGTACACCAGCCCTAGGACCTCGGCTTCGTGGACCGATTTAACGATAGGGGTAATAATAATAATAATAATAATAATGATGAATTGGCTAATCATTGACAGCAACTTAAAAAAAAGCTTATAGCTCCAAAGTGGCCTACAACTACTATAGTAATAATACAGTAATATAGACTTTCTATGGACTTTGAGCTTTAACCAAAAAACTTCCTTCATAGGTTTGTTCACCATTCCAATTGGATTCAACTAACAATGTCCCACTGTACCTCTGATAATAGTTTTGTAAGGTTTTACAATAGAAAAGTGGAGAAATATAGCTGCAAAGTTGCCTACAACGCATATATTACTTAGGCTATTTCTCTGGACTTTGAGGTTTAACCAAAAAACTTCCTTCATAGGTTTGTTCACCATTCCAATTGGAATCAACTAACAATGTCCCACTCTACCTCTGATAATAGTTTTGTAATGTTTTACAGTAGAAAAGTGGAGAAATATAGCTTCAAAGTTGCCTACAACGCATATTACTTAGGCTATTTCTCTGGACTTTGAGCTGTAACCAAAAGACATCCTTCATAGGTTTGTTCACCATTCCATTTGGAATCAACTAACAATGTAACACTCTACCTCTGATAATAGTTTTGTAAGGTTTTACAGTGGAAATGTGGAGTAATATAGCTCCAAAGTGGCCTACAAGTACATATTTTAGACGATTTCTCTAGACTTTGAGCATTAACCAAAACACTTCCTTCATAGGTTTGTTCACCATTCCAATTGGATTCAACTAACAATGTCCCACTGTACCTCTGACAATAGTTTTGTAAGGTTTTACAGTAGAAAAGTGGAGAAATATAGCTTCAAACTTGCCTACAACGCATATATTACTTAGGCTATTTCTCTGGACTTTGAGCTTTACCCAAAAAACTTCCTTCATAGGGTTGTTCACCATTCCAATTGGAATCAACTAACAATGTCCCACTCTACCTCTGACAGTAGTTTTGTAAGGTTTTACAGTAGAAAAGTGGAGAAATATAGCTTCAAAGTTGCCTACAACGCATAATACTTAGGCTATTTCTCTGGACTTTGAGCTTTAACCAAAAGACTTCCTTCATAGGTTTGTTCACCAATCCAATGGGACTCAACTAACAATGTCCCAATGTACCTCTGATAATAGTTTTGTAAGGTTTTACAGTAGAAATGTGGAGTAATATAGCTCCAAAGTTGCCTACAACGCACATATTTTAGACACTTTCTCTGGACTTTGTGCATTAACCAAAAAACCTCCTTCATAGGTTTGTTCACCAATCCAATGGGACTCAACTAACAATGTCCCAATGTACCACTGATAATAGTTTTGTAAGGTTTTACAGTAGAAAAGTGGAGAAATATAGCTTCAAAGTTGCCTACAACGCACATATTTTAGACACTTTCTCTGGACTTTGTGCATTAACCAAAACACTTCCTTCATAGGTTTGTTCACCATTCCAATTGGATTCAACTAACAATGTCCCACTGTACCTCTGATAATAGTTTTGTAAGGTTTTACAGTGGAAATGTGGAGTAATATAGCTCCAACGTTGCCTACAAGTAATATAGTAATTTGTAATATAGACTTTCTCTGGACTTTCAATCAAAAACCTCCCTTCATTTGTTTGTTCACAATTCCAATGGGAAACAATTAACCAGGTCCCGCTGTACCTCTCATACAGTTTTGTATGATTTTACTGTATAAATGTGGAGTAATATAACTCCAAAGTTGCCTACAACTCCATATTCTACTTAAACAATTTCTCCGGACTTTGAGCTTCAACCAAAAACCTTACGTCATAGTTCTGTTCAGAATTCCAATGGGAAACAATTAACCATGTCCCTCTGTAACTAGGGATGGAGCTCGTACATTTTTATTGATAATGAGCACCTTATCGATCATGCTTATTGAGCCGGGCTTTTATCGAGCCCACTATTGAGCATTTTCTAATATTTTGTGGAAAGATATGAGACGACAAATTCAGAACATAACTGGTATCTTTTATTATTGGCCAGTTGTTGCGCCTGTGAGTTTGTGGCTGACCACCATCTATGAAGATGACAAATGGCAAAAGTAACAAATATCTTTAAAACAATCATTCGTTAGTGTGCAATAACTGTGAAAAATGGCTTTATATTATGGATAGTACTGTACTCATTTCTTTTTCGCCTCTTGTCTTGATTGTTTAAACATGACATCATGGTCCGCTATGCTCGACAACGAGCTTCATAAGCCCAAATCTTATTGTTACCGGGTACTCAATAAATCTGTTATGGAGCTACCTTTGTTTAGGGCTCCATCCCTATCTGTAACTCTGATAACAGTTTTTGAGCGTTGCAAACCGCTCCTATAAGTGGCTGTGCGTGTGTTCGTAGCCTTTTTCCTCAGCGCTTTTGCTATAGTAAAATGTGTGAGCGTAGCATCGTGTTTGTCTAGTGATGTCATATGTCGTATGCCTGTAGCCTTTTTCCTCAGCGTTTTGCCATAGTAAAATCTGTGTACATAGCATCATGTTTGTCTAGTGATGTCATATGTTGTGTGTCTGTAGCCTTTTTCCTCAGCGTTCTGCCATAGCAAAATGTGTGTGTGTAGCACGTAAACCGCTCCATAGAGGGGCTGTGCGTGTGTCTGTAGCCTTTTTCCTCAGCGTTTTGCCATAGTAAAATTTGTGAACGTAGCATCATGTTTGTCTAGTGATGTCATATGTCGTAGGGGTCTATGGCTGCCGGCATGTTCTGCAACACCAGGGCAGTTCATTGCAAAATACATTTGGAGGAATTTGGACACATTTTGGATGGTACCATTCCTCGCAGTTGTCGCATTGCACCATCAACTCTTTGTTGCGGGCAGTGCGGCAAATGCAGTAGACTTTGATTTTTGTACTTATTGATTCCTTTTTGGGGGTTGTTTGACTGTAGTCAAATTGAATTTTGTTATTGATTATTGAGGAGAATAAAGACCTCCTCAATCTCCCCTCGGTGAATGCACACATCTCAGGTAGAATGCCATTGCATATTGCATATGCAAAGGCCACAGAATAAAGCCCACAATTACTCCCATTGCTTTGTTGTTGCGCAGCTGGCAGCAGAACCTCTAAATGGGACGAATTGGTTCTGACCAGCCAGGACAGTGCCTGTTTGGTGGACTTGTCCAGTCCTCCACTTAGGCTGTCGTATATCACTATTTGGTCTCCTCCACAAAACATGTTGCTCACCGTAACCCAGTGGCTTTGTCTCACGTTCAAAAATTGGATAAAATTCCCATCAGGAGTGCCTATAACACCCCCTCTGGGAATTGTGGCAAATGGCAGCACCGATTGGAAGCCCTGGATTTGTGGGTTTTCTTTTGCAAGTAGATAACTGGCGTGATCCATGTGCAAATCGGTCAGCCAGAAATCTTTTTGCAGAATTTTTAATTTGTCTCTGATTTTTAATGGCTTATTGATCTTGCATGGTGGAATCTTGTCTCTTCTGTCATCTGGCCAATTTGGTCCCATGAGTTTTGCGAATCCTCTTCTCTTCTTCACTTTCTGTGACAGACAGACAGACAGACAGACAGACAGACAGACAGACAGACAGGCAATTAAATTACAATAATCTTTTAAAAACAATAGTCCACTAACATGTTGGCAATGATATTTTTTAAGGTCAAGTAACATAGATGTTTGACTACATTATATTTATACATTGTTATTTAAATATCTTCAATATAAAACATTCTGTGACATCAAAACTACCCCATTAACGTTTCAGGCATTTCTAAAACTACGCAGACAAGGACTATTATAATTCTCAATACTTACAGCAAAGGGGTGGAAATAAAGACAAGACATGCATTATTACTGTATTGCGACCGAAGGTCGCAGTTTAGTATGATAAACATCATGTCTCTGTCCGCCCTTCCGCCCGACCGTCTGTCCGTGTACGCTTTTTTACGGCCTATGGGTATACCGCTCTGACATCAGCTCTGACATCACTTTGATGTCAGGGGACCACACTAACAGAATCCCTTTTATGCCCATATATTGAGATCCCTGGTATTATCAATATTAAGCCCATATCCCAGCCCAACAGGACTAGTCCCTGGTGTCAGCAATATTAAGCCCATATCCCAGCCCAACAGGACTTTGTATTGAAATGCCCATATTTGGAGGAAGACAGCCCATATCTGTGCAGCTGATTCTACAAACAGGGATCTCCATATGTTGTCATAAAAGGGATTGTTTGTATGATGTCAGATGTCATAGTATAACTTTCACCTAACGAAAAACTGTGTAACCATGTTTGAGGTCTCACAGCTTATCTCTATACAGTGCATAGATCTCCATATATGGCTTCCAGGGGTATACATCTTGACAATGTGTGTGTGTGTGTGTGTGTGTGTGTGTGTGTGTGTGTGTGTGTGTGTGTGTGTGTGTGTGTGTGTGAGAGAGAGAGAGAGTGAAAGCCTAAGGATCAGGTCAGAGGATACTGAATACACTGGAGAAGCTGTTGCCTTTGAAGAAAAGAAAATCAAACTTTAATGTCTATTATGAGCTTGTAAATTGCTAATTTCACATTTTAAAATGGTTGTAAAATAGTCATCAAAATGAACAGGTTTGGGACAAATGTTGTCCCTTTATAGCAACAAACTAAAACAATTAAATTCTGACTTGACTCTTGACTCTGTCTCGGACTAAGGGACTACCCACTGGTCCGCTCGAGTCAAGAGCCAAGACAATAATAAAATAATTGTATTATACCCATATTAAAAGAGAACCTTCGATCTGGTGCTTTTCATTGATGAATTAATAGATGATGCGTGTAATTGTTTTATTAAGAAAACCCCTAGTCTGGAAAATGAGTCAAAAAGTGGAAATAACATCTGGTAATATAAACCTTTCAAGATATTATATTATGTCCAGAGAATCGCATGACATAATACATAGGTATCTATTTTCTTCTTTTTTCTCTCAAAGTGCACTAGAGCAATACATTTAACTTATAAATGCAATGAAAAGCGATAATACCCACCGACCACATCTCAGTAGGCCTACCGTACCTATGATATGATATGATATAGTACTTTATTGTCAGTTCACACTGAAATTTGTCTTGCGACACAGCAGGTCATGTATGCGACACATAACATATATACACACATTTAACACATGTAACAAAAAAAGACAAGACTGGTTTACATACATAAGGATAATATAGACAAGAGCAGTGTCCACCGCCAAGCCTACCTATGGCCAAGCTCCTGATTAAGCCTTAAAGTCGACTGATGGACAAAGGACCTTTTCAGTTTGACCTTTTTGTATGCTGGAACTTCGTATCTCCTTCCTGAAGGCAGCAATCTATATTCTCTATGCAACACATGGCTACTATTAGAGGTAATATTTCTTGCCAACCTTAGAATGCTGTTATCATACGTATTCGTATATAGCCTCTGAAGTGGTTGTCCAACTATCTTTGAACAAATGTTCAGTTGTTGCAGCAGTTGTGACTTTAGGGCTGCAGACAAGCATCCATACCAGGTGGTACTACAGTACTGGAGAACACTCATAATGACAGACGTGAAAAACATAAGAAGAATCTGTCTACTAGCACCAAATGATCTTAAACGGCGAAGGAAGTAGATTCTTTGCTTTGTTTTCTTACACACAGATTCAATCTGATCTTTCCATGACAAAAGATTGTCTATTACTACTCCGAGGTACGTATACGAGCATACCTGGTTGATCTGTTCACCATGAATAGTAATGGGAGATCTGTGTGTATCTGGTGGTGCACCAAAAACAATCTCTTCTGTCTTTTTTGTGTTAATGATGAGAGCGTTGTTATCACTCCATTCAACCACCTTATTCACTCTGAGTTGGTGCAGTCCAGGATCACTGGAACTATCTAAGAGTGAAATTAAAACTGTATCATCAGAGTACTTTAGAATGTGTTGGTCTGGATCCTTAGTACGACCTTCAGACAGACATTCCTCAGTACGACAGCTGTCAGTATAAAGGGTGAAAAGTATAGCTGAGCTTACACAACCTTGGGGGGCCCCAACATTAGTTGTTACTGCTGAGGAGAGGGTTCCGTTCACTTTCACCCAATGAGATAAAAAAAAAAGAAAAAAAAAAGTATCTGGTCTCGCTTACAAATGTAATGAAATGCGATAATACCCATTGACCACACCTCAGTACCTATCACATGAGGTTTTTCCTTTTTTTACATTTATTATCTGGTCGACCCGTTGGTCTCAGTCTCGACTCCGACACGACCACCTCCCACACTCGGTCTTGACTCTGACTCCCGGATTGTACCCTCTTGGACTTGGTCTGGACTTGGCCTCGCTTTAGGTGGACTTCACTACAACACTAGTCTTCAGTTTCAGCAGACACTGGAGAAACTGTTCCCGTAGAAGGGGTGTCACACTCACACATCTTTGAACTGTATGTCAACATGTCAAAGAAAAGTAACTAATTTTTAGCATAGTCTATATACAGTAAATACGTAATCATAACCCATAGATTTTTATTTTGAGCTTGTAAATTGCCTATATTCCCATTTTAAAATGTGTGGAAAATAGTAATCAAAAGGTATTGAAAAGGTTGAAAGAGTTGAAAAGGTATTCGAGAGACCTTGTGAAATGGATACAAACACAACTATTTATATATACTGTAAGTGGTTCTCAAAGTTGGGTCTAGAGATCTCCAGTGGTCCGGGTTAGGGTCACAGCAGGTGTCTTGATTGGGTTCCCAGTGACATAAATTTGATCTGCTTTAACCCTGTACATTATACATTGGCTATTTCAAGCTAACAGCTCACAATGCAACACCCTACTTGTTAATTCTGACATTTAAAAAAAAACAAAAAATAGGAAATTGTGGAATATTTGTGAAACTAAAATCTTTTAAGCAGGTAGGCCTACTTTGTAATGAAATGAGTTTTGTCAGCAAAATACTGATCTATAACAAATTCATGCTGCAATCGAGGCTATTCTTTATATATCTTTATTACTGCCTAATCAAAGGCTCAGAACAAGGCTCAGAACAACTGTGAACAATTTAGTCCAACAAGTCAGAAATTTTAGAAACACACAGCGTAATTTATAACGTCCTGCTGCTCGGTCACAGGGTGAAAATATGGTCATGGTCATATTTCCCCCAGTGACTGAGCATCAAGACGTTTTAGCATAATTAATGTTGGCACAGTTGACACAAACCCGGAGGTTGGTCAGCATAATATCTAGGGTATTCCCCACGCTTCCGGTTTCCGTTGAAGCCAACTGATTCTTTGTATTGCTCGCCACAATCCACGCAATGGATTATTGCGAACCCCAGCCTGGCCTCCTCCCTACAGATTGCGGGGTAATAAGTCCACCTCACCTCACCTGTTCCAAAAAACAGAATAAAAGCAATTATGGCGTATGAAAGCAAATACGTCTTATATAAAAACGTGATTTAGTCACATAATGGCATTTACCATCGAGCCAGGCCATATGCGCCTGTAATCTGAATGACAGGTCTTTTGTGAAGTCCCGCAAGGCCTTGCAGGTAAGAGCAAGTTGGAGGTAGGCGATGTCTCCTTGCATCAGCACTACCTCCACAAGCACCTTGGTGAGGATCTCCGGTGGAAGATATAAGACAAAAAAAAAATGTTTTTACCTGTTGATCAATATCAATTCTAAATCATCATTGATTTTTTTCAATTCTTGCACTTTACCTGTAAAATCATTGGCGTGTCGGGTGCCTTTTGGGGGGAAAAAAAGGTTTTTGTCACAAGTATCACAGTGAAACTATGACTAATTAAAGGATTGACATGAACAACTTAACTGTGAACATGTGAAATTATATGTTAAGCACTCACCCACAGTACAGCCTCTCTGTTCGTATTGCGGCCCTCACCTGGTGTCTAACATTAAAAAAAAGAAGTTACAATGGGGTACTGGAGATTGCAATAGTGACCATTTGTGTTTGAAATTTCACAATGCAATATAGAATGTATTAGCGGAACTAATCATTAGCGCAGATATCATCTGAGACTCCAATACCACACTAGATGAGGTTTCTTAAGGCTCAAACTCAAAATACGGTATACAAGACCCGCCTGGAACATTTCAGGCCAATTGAGACTGCTTACGAAAAATTATACTATGTCAAATTATACTTTAGATGTATTGTTACTTATTACGCTGCCAAAAGCTGTTAAAAATGCACATCTTACATATTCTACTTCTTTAACAGGTCAGTAGAGATTGCTGCTTTATTTTATGGCCTTTTTAGCTGATTGTTGCTGATTCGGGCTGCCGAGCATTTAGTCAGCAACCTGGCCAACTCGGGAACAATGTAAATAGGGAATGAATGCCCTTCCCTTTAATGCAAACCCCATTATACCTGTTGTCATAGGATCCGTTTTGACAATCTGTTTGCGTGTGTCCATTTATGCCCATATATGGAGATATCTGTCTATCTACGTCCATTTTATGCCCATATATGAAGATCTCTGTAGGACCCGTTTTGACCATCTGTTTGCCTGTGTCCATTTATGCCCATATGAGTTATCTGTCTCTAAGCGTCCATTTTATGCCCATATATGGAGATCTCTGTAGGACCTGTAGCATTTTTTGTTGACTCATGTGGTCGTTGAGTCGGTGGCCAGAACGACTCATCGTCCCCCTCTGCCAGGTCACACACAGTTTGAATTAATCTGAGAAACTCCAAACTAAGTCTGAAATACTTAACTAGGAGAATAATGGCCATATTGTTGGTTTCAGGCATAAACTATTATTATTCATAAGATGATGTCCTATTTTTAACATAAAATGTTAACATGTATGGTGTAACATTTCCCTCAGAAGGAGTGTCACTGGTTTCTTCGAGCTGTATGGCAACATGTCACAGAATAATTTATTACATTTTGTCATATACATAACATGTAGTGTTAATGAATTATTTTTAACATAACATATGCATGAGTGCGGTACCTTTGTTCATCATAAAATAGAGTAACACCCATTAGTGACAATAGTCATTCAACAATGTGTTTGTAGGAAGAACTTCGTACCGTTCGTGGCGTGTTGATTGCAATGATTAACACATTAATATCCACATGCAGAGAGACACACACATGCACAAGTCTCAAGTCTTCCTTTGCCCAATAGTCAGGGGATATCCTAAAAAGTCCTGGAATTCCTTACCAAAAATGTTATTCACCAATGTGTTTGTAAAGGTGTCTAGTAACACATCCCACAAAGACTGAAATTCAGTTTCCCTAGGAGAATCCTTGACAGCTGCTGAAAGTTGGGGTCCCATTAAATGAACTATACAGGATAAAACACACCAAAATAAATATGCTTTAAGTAGAATTAGAGGGGTCAAACTAGGGGTTTTGCATGATTCTGAATCCATTGAAAGCATTTGTTTTGTACACTAGCTGAGTATCTTAAGATGGTTGGATGTGATGATAAGCTATAAGCTAAGTTGATCCTGGCGATAAGGTCTGAGTCGAGGAATGCTCTCTTCCCTGGTGAGAATTGCCCCTTTATATAGGGCTTGTTTGTGTATTGTATGACATCACGCCACATCATCAGCTGTGGACTCTGTGATGTCATCGTATCTCCATATATGGCCATCTCCGTATATGGAGATATAAGTCGTCCATGCCCAAGTATGGGCTGGTGAGGTCAGACTTTGTGTGATGCGTAGGTTATCTCCATATATGGAGATTCAACATTCCAGGTGTAACTATGGCTGCCCGTATGACGTGAGAGGTGGAGGTTGTGATATTTGTGAGCTTATCTCCCGATTAGGGAGTCTTACTGGTCATATGAGTTCACTTTGACACGTTTCATGTCGATCCATGCCTCTGTTCAACTCTCTGACTTTTACCCTCTCTGTCTCTATCACTGCTGCGTGCTGTCTGCTTCTCATGGTGCCTGATTTATGATTAGTCGTATGACTGTGTGGCGCACAGAACATTAGATTTCCCTCCGTGCCACATTGTAGGGTTTGTAGATCAGGCAGTGGGCGTGTACTTGCACTTGTGTGCTGTTCCCACTCCAGTCTGTGACTGACTGGTAGTGAGTATTTCTGCTGATATAACCATTGACCATTGAGTTTTAATTCCCATCGCAAGCAATCATGATACAACCTGGGCGGATGGATGTGGACGGTATGAAAAGTGTGTCTGCGTGCGCGCGCATGTGCATGTATGTGTCAATGTGTTGTGTGTGATTGAGAGAGAGAGTGAAGGAGGGAGGGAGAGAGAGAGAGAGAGAAAGAGAAAGAGAGATCTGTCGATCAGCTGCAGCTGACGGTCACCCGCTGCTGTTCCAGACGAGATCCCAGAAAAATATCAAACATGTTTGAAAAGAGTCGGGCTGGCCCCGATCGTCCTCCGAGCCACTCGGCTGGGCTCCGAGTGGATCTGTGAGACCTCACGCTAGACGACATTCATGCCCGATAGTCGGGCCCGTTTTAGTCGGAGGCAGCCCGATTGTCGGGAGGGTAATTAAATAGCCCGATTATCGGCTAGTGTAGGGCCGCCTTTAGGGGGGCGACATTTCACAGGAGAACAACACAGTATGAATGAGTCTGATAACGCCAGTCTGGCAGCAATTATTATATTTCATAGTGGCTACATAGTGGCTACATAGTGGCGTGGCACCCTCGGAGACCTGGCGCTCCAGGCGAGCGCCTGTTTCGCCTCTGCCAATGGGCGGCGCTGACCTGATGCAGTCCACAATGTGTGTATATGGAGTGTGTGTGTGTGTGTGGGGGGGGGGGGGGGGGGGGGGGGCACCTGAAGCAGTCCACAATGTCAGGAGTGGACAAGCCTATAGAGCGCTGCTGTGTAGTTGCGGTGTTGGCGCAAAGCCGTACGCACACATGCACGCACACACACACGCACAGGCACAGGTGCCGCTTGACACCACAGCAACTTGGACTCCTCATGCATAAAAGGAAGCATGAGGTCAGTCCGTTGTATCCCCAGGCGTGGCAGAGGGAGAGCAGAGCCCAGGATTACATAGGCAATTGGCACTGGCACATTTCTGTTATTTTTTATTTTATTAAAATTTTGCCATTTGTGCCTCAATGGCGTTTCCAATGAGACCAAAGATGAGCTCCATGAGGCCCCTGACAAATCCGTGGGTCACCAGGTCCGCGTTTGACAGCCTCCTCAGCAGCCCCTCCTTTGCAGTGGTAAGGTTGGCCCTGAAATGAGCATATAATGGCTTTGAGAAGAATTGTACTAATTTTACATACTACAAGAATGTAGAGAAACCTGCAGCAAAGAATCTTGATATTTAATATATTATTACTGAACATATTTAACTCTCTCTTGACAATAAGGAAGGGACACGTTCATATTTAGTGTGTTGACTGTCATTAAGCATGCATTCCTTGATCTGTTCAGTTATTGATAAAAGGAATTCACCACTACGGCCAGAAATCATCATGTGGATCTCATTAATTATTTGATGGTGTACAATATGTATTCCAGGGCGTGAATTTGGGACCACATTGATGTCTTTCAAATCGACTTCATCCTTAAGCACCTCCACAAGGCTCCCAAGAACCGCCTCCACTTCCCCTGCAAAAAAAAAAAAAAAAATATATATATATATATATATATATATATATATATATATATATATATATATATTATACACACACACACACACACACACACACACACACACACACACACACAAATATATAATTGTTTAAATTGCAAGTAGGCACCTCAAAAAGGGGGCCAATATAAGGTGTACAAATACAAAACTTACCTTCACAGAGTCTGGAGAACAGGGAGGAAACAGCAGTGACTCTAGCAGGCTGCACTCCCACTGCCATCAGCTTGTCTTTGAGTGCATTCCTGCAGGTATTGTCCGTCCTTGTGTAGGCCACCAAACTGGAAAAGGACATGCTCTCTGGCGGGGCCACCCGGCGCTTGAGCTCCTCCACAGAAATGGTGCATCTGTGAACACAAATGTGATTATATGAATATTTAATGTTGAAGTACAAGAGATTTGAATCACATGCGAACACCATTAGTGCATTCTCTGCTTTCTCCACTGAAAACACAAATCTATGATGTGTATGGAACAGCCTTCTACTGGGTGGTCTCCAAGCTTCTCAATGAAGACATTATGGATTCAGAGTCTGTTCCAATTCTAACTCAAGATCTTGTCCTCTTTCTTCTCTTAAGTCTAAACCCCACACCCCAACCCATCGTTGTTTTATTTGAAGCCTGTCTCACTACCCAATCCCTTATTTTAAACAGAAACGGAAATAAAACAATTAATGGAATTACAAAGACTCACATATGCAGCATTATTGGCAGCTTTGTCTTTGCCAGATTATTTCTCTCTCTCTCTGTCTCTGTCTCTCTCTCTCTCTCTCTCTCTCTCTCTCTCTCTCTCTCTCTCTCTCAACGTCTGTAATATCAAAATACATTAATGAAAATCATACATTTTTTTTGATGATCCAGAGCTCAATGGCAGTATCATTGACACCTCCTTAAAGTGACTGGCATTAGGGTCACTGGGGGGAGTGGTGGCAGCCATTCGGCAATCTCTATAGAGAAACGAAATAGAAAGGACATGAACAAAACAAAATGTTATATGTTTACCCTTCCAATCTAACATGTGTACAGTTGTTTTTGGTATAACATTGTCTTTGCTTTGATGATGTGAATATTTAAAAGGTGTCTCTCTCTCTCTCTCCCAATCAATCACCTGCAAATTAATCATACACCCATTAGCATTGAGTTAGTTGAATTACAAGTCACATGCAAATGATTCACTTGATGAACTGCCTGAAAAGCTTACCAGCATCAGTGAAACCTAAAAAAGTTTCGTCCTCGCTTTCTCCACTTTCAAAGAGAGCCTGGACATTAGCTGGCTCTGGGCGGCCACGGGTGCTCGGCCCTATTAACTCATTCCCTGCCAGGCCCGATAGTCCCGAGATTATTCCAATGTCTTTCCCCGCCAGGCCCGATAGTCCCAAGAATTAAAAAAAAAAAAAAAAAAAAAAAATTTTTTTTCAAAAAAATTTTTTTTTCAAAAAATGTTTTTGACCCCAAAAAATGGAGTAGGCATGATAGCAATCGCGAAATTGCATGTTTAACCCCCATAGCAACCCCATCTTTCAAGCATGGCAGCCATTTTGGCAGCCATCTTTGTTAAACATAGTGGCTGTTATCTCATGAATGCCTGAACGGATTTCCATTCGGATTTTTTTGTTTGAAAGCTGTGAGCAATGTGGACACACGTGGTGCATTATCTAGGCATGGGTGTGCATGATCCGTGCACACCCAATTACATGGAAGTCTATGGAGACGAATGGCAGGTGGGAGTACGGAGGTATGTTAAAATGGCGGTCAATGTGTTAATGTTCAAATACACAAATCATATAATTTATCACATCCATCATTTACACATTCAGAAGATTTTGTCTACAAATAAACAAATCCCATTCTAGACAGCATCAGCATATTTGACAGACAATTCAAATAATGGCAAATAAACAACACATTAATGCAGAAACAGTAGACATTATCAATATGGACGCCTACCTGCACCCTTCTCCTCCTGGTGCTTAGTTTTTCTTGTTCTTTTTGGCATGTTCTGAGACGATGTAAAACAAGAGACAGATTAACAATGCAACAAAATTGATTGTGTATGCAATGAAGTTGCTAAAATGAAAATCAACGTGTCTTCAAACGCAGGTGGTGATAATTTAAAATCTTTCACAGGAAATTACGTCAATACGAAGGCAAAGCTCATTATCTTCAGGCATTTTCACCTGGCGTTAACTGAAACAGTATGCTGAAAGTGTTTCTCCCCAAAGAAATTAAATCGATACTCATATAGGCCTTTTTAGATTAATTATTTCATAATTGATGGAAGAAGAGGGTGCGTTTTCAGGTGGTTGTTTTGTGCACTTGGAAGAGCACGTGGTAAGTGTCTTAACATTAAGAATGTCTACCTTTACACTCAGACTGGAAAATCAGATGTTCTCGGTTCTGTAGCAACAGCACTAGGGTGGAAATTGACATGGGAATGGTTAAATTGTTGGTCTGATATGAAATGTTTGACTCTTGCAGACTCCATGACAAACCCCATGCTGTGTCCGGGTCCGCATCAGTGTTCCGACGGGCCGGTATTCCGACACTAAAACGAACCCTAACTCTACCCCCAACCCTAAACCTAACCTCAGTAAACCTTACCTCAGTAACTAACCTGCCTTACGCTAAGTAACTAACCTGCCTTACGCTAAGTAACTAACCTGCCTTACGCTAAGTAACTAACCTGCCGACGCTAAGTAACTAACCTGCCGACCATGTCGGAACAGCGGATAGTCGGGATAGTGAGCGCTTCCCGCTGTGTCCGGCCTGCCGGAGCCTTATTGGATGCAGGGGCTGCATGGAGGCCTTGGTTGGGAGAGGACACAGTGCCTGCCCTAAATGCAGGGCCCCCAACCTGGAGGCCAACATTTTTGAGGTAGTTGGCCTCGAAGAAATTTTTGCTATCCACAGGCCAAATGTCCGGGAGTGAGATGATTAATCTTTTTTTATTTTTTTTAGATGTTTTGTGTTTTTATTTTACTATTTTACTTAGTTTAGATGGAAAGGGGGGGGGGGGGTCTGCAGGTGTTTTTTTTTTTTTGAAGGGTATATTTTGAATGGCAAGCTGCATCTACCCAGTTCTATGTAGGCCATGACATTTAATGAAATGTTAAACTAGGCCCTGATCCTAAAACGGTTCAACCATTGGTCTAATTGAATGTTTGGAATGTTTGTGGTATTTGTCTCCGCCAGGCCGAAAGGCATGGCCGAAACTGTTTTCGCCCTTGTCTGTCCGCACCCTTCTGTTTGTGGACAGCTAATCTCTGCCACCGTTGGAACCATGGCAGTGAACCGCACACTCCCTGGGTGCCAAAGCATAACCTCTGCCCAGATTTTTTGTGAGAGGGTCCATGGTTGCGGCCCTGGAAATGGTTGGTGTTGACCGGAACACAGTTGTTGGTCTGGCACCAATAGCCGAATTGCCTATTGGTGACCCTGAAGCCTACCAGGAACTTCTAGGTCGCCGTCCCGTCAGGGGCAAACTGTCTGAGTTTGTAACCCAATGCCAAGAGGCAATTGACGAGAATGACAGAATTAAAGAGGCAGTCAAAACGTTTAAGGAGGGGAAGCTTTTGCCTCTTGGCATATAAAAATGATTAATGATTATTATCGTCTTGCTAAAGAAGTTCATCCCCAAAAGCCTTTTTTTTCTATTGATTACTCATGCCATGGAGACTTGAGTTCAATAATATTTTGGGGTTTTTGTCGCATTCCAAAGTCAAAGATGGGATTACAAAAAAATTAGATTCCATTGATTCCGGATGGGGTTTAATTTACTTTAATACGATTTTTGTCTTGGGAATGCGACAACTACAAAAATGTAACTCAAGTCTCCAAGGCATGAGTAATCAATAGAAAAAAAACTACATTTGTGTTAGAAATGTTTGCATAAAACAATTTTTTCAAACATTTGCACACTTTGTTCTGTACTTTTATTTCCGGTTTCTATGTCAGGTTTCTATGTCAGTGGTGCTCAAACTTTTTCATGTGAAGGGCCCTCAAAATATTTAGTTCCAGTGACCCCCCAGAAGCAAAATTGTAGTCAAAAATGTTCGCTTTAAAAAAAATAAAAAATAAAATAAAATAAAATAAAATAAAAATTCAAATACTTTTCAAAATTAGCAGATGTACTAGCTTGCCTATGAGCTTGTAGATCTGCTATTTTTCAATAGCTGTTAGTAAGTAACTCAGTCACTCAGTAACTCAGTTGTAAAGATTTCTACCTCTTTAATGCTTACTTTACCGACACAGGTTTTGGAGAGACTATGGACAGGCTCTGACTCAAGAATGCACTTTTATTTTTGTATTTGTTTTTGTTAAAGCCTAAAGGGTTATGTTTGTACATTTTCTAACCTGACATATTTATCTTTGTGCCTAATGTTTATTGTTGTTTCTAAAGTAAAACATTGTACATATGCTTAAATGTTTGTTTTCCTTTGAATTTCCTTTACATTAGTGGTCTCCAAAGGAGGGCTAGGTGCATGTTAATAAGACACTTTAGAGGATATTGTTTCCAGATTTTAAAGTAACCTTTGACAACTTGGAACAACAGCAACCCCATTCGGAGAGAGCATACAGCTTTCAACTTGTTTTGTGTTGTGAACTATTAGGTCTTATTAATGTTCCTTCACCTCAACCCCCTTGAATGGCAAAGAGACTTGTTGGTCTTTTGTGTCAGTAAATTCATTCCAATAAATCATTGTTTCCAGCCTGCTTTGAAGGGAATTACCACATCACCTTACCACGCTCACCTCAAGGGCCATGATAGTCATAGTACAGTTACAGATCCCATACAACCAGGAACGCATCTGTGACACTTTGAATAGTCAGAAATAGCAGACATACAAGCTTATGCTACAAGCTTCTAATACAGTATATCCAGCCATTATTGAAAAACAGTGAAAATGTGTGCAAATGGCTTAATATATTATAAGCGTAAAGAAGACAATAGAATTGGGGTGGCAAATGTTGCATTTAGATACTGCCTTTATCCAAGGCACTTTACAGAGAATGTGCATTACATTCACACACGATGGCAGAGGAAACCATGCAAGGCACCAACCTGCTCACTGGGAGCAACGAGGGGTTCAGAGTCTTGCTCAAAAAGTCTTCGAACTGGGAACCCTCTGTGTTCTAAGATGACAACTCTGCCCCTAGCTCTGGTCCATCGCGTCACCTCCCGGTGACGCTCTGACAGACCCGTCAGGAAATGGCTAGACCCCAGTATCTCAGCCCCTCCGAGCGCTCAACATCAGTCAAAATAAACAAAACTATTTCACTACTCACCAAACCAAAGGTAGTTTTGCGTTGTTGAAACTCTATTCTCCGCAGTGGTGAACCCCTCAGCACCCCACCCACTCTTCAAAATACACTATTTTTGGCATGAAATAAAGTGCATCCAACTCGACCGCCGCTTATTTCCGGGTTGTGAACCATTGTATCTGCGGTGGCCGCTAGGTGGCTCAAGGTCGGTGCGTTTTATTTCATGACAAAAATAATGTATTTTACAGAGTAGGTGGGGTGCTGAGGGGTTCACCACCGTGGAGAATAGAGTTTCAACAACGCAAAACTACCTTTGGTTTGGTGAGTAGTGAAATAGTTGTGTTTATTTTGACTGATGTTGAGCTATCGGAGGGGCTGAGATACTGGGGTCTAGCCATTTCCCGACGGGTCTGTCAGAGTGACGCGATGGACCAGAGCAACTCTGCCCCCTGAGCCTCTGCCAACCTTGTTGATGGGGATTCTTGTTTTTCATGTCATCAATTGAATGAATTGCAGGTTGTCAAGACTATGGCCATGGCTACACGGACCTGGATATTTCATATATCCCGGTTTTTCAGATACCCACATAGAAAAAATATCTAGGTCCACACGGAGCTGGATATTTCATATATCCCGGTTTTTCAGATATCCACATAGGAAAATATCTAGGTCCACACGACAAAGATATCTAGGTCTAACAAGCACACACACAGTAAAGTCTTCAGAGATATCCGGGTTCCCTGTCTACACGGATCCAGTGAATCGGATATTTTTCAATCTCTCCACTTATTTATCCGGTTTAAAAAATATCCAGCTTCACGGCCAAAATATCCAGCTTCGTCTGGCTGCAAGCCCCAACAGCACAAAAAAATGTCTAGCTTCAGAAATATCCAGCTCCGTGTAGCCATGCCCTATGTGTAGCAGAATGACTCTGCCTCAGCTAAATGGGCTCAAAGATCTTCTCCCCTGGTCCACAGGGACAATCCCTGATGGTTTCAGGCTGAGGCTGTGAGTCACTCTGGTACATATGCAATTATTATCTTTTATATGCATGTTTTCTTTGTTACAGACTGTTCACCAATGGCCTAATGAGCCTGTTCAATCTCCATGGAGGTGGACAGTATTCGAAGAGGTCATTTGCCAAGGCATTCTATTCTGTGGTCTTCTTCACCTTGTACATGTGTGATTGACATAACAATAATGTAAACATGTTAAACTGTCTGGACAGTATTAGGTAACGGAGGGTTACACTGTAACCCAGGTTCTCTGAGTGGAGAGACTGACTCTCCACTACATATTTATATGTAGTATGGGAAGCTGACCCACGGGCAGCAGACATGGAATATCTCTTTAAGACACATCACCTATAGTGGCCCTGCCCTGATCAGCAATCAGCGGGGTATTTAAGCCCCACCTGGGCATGGCCACATTGATTACATTTTTGATTGGAACGAATTTCTGAGCGGCTCTTGCGTGGAGAGTCAGTCTCTCCACTCAGAGAACCTGGGTTACAGTGTAACCCTCCGTTCTCTTTCGTGTTCGAGACTGACTCTCCACTACATATTTATATGTAGTATGGGAATACGCTGTAAGACACACCACGAGGAAATAAGCAGACCAGCTGCTCCTGCGGCAGTCAAAAGTATCAGAGCCTATAAGTGGAAAGCCTTCAGCTTTGCTAGCCCGAGCTCACTAACACGCTCCAAGGAAACGGCTATTCGCTCCGAGTATGTAATACTCATGGCCTAGGCGCAAGACGCAACCTAGGCCCAGCTGGCCCCGCCAGACGCTAAGGCCAGTCAATTAAATTTGTGGCCTAGGCGCCAGACGCAACCTAGGCCCAGCTGGCCCCGCCAGACGCTAAGGCCAGTCAATTAAATTCGTGGCCTAGGCGCCAGACGCAACCTAGGCCCAGCTGGCCCCGCCAGACGCTAAGGCCAGCCAACAGATGGCCACCTAGCCTGCAAGGCGCAAAGCTAGCTTCAGAACTTGTCTGTCCTACTGCCTGGAGCCCAGCACACGCTCCATGAATGAGGTGCTGGCTGCCACATTCATGCAGTAGAACCTTGTGAAGGTTGAGGGTGTAGCCCAAGAGGCCGCCGTACAAATATCTGACAGAGGGGCACCTCTCCACAAAGCCCATGATTTAGCGAGACCACGTGTTTCGTGCGCTCGCATCCCTGTCGGGGCCGGCCTGCCTGCCTGAGTGTATGCCTGTTGGATCGTTTCCACGACCCAATGGGATAACCTAGCCTTTGAGACCGGCTGCCCAAGGCAATTAAGTCTATAACAGACGAAGAGCTGGTCCGTCGTCCTGTGTGCTTCTGTCCGCCGGATGTAGGTTCTCAAGGCTCTGACTGGGCACAGTGGAGACTGCTCACTCGACCGTGCTTCACCGCCTTGAGGAAGCCTGAATGGGTGCAGCTCGACAGACTGGCTGGCTCGGGACTCCGACCAGACTTTAGGGTGGAATGCAGGGTTTGGCCGCAAAACTACCCCAGCATTGTCCGGCAGGAAACGGCAGCACACCTCATGCACCGACAGGGCATGGAGTTCCCCTATTCTTTTGGCTGTCACAATTGCCAACAAGAATGCTGTTTTAAAGGAAAGCCATTGTAACTCCACTGTCTCCAGTGGCTCAAATGGGCAACGTTGCAGAGCTGACAGCACCAACTCCAAATCCCAAGGGGGGGCCGACGGCCTAGCCTGAGGGGGATGGGCTCTACGAGCACCCTTGAGGAACCGATTGATAAGGTCGCAGCAGTCTTCTGTCAGCTTGCGGGGCCCAATACGCGCTGCCTTTATGGCTGCCACCATTCCTCTTAGAGTCGTAGGAGACTTGCCTTCCTCCAACATCTCCTGGAGGAACTGGAGTATGTCATTAGCCCCACAAGAGAGAGGATCCGACTGTCTTGCTTCGCACCATGACTGGAACATTCTCCACCGGTAAGCATAAGCTCTCCTTGTTGCTGGAGCCCTGGCATCCTGCAAAGTGCTAACCACCGATGGGGGCAATCCCATGGCTAGAAACTCGGCCCTCTCAGGGGCCAGGCCCAGAGCCTGAGTCCCTGGGGAAAGGGATGGAAGTGTGTCCCGTGGGCTTGGGACAGAAGGTCCCGGCGCACCGGGAGTTCCCATGGTTGGCCTCGAAGAAGAGGTGCGATCGCTGAGAACCAGGTCATCTGGGGCCAATTGGGGGCCACCAGGATGAGGCTCACTTCCTCGACCTGGACTCTCTGAAGGAGTGGGTGTAGGAGAACAAAGGGAGGGAAGGCATAAAGGAGGCCCTGCGGCCACGGATGTGCCATTGCATCTGTGCCCAGGGGGGGATCGTCCCTCCCCATGGAGAAGAAAAGGGGACAGTGGGTCGTCTCTCTCGAGGCAAAAAGATCGGCCACGGCAGTGCCGAACCGGTCCCAGATCTGGCGCACCACTTGAGGATGCAGCCTCCATTCTCCGGTGAGGGGTCCCCCCCGGGAGAGTTGGTCCGCAGCCACATTCTCCAGGCCTGGTACGTACATCGCCCTCAGGGACTTGAACCGGGGGTGTGCCCACTCCCATAACTCCCGTGCCTGGGCGCAAAGGCGAGGGGAGCCCAAGCCCCCCTGCCTGTTGACATAAGCCGCTGCTGTCGTGCTGTCCGTTCTCACCAGGACGTGACGGTTCCTCAGCTCTGACTGGAAGTGCAGAAGGGCCAGAAATATAGCCCGCAGTTCGAGGAGGTTTATGTGCTGCGTCAACCACAGTCCGTGCCAACGGCCGCTGGCGCCTTCGCCCTCGTGAACAGCTCCCCAGCCTTCCAGAGAGGCATCAGCCGACACTACCTGGCGGCGCAGTACCGGACCCAGTGTGTTTCCCCTCATCAGTGTGTCTGGCTGTTCCCACCAGTGGAGGGCCTTTCGGAGTCTGCGTGTCACCAACACCTCGAACTGCAGGTCTCTCTGCGGGCAAAGGCCAAGGCTCAGAAGGCAGCGCTGTACCGGCCGCATATTCAGGAGAGCAAGGGGCACGACATGCACTGTGGATGCCATCAGCCCCAGGAGGCGGAGGCACAACCACCAGGTCACCGTGGCCCCGAGTCGAAACTGAGACAAGCAAGCTCTTAGGGTGGACCGCCTCGTCAGAGTAAGGGACAACGTCGCTGCCCTGGAGTCCAGAGACATGCCCAGGAAGTCCGTGGACTGTGACGGCTGGAGCCTGCTCTTCTTCGTGTTGAGGCGTAGGCCCAGGTGCTCCAGATGGCTCAGGAGCCGAGCCACGTTGTCGAGGCACTGCTCCTCTGAGCGAGCACACACCAACCAATCGTCCAAATAATTCAGGATGCGAAGGCCCTCTCCCCGCAGGGGGGCCAGGACTGCATCCATGCACCTCGTAAATGTCCGGGGGGCTAGCGAGATGCCGAACGGGAGGACACAGAACTCGAAGATCGTGCCGTTGAAGGCGAATCTGAGGTACCTCCAATGTCCCTCCCATATTGGAATCTGAAAGTATGCATCCTTCAGGTCGATTGTTGCAAACCAGTCGCCTTGGCAGATGGCCTGTCTGACCCTCGGCACTGTTACCATCTTGCAAGGCAGGGTCATCAGAAATTTGTTGAGCCCTCTCAAGTCCAGTATTGGTCTCAGTCCCCCATCCTTCTTGGGGATGAGGAAGTAACGGGAATAGAAGGCCGCCTGTTGATCGGTCTGCGGCACCTCCCTGATGGCCTTCTTTGCCAAGAGGGTGTCTATCTCCGCAGCCAAAACCTGTCGATGCTGTGGGTCTGTCACTACAGTGAAAATGACGGACCGTGTCTGTGGGGGTGAGCGAAGGAACTGTAGCCGATACCCCTGGGTCATGGTAGAAACCACCCAGGGGTCCGCCCCAATCGTCTCCCAGGGCCCCCTCCGTCCCGGGAGACGGGAGAAACCGTCAGGAGCGAGGTGGAGGCATGCGGGGTCCCCGGCCCTTGCCTGGGTGGCCTCGGCCTCGCCCACCCCTAGCCCTTTGAGCATCCAGCTGGACCCTCAGGTCGCCTGGAGCTGAATAAGTTGGCTGGGGTAGCTGGGGTGGCTGGGACCGAGCGGTCATAGCGCCACGCTTCACCCTGCCTTTCCGTAAGGCCCCAGACACCTCCAGTGCGACCTTACGGGCCTCCTGCAGCAGCGTTGATGCGTTCGGTCCAAATAGGGCCGATGGCACCACTGGCAGCCTAAGTAGGATATTTCGGTCTCCTGCCTCTAGACCAGGATGTCTATTTGTCTTTGACTGTGATAGCCAAAGGTGGCGTCTTGTTAGCCAAAGCGAGGCCAACGCCCTGCCAGATGCCACAGCTTGCTCCTGAAAGCATTTTGACAGGAGCGAAGCGACCTGTGACAACTCACTTGCCAGGTGGGTGGCCCCACCTGGCAGCTGCTTGAGCAGATGCTGTTGATACAGGGCCAGGATAGACCCTGTATTCACCAGCTGCGCCTGCACTGACATTATTCCATGCATCCTGCCAAGCATAGAATCCATGGCTCTGGTGTTTTTTGTAGAACAGCTAGGGCTCCCCAGCACCGACGTGGTGGAGGGGGAAATCAGGGGTGCTAATGCCGGATCTAGAGTAGGCAGCGGCCCACAGCCGATCCTCTCACGACCCTCCGTGCACGCCAACCGTTTAGAAACACCTGACCAGCGAAGGGACCCATCTGGTTTGGTGAATTGTTCTAACACCAGGTCTTCTACGTCAGAAAGGAGCGGCACTGCACGGGAGCGTGGACGGTCCTCCCCTTCGTCGTCGAACCGGGAGGCTTTTCTTGCCTGCACCGATGGCAGCTCCATCTGTAAAGCCAGAGCAGCCCGAGCAATAAGGTCATGGAATGAGGAGGGAAACTCCTCCTCTGCCTGCGCTGTGTCAAGCTGTTCCTGACCAGAGGGGAGGTCTTCGTCACCGGAGTCGAAACCTATAATATCAATGTCGACATCCTCTTCGTCATCCTCTAGATATAGCTCCTCTTGCTCCACCTCGAGGGTGGAGGCAGAGTCTTGCGCAGATGCCGTAGCTGTGGCGACCGAGGGTGGCACAGTGGACTGATTATCAATTACCACAGCTCTCAGACGTTTAGTCGGAGGGGGCTGCACTGATGCTGTGTTTTTGGGTTCGAGTGAAAAAGACAGAGCCCTGGCCTCCTTCACTCTGGCAGGCAAAATAAAGCAGTTCATGCACGACGCAGGGTCCTCCTTGGCCGTGCGTGCATGGTCCGGCCCTAAACAAGGCACACAATGATCGTGGCCATCCTCCATGGGCATTTTCACCGCACAGTCAATGCAAGTGTGAGTCCCTGGAGTAGCCATGCCTGCTTTATTATATATATATATATATATATATATATAAATATATATATATATATATGTAAATACGTTTTTATATATTTATTCAATAAACATATATATATATATCTCTACTATATATATATTTATTTATGTATTTACTTATTTATTTAGGAAGGATGTCGCTAGAGTGATTTATTTCCTGCTCCAGCCTACACAGGGGCGCTTATTTAGCACTCAGACTTCACGCTCACTGCGCTTCAGCCCTTGAGCGACACCGCCTTCTTGCTGCCTACAGACCCAGCAGTCTGTGCGCTTCTAGCCCACGCGCCCCGCCTCTGATGACGCAGTCCTCCGTGACGCGGTCAATGCGGAAGCGTTGGAGTGGCTAGAGTCTACACGCTGTCTTGTTTGTTTACTCTACACAGCGAGGTATTAGTGCTTTCGCTCTCGGTACTAGCTCGACACTATGCCGTGTGGATATGATGCACCGCGGCTTGGGGCTGCCTCCGCCAGCAGATTAAGCCCCAGCCTGACCGGAGATCAACGTCTGGAACGTTCACGGACAATAAAGCCGATCCCGCTACACAGAGCGTTTCTTACCACTCGTGGTTTTGGACACCGCGGTTTGGGGCCGCCTCCGCCAGCAGATTAAGCCCCAACCTGGCCGGTGACCAACGTCTGGAGCGTTCACGGACAATTAAGCCGCTCACACTGCACAGGACGTTTCTACTACTTGTGGGTTTTGGAAACCGCGGTTTGGGGCCGCCTCCGCCAGCAGATTAAGCCCCAACCTGACCGGAAACCAGCGTTTGGAGCGCTCACAGACAGTTAAGCTGATCCCGCAACAAAACGCTTTACCCCACCGAAAAACACTTTTTCCCAACCTGACCAGACTCCAGTAGCGCCCGGAGAGGAGCCTTCAATGCCGACCTGCTCTCCTGACAATAGTAAGTGGGCACCGGCTACAGAGCTGATAAAGTCGTTTGTTAGTTGTTTGTTAGTTTGTTTGTCTATACGTTTGTCTGCTGATATACACGTCTGCTTCCGTGGAAATCAAAATAAACAATGTGGCCATGCCCAGGTGGGGCTTAAATACCCCGCTGATTGCTGATCAGGGCAGGGCCACTATAGGTGATGTGTCTTAAAGAGATATTCCATGTCTGCTGCCCGTGGGTCAGCTTCCCATACTACATATAAATATGTAGTGGAGAGTCAGTCTCGAACACGAAAGAGAACCTCTGTTATGGCTGCTGTTAACCCATTTAGGCCTGAACACATTATGACGCAATATTTTATGCTTTAAATATTAAAAAATAGCAGATATACAAGCTCACAGCGCGGCACCGAGTGCATCCCATTGCTGAGTGAGGCGCTGCGCTGTTTGTAAGCAGCCCATTGGCTTATTAACACAGTGTTGCTAAGACACAGGCTCCGCCGCTCCGCCGCGGAAAAATATGATTTAATATAGGAAAATGCCCGTTTTAGCCAACTTAATAACCGAAAATATCCGATTTTTCGGCGGCGGCTTTGCCGTCGCACCTTTCCTCAGAAGTATAATGAGGTGTCCCGTATTTGAAACTCTCGGAGTTGGCAACCCTACATGTGAAGGACCCCCAAAATGATATGAATTTGGCCACGGACCCGTATCTCAAAATATTTAGTTCCAGGGACTACCCAGAAGCAAAATTTGAGTTACAAACGTTCGCTTTGAAAATACATATATTCAAAGATTTGCACATATTTTCACGACTTTTTCAAAAATAGCAGATCTACAAGCTCGCAGCGCCGCACTCGGTGCCGCGCTGTGAGCTTGTATATCTGCTATTTTTTTTAATATTTAAAGCATAAAATATTGCGTAATAATGTGTTCAGGCCTAAATATTAATGTATGTCAGGGCTGATATTTTTCATGATTTTAATTGCAGAAGCCATGCGAAAGACGCACTATGATGCAACAGAGGAGCAGGTTGCGACAGCAATGTCTGACCACTTCAAGCAGGCCCCTGGGCGTCGTGGTGGTGGTGGTGGATTTCTGACAAAAAGGCCCAAATATGTTAGGACTAGGTGACCGGTGGGAATGAGCCAACTAATTTTATTGTTGTTTAACTAATTAGAAGGTGGTGGTTGTTAAATTCGGACGGTTATTTAGTTGACATTTTAGGGATATTCAGCTATTTGTATTAATAAGTGATTGTTTCCACAGTAAATGATTAGGTTATTTGGAAAGACAAGATCATAATGAACATAACAAGCTTTTGTTTTGTTTTACTTTTAATGCAAACACATGCTAGATATATCCCTCGGACTGGAAAACACCCGCAATTTGGTATTGACCCTAGCCCTACAGTTGAATAGTTTTGTTCATGCCCATGTTTGCCCTGTTTTCCCAGTTAAATTTTCATGTTTTCTTTAAAGGACAACTTTGTTTTTTTACAACAAGGGTTCATATTTTAGATTGTAATTAGAGAAAAGAAACAGTCAGTGTTAAAATGTTTTCATTTGCTTCGTTCTATTCTTTTATTGTGTTTAACGTGCTATAATGTGGGGCATGCGTACGCATGGGGGCATGCGTACAAGTGGCTAAATATGTATTTTTAAACACAATAAGCTAGCAGTTTCTTTATTGCTAATTACAGTAACACTTCTAGCCCCCATAAGTCACATCCAACCATGAAAGGTTGTGTTGTATCTTGGAAATGGGCTTATTCTGTGTAAAATGGCATATTTAGCCACTTGTACACATGCCCCCAACCACTGAAATAAGAATCTCTAAAACAATAGAAAGAAGTAAATGAAATCATTTTAACACTCATCTTTTTTATTCTTTAATTACAATCTAAAATATGAACTCTTGTTGTAAAAAACTAAAGTTGTCCTTTAAGCCTTTATTTTCTCAAAAGCACTTTACATTGTAAGTAGTCTCAGAACAACAAACCCATTCACAGACATACACATTCACAAACTGACGGCAGAGGAAACCATGCAAGGCACCAGCCTGCTCATCAGTAGAAGTAGGGCTTAAGTGTCTTGCTCAAGGACTTGCAGCCAGGAGGAGCGGTGTATCAAACTGGGAACATTACAATTCAGAGATGGCTGCTCTTAACTCCACGCCACCTCTGAAGGATGGTACTGGACATCCAGACCGGTATCCTCTAGGGTTGTTCGATGTGGCCTAAAAATAAAATCTTGATTTATTTCTCAGAAAAGTCGATTTTTGATTCCGATTTCGATTTTTTTGGTAAAAGAATAATACTTTGTTTCAACTATGTTGTTTTCATTTAAAAAATGCAAGGACATGTTTTTTTTTTATTATTGTTTTATTTTTTATATAGCCAAATAGCAAAATCTAATGTGGTGAGCCCTGCCCAGTCGGACGTGCGCTGCACGTGCATCAAAGAAATTACACATCAGAGATAAAGTAGTATTAATTTGGTGTCGGACCTTGTCGTCCTGCTTTAGGAGGACCGGGCTGTGCACTTTTTGCCCCGTGCAAGGCTCCAATGAGTAAGAATTACCCTAATTAAAGTGAAAATCGATTTTACGATTTCTTATTTTTTAAATCGTCCAAAGGAAAAAAATCCCGATTTCGATTAAAAATCAATTAATCGGAAAACCCTAGTATCCTCTCTTTAGAACAGTCATGATTTCCAGGTTACATAAAGATTTTACGACATCTTAGTGTTGAGCTGTGAGAAAACTTTTGTTAATTTTGTTAAAGTGTCTTTCAACACCGACTTGAGAACACTGGTACACTTGGTGTGCAAGTGAAATGTTTTTTGTTTTGGTGCTTTGAGTATATTTTGAGCAACTGTTAAGTTTGTAGGCTACTTCTGCCACCATATTGGGGCAGCTAAGCTCTACGAGGAATCTTATTTTTTTTCTATATTGCAGTATTGATTCTTTCGTCAGGTGATTTTCACCCACACAATATGGTTATTGCGTTGCTGTTGTTTGAGCTTCTGGATGCTCCGTGACTTCATCAAAGGCCCCATCCCTAATTTTTTTTGTGTGATTTTTACCCAGTGTTGGTGATAAAGTTAAAAGAAGAAAAGAATCAGGTTAGGTCTCACAGTTGTCAGTCATGTAGTGCAAGGCTCACATGTCCCAGGAATGGGTGGACCATGTTGAAAGATCTCCATTATTTTGTTTTAGGAATTCTTTATTTATTTTGTTTTAGGAATTCTATATTATAGGACCACTTCACCAGATGATGCAATATCATGCTACACAGCGGTAGAGTCTAATATACAATTGCACTATCCCAGAGGTACAGTAATACACTACACCATGGGTCTTCAACAGGGGGTCCGGGACCCCTAGGGGGTCCTCAGAGTTACTACAGGGGGTCCTCCAAATCTATGTGTGATAGAAACTTTTTTTCCTCCTTTTTTACATTAACCACTTGAACCCTAGGACTTTCGCTTTCCCATGCAATCAACTTCAGAGCAGTGATGTGGCACAGAGTGACAGTGAGTCACAGTGATGTGGCACAGAGTGACAGTGAGTCACAGTGATGTGGCACAGAGTGACAGTGAGTCACAGTGATGTGGCACAGAGTGACAGTGAGTCACAGTGATGTGGTACAGAGTGACAGTGAGTCACAGTGATGTGGTACAGAATGACAGTGAGTCACAGTGATGTGGTACAGAGTGACAGTGAGTCACAGTGATTTGGTACAGAGTGACAGTGAGTCACAGTGATTTGGTACAGAGTGACAGTGAGTCACAGTGATGTGGTACAGAATGACTCATATAGTAGGGCAGGAGAGAGGGGTCTACCAGCACCCCAATGACACTTTTTCGAAACCTGTTTTTTTTGGACCGTTATGATTTCTAGTTATGATTTCTGCTTGTTGCCGTCGCCAACTAATGTCCCATGGGGTTAATTTTTAACCTTTTCTCACAACTATTCCCAATCTGAACCATACAATGGTCATAACAGAAAATGCCATAACTCTTGATGTAAACAACCTACAGGGACAAATGAACACACTTTTCTATATGATTTTGACCCAGGGAATTCATTAAAGTGGTTATTTTTAACATTTAAGCACATCTTGACCCTATTTCAGGACAGAAACGGCGAAAATAACCCAAAAATGTTCAAAACACGTCTATACTTCTCTTTGTACAGATAAATTAAGGTGTATTCTTTTTATACCACAGGTTTTTTAGGACCCTTATGATGTCTAGTTATGATTTCTGCTTGTTGCCGTGGTCAACTAATGTCCCATGGGGTTCATTTTTAACCTTTTCTCACAACTATCCCCAATCTCAACCATACAATGGACATAACAAAATGCCTTAACTCTTGAAGTAAACAACCTACAGGGACAAATGAACACACTTTTCTATATGATTTTGACACAAGGAATTCATTTCCGACATCATTTTTAACATTAAAGCACATCTTGACCCTATTTCAGGACAGAAACAGCGAAAAACGGAAATGTTCAAAACACATCTATATTTCTCTTTGTACAAATACATTAACGTGTATTCTTTTTATACCACTTGTTCTTTGAACCCTAATGGTGTCTAGACAATATTGCTTCTTGTTGCCGTGGTCAATCAACGTGGCTTGGGGTTCATTTTAACCCTTTCTTACACCCATCCCCAAAACAAAACATAAGATGGAGATAATAGAAAATACCATAACTCTTGAAGTAAACAACATACAGAGACAAATCAACACATTTTCCCACATCATTTGCACCCAAGGAACTCATTAACGTGGTTATTATTAAGATTCAAGCACATTTTGACACTACTTCATGGCAGAAACTGCAAAAGATTTGCAGAAAATATTCAAATCACATCTATATTTCTCTTTGTACAACATTTCTAAGGTCACACGTGATGTTTCTTAGTACCCTAATGGTGTCTAGTGTCAAGATTTAGTAGTGTTGCCCAACTCATGTCCCATGGGGTTCATGTTTTTTCCCCAGATATGTTTTTGGGCTTTTATGCCTTTATTGACAGGACAGTAGACTGACAGGAAACGGGGAGAGAGAGTGACACGCAGCAAATCTGGACGGGCTCGGGGATCGAAACAGCGATAAGCAATAATAAACAGCGATAAGCAATAATAAAGTTGAGAAAATCAACTTTATTATTGCTCTTTAGCTGTCCCAGCAACACACTCTCGCGGCATCTATAGCACCGGTAAACAGGACGTGCGCGAGATTTGCCGTCAGAGCCGGCGCCCACTTAGGTCTATTTGTAGGATTTGTGTACAATATCACACTCTAGTGGATCCAATGAGGATGAGCTATCTTCATTAATTATATATCTTTGGTATAATGTGACCTTCGGTCGCAATTATATGTGTCAAATTTTAATAGAAAGTGCATCTCAGTCTCCACCTCATCTGTGACCTCACACTTTTTGTTCTGGAGGCAGATAGGACTTCTTGTGTCATCCTTTCTTTGTTTGACTGTTTTGACAAGGAATTCCACATGTGTGTGGCATAGCAGTAGAACAAATTTAAACCTAATCTGCCATGGGTTGAACCAGATTGGTGGAGCTCTCTCTGGTGGTGCTGTGTCTGAGTTGTTTGACCCCCCTCAAAAGTTGATCTGTGACCCACAAATGGATCCCGAACCACTGTTTGGGAAACAGTCCTCCACCCTGGCCTGAGCCATCCGAGTGATCCCAGCCTATGATAATGATCAGGGGTTATGCGAGTTCTAGGTGTGAGACCAAACAGTAGCCTGACCTGTTTCTTTCTTTTTTTTTTCAGGCTTTTCAGGCTTTATCTCCACTGCCAAAAATATATCAATCAAAAGAAGCGGCTTGGACTCATGCATTGAAGGAAGTATGAGCTCAGTCTGTTGTTCTTCCCAGGTTGACAGAGGGAGAGTAGCTCCCAGTATTACAGCTTATAGGCATTGGCACTGAGTGGCATTTATGTTATGATAAATACCTGTAGCAGTGAAACACCTTTGATATACTTTATTAGCAGTTCACTGCGAAAAAAAGAAATCATTGAAACATTAGATGACAATACAATGCAACACCATGTACCAGTCAGATATCAGACAGAAACCAAACATATGTGTCCCAATCTCACTGAGAGCCAGTCATCTCGGAAAGTACAGCTTTAGACAGGGACTGAAAATACTTTTTTTTTTTTTTTTTTCACTAAAATGTGATAAAGCCACTAAAGTATTTCATAAATTTCAGGCTACATTTCACTTAAACGCCAGAGCTTAACTCTGCATGTAAACAAGACTTTTTTTTAATTAATGTGAGAGATCGTCAGGTCATTTGCAGGTTAGACATTTATTTAGAACTATCTCAAAAGTAGTATTTCAGCATGGCATCATTCTATAAGCCATATCTTCAAAACTGTTGGGTCAATCTCCACAACCAATATATAATTTTGTAGCTATGATCCCCAGCTTTCGAATGAAATGAAAAAATGAAAATGAATAAAAATCCAATGACTGGCTCCCAGCCAAATTGGGACACATATGTACAGCAAACAAATCAGAAATGATAATAAAAAGAAACTGTACAAAACGGTCAGAAATCAGATACAAGATAATGACATCAGAGTAATGGTTTATGGTTTAGCTGTTTTTTTCCAGAGCTTAGAAGAGAAACAAAGGAAATGAGTGAGTGTGTGCGTTCCCTTCCACCCTCTAATGTCCTGAAATGTCTGGAGTCGGTAACTAGACTTAAAAATAAAACCGGTTCACGTGACTTTAAGTTGCCTTGATCATATTACAGGGAGCTCTTATTTTGAAGTTAACCGCTTGGAGAGGAAATGCGTCGACGTGTTGTTATTCTACTTGCAGCTAGAGCTGGCCAAGAAGCCAAGCTTTCACCGTGCCGTGGGTGTGTGGTGGCTGAGGAATAGCGATGGTCGAACTGTTTTCTTTTTATTATCTCGCACCAGATCGGCAACAAAGCTCTTTTGATACAGCAGTGCTGTGCTCTGAGAAAATACAACTTGTGGAAATAATAAACAACATGCTGTCAAAGAGATGCATATCATGCATTATTCTCGTCTCCGTCGTTCTACTCTGCTCCACAATTCACAATTACGCAATCTTATCGTCATTAATGTCCACCGCTACCATGTCTCAATATGCACGGTAGTTCATGGATCTAATTCACTTTAAAGGCTTAAAACAATGTTCATATTACTGTTTTATTGTATTATGTTGACGTGGTTTAAAGGCTTAAAGCACCACTTTTTTTCCTTTTTTTCCATAAACGATTCGTCGACGCATCGGATTAACCCCCGCGACTCGAGTCGACTTGATAAATCCTGAGTCGAAGACAGCCCTAGCACTTGGACATTTGTCCTTTCAATATGATGTTTCTTACTCTTTTGGTCTCACCGCTTAACACATGTTCTTGCACTGATCTTAAAGGGAATGGCAGCTGATACTCTGATTGGTTTGAATTAACACACCCATGACTAATTCAGGGGCCGCAACGCTTTGATGCATTGTGCAGAATACCGGACACATAATAGCAAATTGGTTTTGGGCACACCTAAACAAGTATGCCTGTATGTAGCCAGGGTGCCAGCCTGCTACACTACGTTTCGTGGATCTGTTTTATCACTTCGCTTCTCAGTCGGGCCATGATTCAGTTGACTCGTATTTCCCGTATGTCAGTTTTGACGGAGGCGACGTCATTGCTGATTGGATGTTGTTCCAACAAATCAGAGTAGGGTTACAGTAGTTACGTCATCAGCCAGCCAATACACACTGGTCTATTTATCCCACCCCAACCACAGACCAATAAGAAGCCACGTTTGGATTCCAATCGCATTCTATGTCCCGCCTCCCCTTGGAGAGAGGAAGCTGTCGAGACTGATAAGCGAAGTGACAAAACAAATCCATGGAGCGTACCACAAACTGCACAAGTAAAGGGGTTTTAACCTGTATGAACCCTAAAGTGTACTTTTAGACTATCACTACGACTAAAAGCTTTACCGCAAACTGTGCATGTAAAGGGTTTTTCCCCTGTATGAGTCGTCATGTGTGCTTTTAAATGACTACTGGTACCACAGGCTTTACCACATACTGTACAAGAAAAAGGCTTTTCCCCTGTATGAGTTCTCATGTGTACTTTTAAATCACCACTATGAGCACAGCCTTTACCACAAACAGTACAAGAAAAGGGCTTTTCCCCTGTATGAGTCCTCAAGTGTGCTTTTAAATGACTACTGGTACCACAGGCTTTACCACATACTGTACAAGAAAAAGGCTTTTCCCCTGTATGAGTCCTCATGTGTACTTTTAACTCATCACTTCGACTACAGCCTTTACCACAAACTGTACAAGTAAAGGGTCTTTCCCCTATATGAACCCTAAAGTGTACTTTTAGATTATCACTACGACTAAAAGCTTTACCGCAAACTGTGCATGTAAAGGGTTTTTCCCCTGTATGAGTTCTCATGTGTACTTTTAAATCACCACTATGAGCACAGCCTTTACCACAAACTGTACAAGTAAAAGGCTTTTCCCCTGTGTGAGTCCTCATGTGTACTTTTACACTACCACTTTCACTAAAAGCTTTACCACAAACAGTACAAGAAAAGGGCTTTTCCCCTGTATGAGTCGTCATGTGTGCTTTTAAATGACTACTGGTACCACAGGCTTTACCACATACTGTACAAGAAAAAGGTTTTTCCCCTGTATGAGTCCTCATGTGTACTTTTAACTCATCACTTCGACTACAGCCTTTACCACAAACTGTACAAGTAAAGGGTCTTTCCCCTGTATGAGTCCTCATGTGTACTTTTAAATCGTCACTCTGACCACAGCCTTTACCACAAACCGTGCAAATAAAGGGTTTTTCCCCTGTATGAGTCCTCATGTGTACTTTTAAATTACATCTGGTACCACAGCCTTTACCACATACTGTACAAGTAAAGGGCTTTTCCCCTGTATGAGTCCTCATGTGTACTTTCATCGCACCATTTTCACTAAAGGCTTTACCACAAACTGTACAAGTAAAGGGTTTTTCAGCTGTATGAGTCCTCATGTGTAATTTCAGATGTGCCATTTGACCAAAGCCTTTACCACACTCTTTGCAACTAAAGGGCTTTTCCCCTGTATGAACAACTGTGTGCTTCTTCAGAAATGCCGGGTGCTTAAACATTTTGCCACACTCTGTACAACTAAAACCTTTCTTCCCTGTGTGGCTCTGCATGGAGTGAGTTTGTTTTGACGATGGCAGGTCCTGGGACAGCTTGTGGCTTAAAGACAATGTTTGTCCTTCCACAGTTTGTGTCTTGTGTGAATCCAGTGTGTTTACAACTGACTGACCTTTCCTGGTCTCCTCCCGCTCATCAAGGTCTTCAGTGACATCATATTGAGAACAGTGTGGAGAGAAGAGCTGGTCACCACTAGTTGGTTGTGATGTTCCACAGTCCTCTGCTTGTGTTTGCATGTGTTCAGTTGAGGTGCTGGCTACAGGCTCTGTCTCTCTGTTTTCATCATCACCTTCACTTTTCACTGCTAACATTGATCCATCGGCCTCCTCTTGTAGAAGCTCCTCCTGTTCCTCTTTAATCTGTGGAGGTTGTGGTTCCTCTTGGTCCAGCTCCTCTTTACACACAGGGAGGGGCAGGACAACTGGGGGGATAAAATGAGAGAAAAACCATTAAAGGTTTGAACTCTACATTATGTTGTGCATGTGCGTGTTTAATACTTCAGCTCTAAATACATTTTCCATTTCCAAACACAAGTCTATTTTCATTCATGAAAAAGAAAAGGCATTTGGTGCAAATATTCTAATTTACCAACACATGCTTGGAGCATATTCCAGTTTGGATGTGATGTACCACAGTCCTCTTAGTACAGGCGTTTCGGGCAGTATTTTGATGGAATCGTGCACTTTATGAAAAAAGCATGAAATTTGGCACAGTTAGAACATGCCATATGGAATTTTTTTGGCTATAGGGGCATCACAGATTTGTCTTGGGAAAACTTGTGGGAGCCAATCAAAGTTGGGCTCTCATAGACTTTACTATAGAGTAAATAATACATAAATATGCTTTAAGTAGCATGTGAGGGGTCAAACTAGGTGTTTTTCGGCATTCTGAATCCAATGCAAACATTTGTTTTGTAGGAAAAACATTCCTTGGGCTAAAAACGGACCCCATACAAACTATGGTTTAGTGATGAGTCATCACTTTTCACAATTTTAGGGTTGTTGTTCGTGCAAAACAAATGTTTGCATTTGATTCAGAATCCCAAAAAACACCTAGTTTGACCCCTCACATGCTACTTAAAGCATATTTATTTTTTGTATTATTTTACTCTATTGTAAAGTCTATGAGAGCCCAACTTTGATTGGCTCCCACAAGTTTCCCAAGACAAATCTGCGATGCCCCTATAGCCAAAAATGTTCCATATGGCATGTTCTAACTGTGTGCCAAATTTCATGCTTCTTTCATAAAGAAATTTTGCCTGAAACGCTCCCACTATCTACATTAGCTTGTGTTTGCATGTGTTCAGTTGAGGTGCTGGCTACAGGCTCTGTCTCTCTGTTTTCATCATCACCTTCACTTTTCACTGCTAGTAATGTCAACATTGATCCATCGGCCTCCTCTTGTAGTAGCTCCTCCTGTTCCTCTTTAATCTGTGGAGGTTGTGGTTCCTCTTGGTCCAGCTCCTCTTTACACACAGGGAGGGGCAGGACAACTGGGGGGATAAAATGAGAGAAAAACCATTAAAGGTTTGAACTCTACATTATGTTGTGCATGTGCGTGTTTAATACTTCAGCTCTAAATACATTTTCCATTTCCAAACACAAGTCTATTTTCATTCATGAAAAAGAAAAGGCATTTGGTGCAAATATTCTAATTTACCAACACATGCTTGGAGCATATTCCAGTTTGGATGTGATGTGCCACAGTCCTCTTAGTCCAGGCGTTTCGGGCAGTATTTTGATGGAATCGTGCACTTTATGAAAAAAGCATGAACTTTGGCACACAGTTAGAACATGCCATATGGAAAACTTTTGGCTATAGGGGCATCACAGATTTGTCTTGGGAAACTTGTGGGAGCCAATCAAAGTTGGGCTCTCATAGACTTTACTATAGAGTAAATAATACATAAATATGCTTTAAGTAGCATGTGAGGGGTCAAACTAGGTGTTTTTCGGCATTCTGAATCCAATGCAAACATTTGTTTTGCAGGAAAAACATTCCTTGGGCTAAAAACGGACCCCATACAAACTATGGTTTAGTGATAAGTCATCACTTTTCACAATTTTAGGGTTGTTGTTTGTGCAAAACAAATGCTTGCATTTGATTCAGAATCCCAAAAAACACCTAGTTTGACCCCTCACATGCTACTTAAAGCATATTTATTTTTTGTATTATTTTACTCTATTGTAAAGTCTATGAGAGCCCAACTTTGATTGGCTCCCACAAGTTTCCCAAGACAAATCTGCGATTCCCCTATAGCCAAAAATGTTCCATATGGCATGTTCTAACTGTGTGCCAAATTTCATGCTTCTTTCATAAAGAAATTTTGCCTGAAACGCTCCCACTATCTACATTAGCTTGTGTTTTCATGTGTTCAGTCGAGGTGCTGGCTACAGGCTCTGTCTCTCTGTTTTCATCATCACCTTCACTTTTCACTGCTAGTAATGTCAACATTGATCCATCGGCCTCCTCTTGTAGTAGCTCCTCCTGTTCCTCTTTAATCTGTGGAGGTTGTGGTTCCTCTTGGTCCAGCTCCTCTTTACACACAGGGAGGGGCAGGACAGCTATGGAGGGATCAAATGAGAGAAAAAACAGGTTTGAACTCTACATTATGTTGTGCATGTGCGTGTTTAACTCATTCTGTGCCCGGGCCACAAGTGGCCACTAGAGTGCCAGAAATCTCTCTATAGACCTTCGCTCTAGCTTCTGTCGACACTGTCCCAAGTGCCTTGGGA
Organism: Nannobrachium achirus; assembly: GCF_963921795.1. Taxonomy (NCBI): domain Eukaryota; kingdom Metazoa; phylum Chordata; class Actinopteri; order Myctophiformes; family Myctophidae; genus Nannobrachium; species Nannobrachium achirus. The sequence goes on along the minus strand of NC_137817.1, from coordinate 67,013,188 downwards.
TTTCACTCCAGCCAATGCTATGTGGGACGAGAGGAGGAAGCTAGCTGACACGTAGCCAAAATGCTAACCCCTTTAGAAGCCCGATCTTAAGCTATTTCAGTCGCAAAAAACTTTCTCTTTGGGTCTGGGAACACAATCCGGAGAAAATCCTGTCTAAAGATGTGATTTATTATTGGAGTGGGCGGCGCGATGCGGCCGTTAGCGCGACTACGTCCCGTGTATGGCCGAGTGTTGGCCCAGACCATGGATGGACGTTTAAACCGGGGCTTCGTTGAGGCCTCCGATTAATTAATTATTAATTTTATTAAATATCCCGGACTTGTCCGGGATAGGCACCTGGAATACGTCGCGCTGCCAACAGTATAGATTGAGGTTTTTTTGGGGGGCTCTAAACTTTATTTTAAACCATTTTCAATGGAATAAATCGTCGGACCATCTAGCGTCTCTCGTTGGTAAGCGCTGGACGAGCAAGGACCACCCACGTTGCTCCAAGCAGCTCGGAAAAATAGCAAATAAAATATTGTATTGGATTGAAATAAAGCCGAACTTGTTCGGGATAGGCACTTATAGGGTTAATACTTCAGCTCTAAATACATTTTCCATTTCCAAACACAAGTCTATTTTCATTCATGAAAAAGAAAAGGCATTTGGTGCAAATATTCTAATTTACCAACACATGCTTGGAGCACATTCCAGTTTGGATATGTGTGCTCTATGTAACTAATTAACCTTACAAAAAAGAGAGAGAGAACATGAAACGTACTGATGTCCAGGTGGTTTTCAGGTTCCTGTTTAAGAGAAACACTCCAACTCATCTTCACCTTCAGGCTGGACTCTGCACACTGGTCTACAATGAAGGATTATATTAAGGATAAGGACTTCAATAATAAGGATTTTGATACAATGATATGACATGAATAAGGACTTACCATAGTGCTCTACGATTTATTAATGCATCTGGCTCTCACACTCATCCTTTCAAAATGACTGCATATGAATAATTGGGTTGGCCATCTCCCGCAGTTTGTAGAGAGCAACATTGTATTTTATTTATTTATAAAGGCCTTGGTAAGCCCGTGATAATCTTCCTTTGTATGTTATTAACACATAGGGCCTAGGGTGCCCAGGAGGCCGCGTTTTGAACATGAAGGTGATTTATAAGCTAGATTAGGAGAAAATGCACTTTTCTGCAGCAGCGTAACATGCATGTCTATCAGGGAGACAGGACTTCCCGGTCACGTGATCTTGCGCTGCATTTCGGGAAATTGAGTGTTTTGTGTCACTTAAAGAGGTTTTACAAGCCAAAACAACAGCAGCAATGTCATGAGGTAATATTTGAAAGGAACAGACTAGAGTCAGGCTATTGTGACATAAGGTACATTTCTCACCTTGAAAACAATGAAATGTAACCTTGTTTATTTTAGCTTTTAAGACAATCGTTTTGCATTAAGATAAGATTTAGCTTGTTAAAAATATGTTTTCAATAATATTATTCATAATGTTTGAAATAAATGATCTCAATGTATCCATAATTTTAAAATAAATATTTTGCCATAATCATGCAGCTCTAACAGTGACACAGACATCGCAGCAATGGCACAACAATTAAAGAATATATACAGTAGAATGTATTTTTAACTTTAGACCTTTCAGTGAATGATCAGCTGGCATCAATATTATATCCATATCATATTAGACCGGATATTGTCTGTGATTTTGGATACTGTACTATTGTGATTGATTTGGCATTTATGTTCTTCTCCTAGCTTATTGAAGTATGTCTTGTACTTGGCCAAAAAAAAAAAAAAAAAAAAAAAGGTATTGGAGCAACCCTATTTTCTAGTTCTAAGCTAAAAAAAAGAAATCTGTATTGGGAAAAAACGGTTTTGGAAGGTCAAACTTTCATAAAAACGGGGGAACGGTATCGGCCAAGAATTTTGCAATCGGTCCATCTCTAAAAGTGACGTGAGTGAAAGGAAAAAAAACCTGGGTGAAATCTGCCAATCTCAACAGGAAACATCGGTACATTTGTACACTCATAATAACTAGAAACATGCAATTTGAAATTGCGACTGTGGTTGCTGACGGTTGCTACTAGGTATATTCTACTGTAGGTTTACTGTCATGTGAAGCTCAACCAATTGATTCCCTATCGATTCCCACTCCCATTGATTCCCTATTGATTCCATATCCCTGCCATTTCCAATGGCAGCGGAAAGGTTACCCTAGAAGTCTATAAACAGTCACCTTAGAAGTCTATAAAGTTTCCCTAGGATTATAATGTGTTTCCCTGTTGGGCAACCACACTAATAATTGTAATAAGAATTAAGGGTAACTGGAACGCTCAACCCAAACATTCTCTGCCCCATTTTGTACTGGGTTTCCAAGGTTTAGGAATAAGGTTAGGTTTAAGCTTAGTTTACTACGGTTAAGTTTAGGAATAAGTTACCAGGAATACCTGGTGGTGACCGTTTCGAGGTCGCCAGCACTTGACAAGGGGACAAGCGTATTTTGGGCTTGAATTCTTGTATTCAATTAAACACTACATACCTATCATGTACAACTTTACTACAGGTTGTAAAGTAAATAAAACAGTACATACCTATCATGTACAACTTTACAACAGGTCGTAAAGTAAATAAAACAGTACATACCTATCCTGTACAACTTTACAACAGGTTGCATCGTTGCATCAAACAGTCCACGCCCCTTGTCCGTCTCTCGCTGTTCCTCTGACATCGTTAAATATGTTTGGGAGGCCATCTCTCTAGACTCTGTAGACCTCTCCCTGTGGTGCTCTGTGGAAATCACCAGTAGAAAGAACTTTTGGTTGTCATTCAGCAACAATACATTATACCAAGACGTAATCAAATCAAACTATAGACGTTTACCATGTTCTGTTCGGTTGAAAGGATCAGTCACTACTTATGAGCTAAAATAATTGTCCTCATCCTGATGTAAACGCCAGGTAAAATAAAATACAAATTTAATCGGGAGAAGATGTGGGACACCGAGTTTCCCGATTGACTATTTTCACTACTAGCTGTTCACACACACACACACACACACACACACACACACACACACACACATTAACCATATGATTATGATTATTTAAAGATAATCGAAGTCCACAATATATCATACTCCCTAAATAGTTTTGCACCGCTCACTTCGCACGGGTGCGATTTTTTATATGTATTTTTTGTAAATATTGTTATGACTTCTTCCTTATATTTTATATGCAAAGTACTGTGATCTATATATCTGTCACTCAATGTTATATGAGATACATAATGTGGTTCCTGTGTAAATAAGCTGATAAGCTTACTAGGATCTCCTTTTAGTTGACCTTGTACCAGTGATGTGTGATTTGACACTGGGCAGATTGTTTTTATAGTGGCAGTGAATGGGGGGACAGGGTATTTTCATTGCCTCATTATTGCAATGTAAAGTACCAAAGGAAAAACATCTAGGTGATATTAATAAAAAGGGAAGACAAAGGTACAGTAGTTACATTGCAAAACAGGCTGCTACCGGATTGTTGAATAAAAAGCATTTTTGTCCGAAATGATTTTGCTTAACATTGTACTTCCCCCTCTAGTGGACAGTCGCGTCATCTCCGGTTGCTCATTGTAGTGTAATGTGGCGGCGTATGTGCTTTCATTAACAACAAGTACTGTAACCCCGCTCAGATCACAGTGAAGCATAGAATATGCACGAAAGACATTGAGCTCTTGGCGATCAATCTAAGGCCCTATTATCTCCCCCGCGAGATACACCAGTTATGTATTTTCGTTGTATATATTGCGCCTTCTGCTGACGTTAAGGAAGCCGCCAGCATTATAGGCGATCTGGTGGCACGGGCTGAAATAAAATCACCTGACGCAGCCAAGCTGATATTAGGCGATTTTAACCAGTGCAGCCTGGCAGAACAGTTACCAGCCTACCATCAATATGTGACATGCCCTACTCGGGGAGACGCCTGCCTCGATCACTGCTATGGGAACATGGAGGGAGCCTACTATGCCAAGCCTTTACCAGGGCTGGGGGAATCAGATCACAACATGATTCGGCTCATCCCTGCCTACAAATCCCGTCTGCGCAGAGAGAAGGCACGGAAAATCGAAGTCAAGTGCTGGACTGGTGAAGCGACCGCTGCCCTGAATGACTGTCTACACCGCACGGAGTGGGATGTCATAATGAACGGCGAGGATCTTAACGATGCAGCGTCCGCTGTATCAGGATATATTGGGTTTTGTGAAGACCTAATTATCCCCAAAAAGACAATAAAACTCTACCCAAATAATAAACCATGGGTTACTCCAGAACTGAAAGAACTGCTTAACCAGAAAAAGAGACTATTCAGTTCTGGTGGCAGTAAAGAGGACATTAAAATGGTACAGGGTCAAATTAAGAAAAAAATTAAAGAATGTAAGGCTACATATAGGGACAAAATTCAGTCCCTTTTTAACCATCATGACTCGAGGAAAGCGTGGCAAGGTCTACAAATTATGACAGACTACAAACCAAAAAAGCACACTATGATTGTTGATGATGATGGTGTCTTTTCTAATGATTTAAATGCATTTTACTGTAGATTTGATTCTGTTGACTATTCAGCACAGCAGGCTGAGGTCATCAATAAAGTGAAAATGTCTCCAGCCAGTGACATCATAATCACGGTGGACGAGGTTAGGTCACATTTTTTACGTGTTGACATCAATAAATCTCAGGGTCCTGATGGCATTGGCTGTAAGGTCCTGAGATCCTGTGCCAACTCACTCGCTTCTCCTTTTCAGAAGCTGTTTCAGCGCTCTGTGGACACAGGGATAATTCCCAATCAGTGGAAACGTTCTCTAATTATACCTGTGCCAAAAAACAACAGGCCTAAAGAGATGAACGACCTGCGCCCTGTTGCGCTAACCTCTGTGCCCATGAAATGTCTCGAAAAGATTGTTTCCAAACATCTCCTTAAAGAAGTCTCCTCCCGTCTAGATCCTTATCAGTTTGCTTACCAAGCAGAGCGGGGGGTTGACGATGCACTGCTGACAATGACCAACAGCATATTAGAACATTTGCAAGAAGATCACAGTTATGTGAAAATAGTGTTCATTGACTTCAGCAGTGCGTTCAACACCATCCAGCCCCACCTGCTGGTGAGCAGGCTGATGGACTATGGTGTGAATCCAAGACTTATTATTTGGATAAATGATTTTCTTCTAAATCGTTCTCAGCAGGTCCGCTTTAATACAGCTGTATCTATGTCAAAGATCATCAACACGGGTGCCCCCCAGGGCTGTGTCCTGTCTTCTTTACTGTACATACTGTACACCAATGAATGTCGAGCCTTGGGTTCCACCCAGACATTCTTCAAGTACGCTGACGACACAGCCCTGGTGGGGTTCCTTAAATCTGATGATGAATGCATAGGCAGATTTGATGAGGAGGTGGAGCACTTCACAAAATGGTGCTCGGATCACTTTCTACAGGTTAATGTGACCAAAACTAAAGAAATGGTCATAGACTTTAGGAGGAGTGGAGAAGTAGTCCCACCCACCCTTGTAAACAAGGAACCTATTGAAAGGGTCAAGACCTATAAATATTTAGGCATCGAATTTGATGATAAACTGAAGTTTGACGAGTGTGCTAAAGCTAAGGTTAAAAAAATGCACCAGAGAATGTTCTTTCTACGGAAACTAAACTCATTTCACGTAGATCGTTGCATCCTGCAGATGTTCTATAAATCTGTATTCCAGAGCATCCTGTCATTTGGTATGATATGTGTGTTTGGCAACATGCGAATTCAGGACCAAGAAAAACTGCAGCGCATGATTAAGATGGCGAGCAGGGTCATCGGGTGCACTCAAACGTCTGCTACGCAGTTATGTGAAGACCTAATTGTGAGCAAGGCTGAGCGCATCCTTAGTGACACTGCTCATCCCTTACATAGCAAATTCGAACGCAGTCGCCGGGGCAATGGAAGGATGTTGCAAAGGAAAATAACTACATCTAGGTTTGGTAATTCCTTTGTCCCCTGTGCTATCAGACTTCTAAATGAAAAAGTCAGCAGATAGTTACATGCAGCAGTTGTAGCCTGTAGGAACATGTTTTAAGCACTTTTAAGTACAGCAGACTGTATTGTCAGTATTTAATGTTCGATGTTGTTTGTGATTTTTATGTTTTTATGTTTTTTGTACTCGCACCTCTGGACCAAATGAATTTCCCTGAACGGGATAATAAAGTTTACCTTGACCTTGTAGTGAACGGAGATGATGCGATGACGCGACTGTCCACTAGAGGGGGAAGTACAATGTTAAGCAAAATAATTTCGGACAAAAATGCTTTTTAGTCAACAATCCGGTAGCGGCGTGTAATGAACATTGCGCTGCGTCAAATCGTTGTCAAAGTTGGCTTGGGTAAGCACTTTATTTTTGAAATCTGACGTTCCTAGCTCAAACCGTTAAGGGCTCGATTCCCCACTGCTCCTCAAATTGAGGCGGCACCAGGACGGTCATGTATATGACCGTCCTGTATTCAGGGCTAGTAGAGTTGAAACATATGGAGGAAATAATATGGCGAAAATGGACACCATTAACAATACCCAAGTACTCAACCAAAAATTATTGTAACACCTGTGATATCACAGGTGACATCACCTATGTAAAAGTCCATATATTGGTATTCCTCAGAATCCCTTTCATGCCCATATATGAAGATCCCTGATGTCATCGATATATATATATATATCACTGGCCAGATGCCCAAGTCATGGCTCATATCTGTGTGTCTGGTTCAGATAGGGATCTCCATGTATGGGCATGCAATATACTGTATGTTGTGATGTCAACCACTAACAGAATCCCTTTTATGCCCATATATGGAGATCCCTGATGTCATCAATATTAACTCATTGAGTGCCTATCCCGAATTAGTTCGGGATATATGATCGTATCACAGGGTGCCTATCCCGAACAAGTTCGGGATATAAAAAAAAAAAAAAAAAAAAAAAAAAATTTTTTTTTTTTTTTTTTGAAAAAAATTTTTTTGAATTTTTTTTTTTTTTTTTTGGACCCCATCAAATCTGGTGAACATGATTTCAATCGCGATTTTGCATGTTCCACCCCCATACAACCCCATCTAACATACAGGGCAGCCATTTTTGTTTACATTACATGTAAAACATAAGGGCGATTATCTCAAGAATGCCTGAACGGATTTCCAATCGGATTTTTTTGTTTGAAAGCTGTGAACAAACTGCACAAATCCACTCTGGATTGCATTGGATTTTTCAGAGCTCATTCTTCTCTGTTTTTTTCCCATGCATGAGGTGTGCAAGGTTTAATCATGGCTAAGTTGACGAAAATAAGGCTTCTAAAATGCTTGGTAGCCAATAGCTAACTTCAAGCTAACTTCATCCTCTTCCTGTACATGCAGTCATGCACAAAGGAAAGTGTTCAGGCAAGTCATGGCTGCAGGGCTTCTGCATATACCAGCATATCTCTATGGGATTTTCTCTGGCCACTGGGCGCCCTCTAGTGGTGAAAGGGGTGGCACTAAATGAGTTAATCCCATAATGTATCTAACAGGACTTCATATGGGAATGCCCATATATGGAGGAAGACAGCCCATATACGGTATGTGCGCCTGGTTCTGACAGGGATCTCCATGTACAGTATTGGGATAAAAGAGATGTACTAGCCGCAAATTGCAACACTAGATTTTTTATAATCGGATGAATCTAGGGTTGCAATACCTCCCATAGGCAGCCAATGCATCAAAACTGTTTTTTTGCTATCTGATTGTATTAAACGACTTCAAACTCACCAATATTGTGGCTCTATGGAAAGCTTGGAATTTACTCTTTCTATCTGCAAAGTGTTTGTTTCAGAAAAGTCCACAGTAGACATGTTATGAGTTACTTTCTATCCAAGAAATTTGGTTCAGGTGATTATTTTTTCTAAGTCCTAGAGTTTGGAAGCGCTCGTGGAAAATCCCTCAACGGTCCTGTGACCACCTGGTTCTAAATGTCACATTATGCAGGAGGCAGCGGGACATGGCGTTATAGAAGACAAGCGCTTCCGAAGTTCAACACTTAGAAAATAAACCATGTCTGCTCTGATTTCTTGACAGAAAATAAATCATAACAATTATACGGTGGATTTTTCAGAAACAAACACTTTGCAGATAGCAAGAGTAAATTCCAAGCTTTCCATAGAGCCCCAATATAGGTGAATTTGAATTTGTTTAACTCATTGACTGCGCCGCCACGAGTTCCCCGAGTTATTCCCATTGTCTGAGGCTGCGACGCCCGAGTTTCACGAGTTGGGGCTGTTTTCAAGGTTTATGCAAAAGTACACTTTCCCCTAGCCTGTTACAAAATGTCATGTTTCTATGATAAAAGGGTGGTTAAAAATCACACATCAAAGTCAGCTTGTTTGAAAACAAAGGAGAAATCGACCTCCCCAGTCCCCATGACCCAAAGTGAACTCATTTATCAGGACACGGCTTCAGTTCTGCCGACACAGTGCGGCGCGGCCGCAGCAGTGGTGAAACAAAACTAGCAGATCTTCAAGCAGACCATTCTGCATGAATCAAAAACATTTTCACTTGAAAAGCTGTGACCTGCTGCACTGGGTCACCCTAACTCTAACCCACACACAGCTCCATACCCACACAAAAAAGTTCAAAGTTTCTACAACAAAAGTTTACCAAAACGGTAAGACCCAGCAAGAAAACAATGGCTACATCAGAGCCTCGTAGCAACCGCCCGGCCTCTCAGGCCTCTCTATACCAAAACAAGCCAACACAAACACATCAACAACACAGCAACACCTCCCAGATGAAAGCATTGACAAATCAACACTCAAAGTGTTATAAAGGTTTCAACATAAACTTACCTCAGTGTGATGAGGAGAGCGTTGGTGTAACACACACACACACACACACAGAGAGAGACAGATAAGTCCAGTGCCGTTTAGTGTCAGTAGATCAGTAATCCTATAGTTTCATTCGTGTAGTTTTCTTTTTCTGTTTGTGAGCGGGTTTCATGCCCTCACCGCGGCACAGCAAGCGCCCGACGGCTAGCCATGGTTTGCCGGTCGCCTCTGATTCTGGTTCCCGTCGCGAACCAGCCCGATCCCTGGACGCGGGCGAGGGGCTAGAGGGCCTCCATCGAACCCCGGTCCTGGTCAGATCACCATGGATGCCTTTCTAATCGCCAATTTGCCCCGTCCGGAGACGGATACGGAGTACGAGACGGATGAGGCGGCGCCGCCGTCCCAACAACACACACCGCGGGCAGACATGGCTCCACTGCCCGCACTCCTCACGCCGGAATCGGTGGCTTGCGTGAGGCCACGCGAAGAACGCTCTGCCATGCCCATGTCGCCGAGAGATAACATCGAGACGCTCTCCCAGTCCCAGAGTGAGATGTATGTATTATCCATATCATTGATCCATTCAAAAACAGCAGATAGCAGTCAGTGCAAGTTCACAGCGCATCACTTTGTAGCCTACTTTCCTGACTAACTAACTTTCGCTAAATTATTCACTCGATCAAATGATGTGTACACTGTACAGGTCCGTGTCCGATGCAGATGATGTCATCGGCAGCACTGATGATTGTCAGAGCAGTATAATCAGAGAGTGGTGTCACCGCGGGGTCAGAAACAGCGCTGGTCACGTGGTTCATTGTCACTTTACACCTCATAGACTTCAATGCATTTTGTAAACTTCCGGTTGGCCGTTTATCACTATACGCCAATAGATGTGTGCGTAGAAGACCTGGCCCCATGAAGTGAACGGGAGTGACGCAACTCTCCATTCTAGGGCTCTGATGATTGTGAGTGGCACCCCCGGAGAGCAACACGCAACCGCAAAGACGACCCTTTCTATGCGCGTAAGTTGTGCACATGCAGCACACATTGCGCGCGCGTGCACACACACACACACACACACACACACACACACACACACACACACACACACACACACACACACACACACACACACACACACACACACAGTATATTCTGTAATGTATTTATTTATTTAGATGAGTAACTAATCGCTCTGGGTCTACTAAATGCCTAAAACATTTCCCATGTCAATATGTTCAAAATAAAACAGCATAATGGCAAATATAAATGTATTTTTCTGTTCAAGTTATTCTAGTCAAGGTATTGATGTTTTGTCATTACCCATAACAGTAAAATACATATTCCCATTTTCACCATGCAGTACCCCTGCATACCCATAGTACACATACACCCACAGCAAACCTTTATGTATCTCATATAGCATTGATGCTTTTCACACACACACACACACACACACACACACACACACACACACACACACACACACACACACACACACACACACACACACACACACACACACACACACACATGGAAACAGAACTTTTCATTCAATTTGAGGAGTAAATAATGTATTTTATTTTGGTATGCGTTTTCAGAAGCTGATCAAGGAAGTGCTTCTCTGTCAGGCACTGGGACACAGAGACCTTCAAGCAAAGGAACAGGCAAAGGTAAGATAAAAATAATGATATTTTATATATATATATATATATATATATATATATATATATATATATATATATGTGTGTGTGTGTATATATATATATATATATATATATATATATATATATATATATATATATATATATGTGTGTGTGTGTGTGTGTGTGTGTGTGTGTGTGTATATATATATATATATATATATATATATATATATATATATATATGTGTGTGTGTGTGTGTGTGTGTGTGTGTGTGTGTGTGTGTGTGTGTGTGTGTGTGTGTGTGTGTGTGTGTATATAGGAGCTCCTGAGCTTCACCGAAGCCATTGTCGAAGCCTGGTGCACCCCGCGACCCACCCAACCCCTCTGGCCCGATCCTCGGAGTGTGAGGAGGTCAGCCCATGTCCCTGAGAAGATACCGCCCAGACCACGAAGGAGAAACCCTACAAGGGTCTGCTACATCTGCAGCAAAATACATAAGAAAAGGAGTGAGACCTCATTCTACTGCCCTCTGTGTCTTGTGCCTTTGCACAGGAGGCTTTGTTTCGAACGGTACCACGCAGAGATTGACTATGAGCATGCAAGCGGTGCTCGACGTCGACGATAGACAGACACATTTTGATGACATGAGTGTAGACATACTGTGTACCGATTTGTGTGATTTTAGGGCAAATTCTGTAGGAGCAGTGTCCAAAAATGTGTTTGAAAAAATCGGCCTGATGGTGGCGCTATATGGGACAGATCCATTTTGATGACATGAGTGTAGACATACTGTGTAGCGATTTGCGTGATTTTAGGGCAAAATCTGTAGGAGTAGTGTCCAAAAATGTGTTTTGAAAAATCGGCCTGAAGGTGGCGCTAAATGGGACATATCCATGTTGATGAGATGAGTGTAGACATACTGTGTACCGATTTGCGTGATTTGAGGGCAAATATTGTAGGAGCAGTGTCCAAAAATGTGTTTTGCAAGAATCGGCCTCATGGTGGCGCTAGAAGAGGGGCATGTGAGAATTGATGGGTGGAGGTTGTAGGTTGGCAGGCAAGGAGTGTGTGTGCGAAATTTGGCATGGATCGGGGCAACGGTTGCGGAGATACGATGTGACGTGCAAAAGTGTGACGTGTGACGGACGGACAGACAATGTGCCCATTACACTGTAAGAAAATATTGTTTTTGTTTCAAATCATAAAGTAAGCATCTGATGTAATAAATAAAGAGCTGTGAGTAAAAAAAATGAGTTGTTTGCTTGAAAAGAGACCATTCACAAAAACTTCTTTTTCTCCAGTTGTTATTCTGAGAGGGCTTGGTTTTGGTGAAACAAGGGTTTTCAAATGGCTATAACTAAAGAAGTGTACATGATAAAAACATAATTATTTTTTCTGTGGAAACTAGAAGTTATCCTCTTTCATCTGGGCCATGGCATGACATAGTCATCATTAGACAGAATTAAAAAAAAAAAATGGTAAACATGGTAAAAAATCAAGAAATGCTTGGCAACCTAGCTTGATAGTTCACTTTTAATGGTGGCAGTCAATGAGTTAATACAATCAGATAGCAAAAAACTGTTTTGATGCATTGGCTGCCTATGGGAGGTATTAAAACCCTAGATTCATCCGATTATAACAAAATCTAGTGTTGCAATTTGCGGCTAGAGATGTACTATATACAATACATGGATCTCCAAATATGGGTAACTGGTCCGATATACATCACTGGCCAGATGGTCAAGAATTGGCGCGACCTCGCCCTCTTGTCGCCCTGAGGCATACCTGCAGTGTGTAGTGTGGTGTTGTGTGTAACAGACATACCTGCAGTGTGTAGTGTGGTGTTGTGTGTGTAACAGACATACCTGCAGTGTGTTGAGTGGTGTTGTGTGTAACAGACATACCTGCAGTGTGTAGTGTGGTGTTGTGTGTAACAGACTTACCTGCAGTGTGTAGTTGTGTGTGTAACAGACATACCTGCAGTGTGTAGTGTGGTGTTGTGTGTGTAACAGACATACCTGGAATGTGTAGTTGGGTGTTGTGTAGTGTCTCCATCTCTCTCTGGAAGAGGTTGCACATGATCTCTGCGGCCTCACGGAGGCGCTCCAACACAAACACTCTGACATCGAGCTTCACACGACAAACATCAACACTTTGTTGCTTTTCCAAAACACACAATATCTCCTCTCCCACCGACGTCATGTGTTCATTTATCTTCAGCCGTACAGACTCCATTTGAAGCGTTTTTAACTCCTTTTAATATGAGAAGGTGTTCACCACGCGCTGTGTCCCAAGTCCCAACCACCATGAAACACCAACACTTCCTTTGTTGTGGAAGACTGGAAACACGACGCCTGCTTTGATCCACGAGCCGAGCGAGTCTCTGTGTGGAGCGTTGCGAAGTCCGAGTTATGTCCCCCCGACTTTCGTCACCTCCCCCCGCGCGGTCCAAGTGAACACAGCGGAGCTCCTTGCCCGTTGCCCCCCGCTAGATAGATAGATAGATACCTTTATTATCCCAAGGGGGAAATTTAGTTGTCCAGTTGTAGCACAGCAGTATACAGTTATTTACAAAGTTACAGAGAAGTAGGAAAAAATAGATAAGAGTAAAAACAAGAGCAGTACAGTACCAAAAAAGAGAAGGTGCATCAAATAGCTAACCACTGTTATGCTTAGGTTCGTTGGTAAACGGCAGGTCGCGTCCCAAAACCACCATGAAACACCAACAGTTCCTTTGTTGTGAACTTGTGAAAAGAACACACCTATATATACTCTATGGAACACACGAGAAACATTCTACTTCCGCTTCCGGATCAACGTGCTTAGCGCATGCGCAATAATGTATTCTTCTTCTTGTTTTGGAGGAGCTGGAGGCGGATTAGAAAGGTTCATAGTATCCAATAGAATCATGGAGGAGGCGGGCCTTGAAGGTGCTGAAAACAGCAGACCTACAAGCTCACAACGCAAGCAAGCGCAACGCTTTGTGGGCTTGTAGATCGGCTGTTTTCGCCACCCAACACAGCCACCGGTGCCCAGTCGTTTTTAGAATACTACAACGACATGGATTATTACTTCTTATTGAACACAGGAAAATAACACGTTTCTTTAAGAATATTATTGAAAGAAACTATTTAGGGGAGAACGGGGTAAGATGAACCGCAGGGTAAGATGAACCACCCCCTTTATTTTGAAAACTATACACATGAGTTGTCATTTGACCCCACAATAAGAACGCAAACATCATTTCCACCTGGTTGTGGAGTTGACAGACACATGGGCAACGTGGAAAGCATATTTCTACCCCAAAAAGTGTTTTTTGCTGGTCGAAGTAAGATTTTTACTTTTATGGTATAATGATTTTTATGTTAAAGCAAATGTACCCAGGTCTAAACTTATATATCATGCATGTTGGTAATATCCCAATGTATAAAACTATGTGAATCATTTAGCGAAAGATGAGCCTTAAGTATTAAGCTAGACAGGTTTTGTCAAAATCTTGGCCGTGGGGCAAGATGAACCACATGCCTTGGGGTAAGTTGAACTATGTGAATCACCATTCATATTTTTTATTAGGTCTTTGCTACTCAATTTATGCTGAATGATCTTTCATTTTGATGAATACACTAATTTAAGAGACGTTTTTAATATTATATTAATAATTGCAAATATTAAAAGGTTCTGAATAACAAACTTAATTTAATTGGTTTTAATAGTTTTTCTTACGGTTTATTAACCGTAAGAAAGGAAATAACACTATTTGTAAAAGGGAAATGTGTTATTAAAATATTTCTGATAAGTACATACATTCTTTGTTCAAGTTTAAACTCTTAAAAGCTTAGAATATTACGTGGGTCAACTTACCCCTTTACCTGGATCAACTTACCCCTCACCTGGGGCAAGTTGAACCAGATGACCACTTTTTTTTAATAAGTCATATTTTTATGGTCCTTTGTCATAGACACTTACTTATAATTTCAAATGATAGCAGACATCCTGAAATATGTCTAGATGTTTTGAATTTACTGCCATCTCACTTTTTCTTGCTTCCAGGGCAATATAAGCAAAAAGTGGTTCATCTTACCCCGTTCTCCCCTACTATATTAATAATATAGTAAATAGTTTATTTTAATATAGTAATAATAATAATACAGTAAATAGTTTCTATATTAATAATATAGTAAGTTTCTTTTAATAACCAATCAGCGGTGAGAGACACCCCGGTGGTCAGCAGAGAGGCCCCCGCCGGAGCCGTTGACCGTCACCGGCGAGGCGAGGTGACGGTCATCGGCGAGGCGAGGTGACCATCGGGTCTCCCGGTGGAGGGTCGACACGGTAACCGTGAGTCAGCCGCCGCACGGCTCACGGCTACCGTGCGGGGATCCGTCGACCCTCCACCGGGAGACCACCACTCACAGACCTCCGCTGCGGTCACCCCGTGGTCGGTGGCGAGAAAGAAACCCCCGCAGGACGGCTGACTCACACTGGGGTCTCTCGCGGACCACCGGGGGGGTATCGCTTTTCATTATTAAAAAAACGTTTTATTTTTTGGGAATGTTAGTTTCTGTGTTCAATAAAGGTTTGAAGAGGACGTGACATTATTGCCATGATTCTATTGGATAGGCTACTATGAACCTTTCTAATCCGCCTCCCGCTTTTGAATACAGCTCCTCCAATGCCCGCCTCCTCCAATGCCCGCCTCCTACTTGGCTCCTCCAATGCCCGCCTCCTACTTGGTTTCCGCGTACTGCAGTCGGACCCGTCTCTGATTTCCGGCAGTGTGGACGCCCGCCAGGCGTATTACTGCCCTCCACTGGTCTACTGGTTATCTAACTATATCTTCCCATATAGTCCAGTGTCATGCAGGAACTGCAGCACTGCTTTCGATATCATTTGGTGGTTCTCATTGTGGCCAAACAAAGAAAAAGGGGAAAAAACCACCACTCCTAATTCTGACATGCTTATAGACGGTAATGTTTATGTGACAAAGTGGTGTAGTTCAAACTAATTGCCAGACAACGCCACCTGGGGAATTGCACCCCAGGAAATAGATATTATAGAATTACTTCAACTATACACCTTTGTACAATAGTAACTCCTCACACAAGTTCGTTTTACAATAAAATCAGGCAGAAACATGTTTATAACAAAGTACAAAATAGGCTTTATTTCACAGAGTTGTCTAAATCATCATATCATTTGCTATAACAATAAAAGCTCAAATGCATTCAATGGAGATCAGTGTAATCCATGGTGAGTCAACAATAAAATGTACATCTAATAGGGGCCAGTGCTGGGGACAATGGGAAGGGGACAGGCCGACCAACCCAAGGCAGTGGCACTACCAACTAATAACAGCAAACCAAACAAAAGCAAACACATCAAACGGGGGAATTACCACTACCAGGGGGCCGTCACCTGTCCCAGGTATAGAGCCCCAGCACCAGGCCTGTAAATAGAGATGACAGTGTTAAAACTCACATTGAGATATAGTACGAAGACATAATAGCCTATATTTCAAGTACTGGGATAATGAATGAACTTAAAAACAGGGGGGCGATGATGAAACCCTACAAGGACCTCGCTCTGACCGGCAGCTCCTTAATAGGGGGCACAGAGTTGTGTGTGAACCGGTAGTGGTGGAGCCACATTCAGCGAACCCAGCAAAACAGCAATTTGTCACCGGCCCTGAAATGGCAAGGCAACAAGCGGCCATGTTAGTTATACTATATACTAAGTTCATAGAAACGGAGACAGAGAGATGCACAATTAACCTACCACGTTTGCTTGGGCAGCGCACACTGTGTCACTGTCCACAGCGGCGGGCGCCGGGTAGAGGTGAACTGCAATATAAATAAAGCCAACGTTTACATTCATGTTGGTGGAGACACCAAATGAATATCCTATACTGAGAATAAAGACCACCAACCTACCTGGTGTGCATGGCGATTTAGCACCGCACGCCAGAGTAGGAGCTCCAGAAGGAGTCATTTGTAGCATTAGCTAAAAATGACAAACAAGCGGTCATGGTCAAGTTTACAATACAGCGCATACAAGTAGTGGCTAGAGTAGCAAAACAAGGGAAACATACCTTCATTGAGCAAGAAGCCAGTGTAGCTGAAGCCAGAAGGCCAGCGTGAGCTGGGGGACACCTCCAGTGTCCACCACCAGCAAGGGAGACAAACAGCTAACTGCTGCAAGCCATGCTGCCTAAATACAGTGCTCAATCAGGCCACTAACAAGTGGGAGGAGAATGGGCTGTGGGAACCAACGCCCATACTGCTACATTTACAAGCCTGGAAGTTGCAGCCGGAATGGCAGCATTAGCACCCTCTCTGGTCGAATGTCTGTTCGAATGCAGCGACGGTTGGGGCTTTTTGATTGATTGATTGAGGAATTTATTAGAAGTTTGCTATAGAAAAAAGTACAGTTTCATGACAGTACAAATCACTGGTACAAGGTCAACTAAAAGGAGATCCTAGAAAGCCGAGGCTTATTTCCACAGGAACCACACTTTTAAGTATCTCATATAACATTGAAAGACAGACGGATAGAACATAGTACTTTATCTAGGATAATATCAGTTTCAAAAGCATGACATCAAATACAAGGGCAGAAAAAAGAATAATAAAAAAGGGGTGGGGGGGGCATGGGGGCTTAGTCTATTTACAAGTCACGGGTAGCAGCTGTCTGAAGGTGACTTTTCATACCAATTTTGAAGGAGGCTAGGGATTTGCTCTCCTTTAGGGCTTGAGGAAGGGCGTTCCACATGTTGATGGTGTAGCAGGAGAACGAGTTAGAGCCTTGTTTAGTGTTAAATCTACGTTGATGATGATTAGTGGAGCTGCCTCTGGTGTTGTGGTCGTGAACATCCTTGACCTTTAAGAAGTAGTTTGTCAGGTACATGGGAATCTTGGAGGTGTAGTGTATCTTGTACACCAGGCCCATTGCAAGATGCTGTACTCTGTCAGCTACTTTGAGCCATCCCACGCTTTCGTGGTGATGATCGGTAAGGTGGGTCAGAGGAGGGAGACCAAGCACAACCCTAATTAGTTTGTTTTGGGCTGTTTGAAGCTTTAACTTTAAGGCGGCTGGGGCGTCGCGATACCAGACAAGGACTCCGTAATCAATGAGGGGCCCAATAAGAGCTCCTCCTAGTGTCTTTCGGGATTTAGTATTGATCAGTGGGGCAACCCTTTGCAAGAAGCGAATTCGTTGGTTGACTTTATTGATTACCTTGGTGGTCATCTTTTCACTGGATAGGTTAGCCTCCAGGATGCAACCCAGGTAGCAGATGTATTTTTTTCTTTCTATCACAGTGTCACCTACTTTAATTGTGAAGTTCTCAACTAGGCTAAGTTTCTGACTAGATCCAAAGAGGATACATTCAGTTTTGCCTAGGTGAATTGAGAGTCTGTTGTCATTGAGCCAGGTGCAGATCTTGTTAAGTTCACAGTTAAGGGCCTTTTCAACCTGCAATAAGTCTCTGCCGGAGACTAGGAGAGCCGAGTCATCCGCGAACAGAAACAGATTGCAGTCACAAGCAGATGACATGTCGTTTACGTATATTAAGAACAACAGTGGTCCTAGTATACTCCCTTGAGGTACTCCACAGTTTACTGGGAGGGGGGGGGGGGGACAGGGTTCCGTTGACTTCCACCATCTGTTCCCTCCCCACCAAGTAAGAGTGCATCCATCTCACTGCTGTGCTATCAAGACCAATAGCTTTGAGTTTTTCAATCAGAATAGAATGATCGACGGTGTCAAATGCCTTCTGGAGGTCCAGCATGACCATGCCGCAATATTTGCCATCGTGAATTTCACGTTTGATGTAATCATTCAAATAGATGAGGCATGTATCTGTGGAATGGGACTCTCTGAAGCTTGACTGGAACTCGTAGATCAGTTTATTCTCTTCAAGATATTTAGCCACCTGTTCATAGACAATTTTTTCCATTACCTTAGAGATGGAACTAAGGATTGAGATTGGCCTGTAGTTGCCAGGGTCAAGTTTACTGCCTTTTTTGTGCAGGGGGGTTACCTTAGCTAATTTGAAGTCCTGGGGGACATAACCCTGCTTGATAGATAGATTAATAATATGGGTAATGATTGGGGCAATGGTGGCAGCTGAGTCAATGAGAAATTTGGGGGCGATTTTATCATGGCCAGCGGCCTTGAATTGAGGTAGGGTGCAAAGTTTTTTAAACACTTCATCAGGGCTACCGTTCGACCAGAGAGGGTGCTAATGCTGCCATTCCGGCTGCAACTTCCAGGCTTGTAAACATTACCGGCTGACAAAGCTAGCGATTTTAAGGGGTTGTTTCATGCCGCGGTTCATGTTGTATGTACCAAGGTGAGGTTTTCACAGTCTGGGAGCTCGGAACTGCCGTTACTTTTTGGACAAAATTTCGCTTTGTGTGTTTTCCAACTGTGATGTGGAGGCTGTCGCACGATTCCAGCGGCCATGTTTCTAGCACCTCATCTCGGAGCACAACAGTATGCAGCGACGGGTGAGGTTCTTTATGGGGCTACATCTCTACGAGATGTATTACAGCAACATGTCTTGCTAACTTTAGGTTGTAACTTGTACCACATAATAGTGCCTCCTCTTATCCTCCTTGTCCCATCCTGCTTGCCATTCTTTTACTATAGTCCGGGAGGCAGGCCCAGCCCTCATAATGTCCTCTGCTTACTTTTTTTCACTATTATTTCCTGTTAGCATATACCTTGGGCCATCACAAGTTCATACTGAACACCCCCAACTCGGGGCCGTTTGGTCGCAGGGGCCCAAAAACCCATTTTTTGGTACCTGTCTCTGGCGAAATTATGTAAATGTATAAAATAATTCACTAAAATGACATACATTGTCACACACGTATGAAATTTGGTATGGAGTATCCTGACACATAGGGGTAAGTGGCAAAATAGGATTATAGTGCTTACTACCAATGTATTTTAAGATATCACCCTCAACATCCCCAGAAACACAATAAAATTGCTGTCCGCTTGACACATTATCATCAAATATGATCATTTTCAAGCAGGTTATGGTGAATATAATGACCTCTCCTGTATATAGAAAACTTCCCACATTCATAAGCTTCAATTTGAGCCCAAGATGATCTTCTCATCTTGAGAATTACTGTTTCTGTAGCCAAAATACTGCACTATACCTCAAATCGGAGAAAATATAATAATCAGTCAGTAGCTTTACAGAAGCCTAGAATCCAACAATGGGTTCACAAGTACTGCTGTTTGAAGTTATAAACATGAAAAATGAATACTAGCAGGGAAGCAAATGTTGTTAAATGTTATTAAAAATATGTTTGATATGCACAAAATAGCTTGTTGCAATACAAAAATCAAACATCGGTTCGACATGGAGCGGTGAATCTGAGCAGCTATATCCTGTGTGTGTGTGTGTGTGTGTGTGTGTGTGTGTGTGTGTGTGTGTGTGTGTGTGTGTGTGTGTGTGTGGGTTAGGGTTAGGGTTAGGGTACAGGTTAGGGTCAGGGGTTAGGGTTAGGGTTAGGGTACAGGTTATTTAAACGACAAACTGTACTGTACTGTACCTTTGTACCTTACTGTACTGTACCATACTGTACCTAACTGTACCTAAATGTACTGTACCTTACTGTACTCTATCTTACTGTACTGTACCTTACTGTACTGTACCTTACTGTACTGTACCTTACTGTATCGTACTGTAGTATAGAACGATACAGTAAGGTAGAGTAACTGTACCTTACTGTACTGTATCTTACTGTACTGTACTCTACCTTACTGTACTGTACTGTACCGTACTGTACCTTACTGTACTGTAAGCTCTCATAGCATAGAGTGGAGCATACAAGCACTATAAGCCTATACTACTATAAACACGTTTGACCACAACAAATAGTGTAAAAGCGATAGCTTGTTTTGGTCAAAAGTGTTTTTATTTTTCATGAATCCGGTACTAGTTGTCGTTACAAACACATACAAGCCATCACACTCTGCTTACCAGATGTTATGCTTTTATGTGTTTTGCCAAGTCCCGGAAAAGATGCCCTGTGATTGGCCATTACAGTCACTTTGACTGGCACTTGTGCGGAATGCTCACCCCAAAACATTATTTATGAGATTGTGGTGGCTTGTGTGGGACAACCAGGGCATGGATGTGTTTGTAATGACAACTAGTAACACACTCATGAAAAAGAAAATCACTTTTGAACACAACAAATAGTGTAAAAGTGCCAGGACAATAGCATTTCAACCTAATAGACCCCATGGTCTTTTGGGATCAATAAAAGTAGGAAAATTAGCCTAGAAGTGATTTATTTAGGGCGGAGTTGTCCTTTAAGTTATACAAGTAGATGAGTGGAACTATGAACTCATCACCATACCCCTTTCCCCCCATCAACCATAGTAGATGAGGGATGCAGTATGTTGGTTGGTGGGTAGTTAGATGAGGGATGCAGTATATGGTGGTAGATATGGTGGTTAGATGAGAGATACAATATGGTGGTAGATAGGTTGGTAGATGAGAGATTCAGTATGGTGGTAGGTAGGATGTTAGATGATGGATGAAATTTTTTGGTAGGTAGGTAGGTAGATGAGAGATGCAGTATGGGGGTAGGTAGGTAAAGTAGTTAGGTGAGGTATGAAGTATGGTGGTAAGTAGGTTGGTAGGTAGTTAGATGAGGGATGCCGCATGGTGGTTGGTAGGTAGTTAGATGAGGGATGCAGTATGGAGGTAGGTTGGTAGGTAGTACAGTAGATGAAGGGATTCTGTATGGTGTCAGGTAGGTAGTTAGATGAGGGATGCAGTTTGGCGGTAGATACTGTAGGTAGTTAAATAAAGTATGCAGTATGGTGGTAGGTACAGTAGGTAGTGCATCTGTAGACCACTTTAGTGCAACTGTAGAATGCTTTAGTGAATCTGTAGATCAAATGCATCTGTAGTCCACTGTAGTGAATCTGTATACCACTGTATGCATCTAAAGACCACGTTGTCATATGTAGACCACTGTACTATGGATGCGGTAACAGTACTCGAGGTATCGGTACTCGCCCCGATACCAGCCTATTTTGCTGTACTCGTACTTGTCCGATTTTGCTCACAGCAGTGCCAGTCCATATATCATTTTGTCCTAAGACACAGTTTTGTGTGTGTTAGTTCAACTAATGAACAGTGTTTTCACCTTCACTCACTCTAGGCATGACAACATAATTATTTAAAGCATTTTATTTTGGAGCGCCACACACTATTTAAGCACTTGTACAGAAACGTAACTTACAGTATCGGTATCGGCAAGTACTAAATTAAGTACTCATACTTGTACTTGGTCAGCAAAAAAGTGGTATCGGGACATTCCTGCACTGTATAATGTCTATGAGACATTATTCCTGGCCCATTGCAGGAGGGACGCCCCGCGCCCAACAACCCAGTCAGTCTACTCTACAGGGTACTTCCGGGTTCTGTCAGGCAGTCAGGCATTCATGCATATAAATAATGTTGCAAGTCAAATGATTTCCCTCAACTTTTATCTTGTTTTTTTAGCTGTACTATACTGTACTTTCACAACTGCCCCCACTGGGGGCCCCAAGGCTGAGGAATATCTTGCCCCTACACGTCAGAGCTTTACAGTCAATTGGTATTTTTCATCTTTATCAATCAAATATAGTATGCCTTTCCTTTACTGGTGCTGATGTTTTCTTTTTGTTCCTTGTATTCTTCTTTGTATGTTATGCTGTTATCTTTTTATTATATTCTATTGTTTTGTTTTAACCTGTGCAGCACTTTGCGCGACCTGATCATGTTAAATGTGCTTTATAAATACATTTTGAGCTGTGCCGAGTTGAGATGCAGTATACTGTAGTGATCTATACAGTAGATACGGTACAGTGGTCAATGTATGTGGTCTATAGATACAGTACAAGGGTCTATATATGAGGTACAGACAGTGGTCTATAGATGCACTACTGTGGTCTAGAATAGATGCAGATCTCATGCGGCTATTTCTTTTTTCATACCTCTCTCCCACAGGGGAACTTTTGCTATACTGTATTATTATTGTATTGCAAAGAGCTATGTTGTGCATATCAAACATATACCATTATGTTATACCAGGGGTCTTCAACGTTTTCAGGCCGGGGACCCCCAAACTGATGGGGAGATGGAGCAGGGACCCCCTACCACCTCGTAGGGTGGGGGGGTCGGGGCTACGACATATTTTTTATTTTAAACAAGTACAAGTTACAGCGAGCAAGGTGGGCCATACCACTACCATTTCTAAATATACTACTTATTAACTGAGAACAAATGTCAATAATATCAACAATCTGTCAATTGCATAGTAATCATGTATTTAAGCTATTCAAAATGGATAGAAACATGATTTATTTAACATAAATGTGTAAAAAAAACATTTTTTGAAATCTTTTTCTTTTTTATCAAGCAATAATTTTGCAGACCCCCTGCAGTACCTCCGCGGACCCCCTAGGGGTCGCGGACCCCCTGTTGAAGACCCCTGTGTTATACCATTTAAAAACATTTGCTTCCCTGCTAGTATTCATTTTTCATGTTTATAACTTCAAACAGCAGTACTTGTGAACCCATTGTTAGATTCTAGGCTTCTGTAAAGCTACTGACTGAATATTATATTTTCTCCGATTTGAGGTATAGTGCAGTATTTTGGCTACAGAAACAGTAATTCTCAAGATGAGAAGATCATCTTGGGCTCAAATTGAAGCTTATGAATGTGGGAAGTTTTCTATATACAGGAGAGGTCATTATATTCACCATGACCTGCTTGAAAATGATCATATTTGATGATAATGTGTCAAGCGGACAGCAATTTTATTGTGTTTCTGGGGATGTTGAGGGTGATATCTTAAAATACATTGGTAGTAAGCACTATAATCCTATTTTGCCACTTACCCCTATGTGTCAGGATACTCCATACCAAATTTCATACGTGTGTGACAATGTATGTCATTTTAGTGAATTATTTTATACATTTACATAATTTCGCCAGAGACAGGTACCAAAAAATGGTTTTTTGGGCCCCTGCGACCAAACGGCCCCGAGTTGGGGGTGTTCAGTATGAACTTGTGATGGCCCAAGGTATATGCTAACAGGAAATAATAGTGAAAAAAAGTAAGCAGAGGACATTATGAGGGCTGGGCCTGCCTCCCGGACTATAACCCTTCTTTAATTAGTTCCCTGAGCTCCACCCTCCCCAAGGGTAGGTGACTGTCTATTTCTTTTAGTAAACTGGCCTTTGCCAGGAGGTCCACCTTTTCATTCCCCTCTATTCCAGCATGCCCTGGCACCCAACAGAATGTTACATCACTTCCCCTCCCTATTCCACACATAACGCCTAATATTTCCAGGACTATGTCCGGCCAGGCTTTACTTTTTCCCCGCTTTCAAGGCTTCTGGTGCTGCTGCTGAGTCAGAGCATATAACCACCTCTTTTGGTCTCCCCTGTTCCACCCACCTTACTGCCCAAAGAATGGCAAGTAATTATGTTGTGAACACAGAGCGCTCATCCGATATTCGGATACTATATTCCAATTCAATCTGATCCACATAGACTCCAAACCCTGCCTGCCCTCCTACTAACTGGATCTCTAGATCCATCTGTGAATATTAATATTTTGCCCCCACTAGCTGCCTCATTAAGGTACTCCTCCACCTTTGTTCTCACCTCCCCTTTATCTTCCTCCTGGAGGAAAGAGAGCTCAATATCAAGCTCAGGTATCAACCATGGTGGTGTTGGTGACCAAACCGAGTGCTCTGCTTAGTCTGCTATACCTCCTTGCTCCAATCCTAGCTTCCTGGCCCATTGATTTATACTGGAATTAGACCTGGCTGGGAAGGTTTGACTACTCCCACTTATCTTTATCCAGTACTGTAGTCCTAACTTTATGCGCCTCATCCATAGAGGCATTTCCCCCATCTCAATAAGTAGAGCTGGTACTGGGGAAGTCCTAAAGGCCCCGCAACAAAGCCTCAACGCCCTGGCTTGCAAAACCTCCAGCCTGCCCGCACCCAGCTAGACTTCTTAAAACATTGATTACCTTTCCACACCTCTCCACTATTTTACTTATGTGAACAGACCAGGTCATTCTTTCCTCAAACCAACTCTTTCGCTAGAAATTTAAAAACCTTTACCTTTTCAAGTGGTGACCCATACATGTTCAGTCCCAACTCTGGGAGCTTCCTTTTAAATCAAAAAATGACATACTTTGACTTGGATGCTGAGATCCTAAATCCCCATGTGTTCCCCCACTCTTCTACTGTCTGCAATGCTTTTTGAACTTGTCCTGACTCCTAAGATAAATGCTACATTACGTCCACTTTTCCAGATTGCACCGTCGTCTGCAAACAAGGACAGCCCAAACCCCCCTATATGTTTGCAAATATGTCATTTATCATAATGTTAAATAAGACTGGCGAAATTATGCTTCCCTGGGGGGTACCGTTCTCTATTCCTACCGTCTTTGATCTTACCCCTCCAACCCGGACCTGTATGGTTCTGTCTCTTAAGTCTTGAACCCAGTTAAACATGTGTCTTCTTACCCCTAGGTCATATAGTTTGATTAAAGGACAACTTTAGTTTTTTACAACAAGGGCTCATATTTTAGATTGTAATTAAAGAATATAAAAGATGAGTGTTAGAATTATTTCATTTACTTCTTTCTATTGTTTTAGAGATTCTTATTTCAGTGGTTGGGGGCATGCGTACAAGTGGCTAAATATGTAATTTTACACCAAATAAGCCCATTCCCAAGATACAACGCAACCTTTCATGGTTGGATGTGACTAATGGGGGCTAGAAGTGTTACTGTAAATAGCAATAAAGAAACTGCTGGCTTATTGTGTCTAAAAAGACATATTTAGCCACTTTTATGCATGCCCCCATGCGTACGCATGGCCCACATTTTAGCATGGTAAACGCAATAAAACAATAGAACAAAGCAAATGAAAACATTTTAACACTCACTTTTTCTTGACTCTAATTACAATCTAAAATATGAACCCTTGTTGTAAAAAAACAAAGTTGTCCTTTAACACATTGCCTGCCCCACGTTTTTTATTAAACTCTTCCAAAACATGTCAGGGTTTTGGAGCATTTTGACTCATTTATAATGAATATTTAGAAAATTTGTTTCTATGTCTATGAACAAATGGAGTATACCGATGGAAAGATTAAAATCTATACTTTATAAAAAAAAATAAACAAGAGTTTTATGTTCCATGATGATTTTTCAATGAATTTATTAGCGACTACTGCGCCTGCCCCAAATGGCCTAATTTGTTTAAAAAGGCTAGAAAAAAGGCTTTTTATGAAATAACATGAATAAGTCTCTGTCTCAACACACACGCACACACTCACACACATGCATGCGCATGCACGCGCACGCGCGAACGTCGCGAAGCACAAGGACCACCCTGAGCTCCTCCTATGACATTTCAGGCACACACACAAACACACGCACACACACACACACACACACACACCCCACATGCGCGCGCACATCCACATGCGCGAGCACGCACGCGCCCCTGTGGAACACCTGTGTTCAGTGGCGTCAGTTCAGAACAAGCTAAGGTATGGCAACATGACTGGTGTCTTGCACGCGTGCCCTCGTGCAGGCACGATGAAAAGTACATTTTTATGATTTCCCCTTGTAGCCAAGGTATGGCAGCTGCATACCCCTGCCATACCCAATTGACGCCCCTGCCTGTGTTATGTCACGTGATTTCTCAGCTAATGAAACACTGAGACATTTCAGCGAAAATGAAACTAATGACAGACACACACACACACACACACACACACACACACAGATCAGATGTGTAACTTTCGATGCAGAGGAACATTTGCTGGATCAACGCACGCGCAACTTTTTTATTTACCCCTTTTTGAGAGATCTTCAGCGGGGTGCATTCTTTCTTGTCCAGACAGAGGCTAGATGACCATTACACAACACAGGGACAACACCGGTGTTTTGCGTTGGATCATTGAGTTTACTAACTGTAAACTTAGCCACATGGATTATAGCTTTACGAGCCACTACAGCAGATGACTGCACTTTGGGAGGAGGTTACAGTGTATAAGGTAGGGTTTTCATCGTGTCGTATCGTGTCGTGTGTGCAGGGGTGTCGCACCAAAATCTGGGCCCTGGCTACAAGGATTCACTGCGGGACCCCCATGATTGTTCTTCATAGGGGGGATTTAAAAAATAGCAGATGTACAAGCTCGCAGAGTGCCGCGCTGTGAGCTTGTAGATCTGCTATTTTTCAATAGCTAAAGTATAAAATAATTATGTCCCCTCCACCTTGGGCCCTAGTGTAGGGTTTCCACTCGCACTCCCCCCTTGTGACACCCCTGTGTGTGTGCGCGTCTGGTTGAGTTTTCTACACATTCACTCCTCCTCTCCCACTATAAATACAGAGTGTCTTCACCTAAATACACTCAAATCTAAACGAATTCTACTGTCATCTCTAGGCTATCAATCAACTATCTAAACTCTAACTCTAACTATAAATATCCTATATTCAAATCTCAACCGAGCCTCCCAACCGATCTTTTTTTTTTCTTTTTTCTCCTCAGCTGGCTAGCTGGCTAGCCTGGCTTGTCGCGTTTCAAAAAGCTGCAGACTTTTCTCCCTCTCTCTCTGTTGTATTTGGATTGCCTGATAACATGTATTTCAATGCAGTTTTTTGACCTTTTTTCTTCATTCACGTGAATGACCTGGTTCCCTTTGATGTTGCCCTACTGTATTAAGTCACAGGCAGCACGAGAGCACCATCAATTGTAAAACAATGAAAAGACTATAGAACGTAGATAAACGTGGTGGGCGGTAAATAGCTGGGCAAAATAGAACGTTTATAAACGGGCTGGGCGGCAGATGTGTTAACACATTGACCGCCATTTTAACATTCACTGTAGGCTCTCCTGCCATTTTGTTTAAGCATTTTCTTCATATTTAGACATTTTTCCTAAATTCCCTGTTTGCACAAAAATGTCATAAATCTCTGTACAGGTGCACACACAAAAATAGACATAAAAGGGGGCATGAGTCTTTTTTCTAACATGTCCTAGAATGTGAAAATAGCAGATCTACAAGCTCTACAAGCTCAACACATCGCTCTGTGACACATTGAGAGCTTGTCATTCAATTTTATATGAGATACTTCAATGGTTTCCAGTGGAAATAAGCTTAGTCTTTTCATGGATCTCCTTTTAGTAGACCTTGTACCAGTGAACTGTACCGTCATGAAACTGTACCTTTTCCTATGCAAACTTCTAATAAAGTCTTCAATCAATCAATCAAAGTCGAGCTTGTAGATCTGCTATTTTCACATTCTAGGACATGTTGGAAAAATGTCTCCCCCTGCCCCTAAAAAATCCTCTGCACTGCCCTGCTAAACGCGTCTTTGCTAACGAGGCAAGTAGTTGATCTCTGGTGCGTCTTTTGAGGCTTCATCTACAGTAGTTTTTCACTTGTTTTTTGGGGGAGCGGACCACCGCCTGGTTCCCTGAGAAGTGTTGGCTGGAGACCAGGGTAGTGAGAGGACCCCCTTCGAAATGTTGGAAATGAGAGGACCCCCTTCGAGATCGCATCGCCAGGGACCACTTCAACTGGATCGTGTCGTGTCGTGTGAACTTTATGTAATCGGGTGGTTTATTGATTGATTTTACAACGTTGTGTAACAGTTGATTATCGTGTTCCCACTGCTCTGCGGAGCGAAGCGTTGGGCCCGCGGACCCCCTATTGGAGGCGACCATGCAGGGACCCCCCCTTTGCAAAGGACCGCCTGGCGCCAATGGCCTGCTTGGCTGCTTGTGGACTAAAATACCATTACAAAACAATATATTATAGCCTGGATATATGGATTATAAACCATGGTGTGGATTCTTATCAACCACCAGCATTCTCAGGTATGTTTTAGAAGCATTTATATGGCGAATTGGCGATAATTTTGAGAGAGAGAGAGAGAGAGAGAGAGAGAGAGAGAGAGAGAGAGAGAGAGAGAGAGAGAGAGGCAGACCTCTGATTTATGGGACTGTGTCCTGGGGGCAAAGGAATAGCATATGCACATCCACAAAATGTGTATACGGTGCTGGATCCAGGGAACAATGAATGAATAAAGGATAATGTCCGCACACGTATAATGCTCTCCCGTTTTTTAATTTCAACCAACAACGTTTCGCCCAACAGGGCTTTCTCAAGTTACAAGTGAGTGGCATTGGAGCCTATAAATAGGTCATATTCCATGGTGGGTGTCAACAATCAATTAGTTAATGAACCAATAGAATTCAATTACAAATTTAAGAGCCATACACCTGAACACTAGGTTAAAAAATCATCATATGCAACCCAATCAGAATATGATTGGGTTGCATTTACATATCACAAAGCATGAACATGTTACATACAAAGAGATACATATAATTCTAGGTTATATCTTTAAAGTCACCCATACACAAAGACAATTCAAGCTGGTCAATTATAGAAATGGTCTAATGTCCAAGTCCAAGTTCATCCCAAATGGTTTTAGGGTTCTAAGTTCATAGATCCAGAAAACCTCCCTTTTGAGTAGGAGAGACTCCCAGTCTCCTCCCCTGCGAGGTTTTTCTACCTTCTCCAGTCCAATGTATCTTAAAGCAGATACATTGTGGCCAGCTTGCATAAAATGCATAGCTACTGGACTACGTATATTCTGAGTTCTAATGTCACTTCGGTGTTCGGTAATGCGCGTTTTAAGCGCTCTTGTAGTCATTCCAACACATGCTAATGAACACTTCAACATGTACACTACATGTGTCGATTTACATGAAATAATCCCTTTAATGTCATATTTCTTACCTGATAATGGATGATTAAAAGAGTTACATTTATATGTGAAATTACATTGTGTGCAATTACCACATTTGTAATTCCCATTTGGGATTTCATCCAGAAAGGTTCTAGGTTTAATAGGTGCTAAATCTGATCTCACCACTAGGGACCTAATGTTGGGAGGTCGTTTATACACCACCTGTGGTGGGGCTTTAAATGTGTCTTTTAGAGCTGGATCAGTTGTTAAAATATGCCAGTGTTTTTTAATTATGTTTTTAAACTCATTACCCAACGGTGAATAAGTGATAAAACACTGTGGTATCTTTTCCTTAATAGGTTTTATTTTTGGTTGTAGGCATTCCTCCTGGGATATATTATCAAACCGTTTGGATGCCTCATCAATCCACTCTTCAGGATAGCCCCTCATTTGAAAGCGTTCTTTCATATTCTGTTTTTGTTTTCATATCTTTCTGTTGAGCCACAAATCCGTTTAATTCTATTAAATTGGCTAATAGGTAAGCTTTTCTTAAGTGGTGTTGGGTGGTAACTGTCTCGTCTTAGTAAGGTATTTCTGTCTGTTGGTTTTCGATATAAATCTGTCGTGAGTGAGTTACCTTCTTTTATGACAGTAATATCCAGAAATTCAACTTTATCAGTACTCATATTCAAGGTAAATTTTAATTCACTAGCTTCATTCAAGAAAGTATGAAAAGCATTCATTTCCTCAGTTGTACCATGAAATATGAGAAAAATGTCATCCAAGAATCTCCGCCATATTTTGATCTTTTTAAGGAAGGGATTCTTTTCTGGATTGTAGATCCACTCCTTTTCAAACGATCCCATGAAAAGGTTTGCCAACCCCGGGGCCATGGGGCTGCCCATTGCAACCCCCCGAGATTGGAGATAGTATTTGTCCTGAAACATAAAACAATTATGATATAAAACCAGCGAGGCCAAGTCCTTAATATGTTTTGCACTTGGAGATGCGTCAGGCTGACGCTGTTTGAGAAAATGTTCCATTGCGTCCAAGCCCGCTTCATGGGGAATATTTGTGTATAAACTTTCCACATCTAAGGTAGCTAACAGAGCATTCTCCTCAATTTCCAAGTCTTTGATTGCATTTATAAAGTCTATGGAGTCGCGCGTAAAGGATGGTAGTTCCATTGCGCACGGCTTCAGAAAATAATCCACAAACGTGGATATCTTTTCAGTCAGTGAATCAATACCCGACACTATGGGGCGGCCCTTAGGGTTAGTCAGACACTTGTGTATTTTTGGTAGAGTATAAAATATAGGAATGCAAGGATTTTCCACTTTCATAAATCCCAATTCTTTTTTCGTGATCACACCTTGTTCCAAAAGTGTGTCGAGTTTTGTGTGGATTATAGATTTATATTCCACAGTGGGATCTTTTGACAGTCTTTTATATGAATTCTCATCATTCAATTGTCTCATGCATTCCTTTACATAATCTGAAGTGTTCTGAATAACAATCGAGCCCCCCTTATCTGCAGAGCGTATCACAATAGTAGAGTCAGCTTTAAGAGTGTGTAATGCTTCTCTCTCGGTTTTGGGCATATTGTTTATAGTTTTATATTCTTTTTTGTTTTTCAAAGCCCGGTGGACATCCTGATCCACCATGCGACAGTATGTATCCAATGATGCATTTCTGCCCTTAAATGGAATAAATACTGACTTGGGTCTAAATGGAGTACTGGGTTAATTGCATCAGTATCCATCTCCATTTGAGTGATAGGCTCAGGTTCAACCTCCGTTAACAATTCTGTTCTGGGCATATAGAATTCTTTAAGTCTCAATGTTCTAAAGAATTTCTGAAAATCTACCATTACATGGAACTCGTTACAGTATGTGGTGGGAACGAAGCCAAGGCCTCTACTCAATGCTGATAATTCAGTCTCAGTCACTGACCTGCTTCTTGCTGCGGGTGCGGTGTGGGGAGCGTGTATTTCTTCTTTTGTCCCCTTCTGATTTTCCGCCACGGCCGCGCTGAGACTGTATTGGCTGGTGGCTGCGCCACTGCTGGTGATGCGGTTGGTGCGCGTTTATTTGGGGATGCCCTTCTCCGGGATTCCCTAAAAAATGATGGTGAGGCGCCGTTTCGGTTTTCCGCGTTTTGGTCGTGGTTTCTCTCCAACTGTTTTACGATATCCGTCTTTCCAAAAGTAGATCTTTTGTTCGTTGTAGTCTTCTATGTCCCGTGTAAACTTGTCTCGTTTAGTCGCTTTCTTTTCTTCCTCCAGTTTCGCTTTATACTCCTGAAGTTCATGTTTCACTTCTGCCAGTTTATTCTCTGGTAGTGTCTTTGCTATTTCATCTTGTGCTTTATGTAATTCTTCTCTTGTACGTATCAGTTGGTCAGCTTCTTCTTGGATGCACAATACCATCAGGTCGAACGAAGCCTTGTTTAGGATCTCACACCATTTCTGACAAAAGGCTTCATTATTACGCCCGATTGCAGGTTCCTTTTGTATCCTGAGCCCCCGTGGTATTCTCTGACATCTCAGGTAGTCACTCAGTGTGATCGTATGGAGATATTGTCCCACTTCTTGTTCGATTAAGTGTTTCGTCTTCTTAATCTGGGTATCAACGTCTCCAGTGGGGTTTCTCACCATCGGGCTCGTCTCATCATTAAATAGGGACTCTTTTGTCATGATGCGTTCGTAGTCTTCTGTTGTGAACTGGAAAGTTGCAGCAAGGTCCGTTCCTTGTGTTAGACCCTGTGATTGTGTCATCTTGGAAAAGTATAATAGCTTAATAGCTATCCGGGGAGCCGAGGGAGTGCTATATCAAAAGTAAATCATAGAACAAAGGAATAGCATATGCACATCCACAAAATGTGTATACGGTGCTGGATCCAGGGAACAATGAATGAATAAAGGATAATGTCCGCACACGTATAATGCTCTCCCGTTTTTTAATTTCAACCAACAACGTTTCGCCCAACAGGGCTTTCTCAAGTTACAAGTGAGTGGCATTGGAGCCTATAAATAGGTCATATTCCATGGTGGGTGTCAACAATCAATTAGTTAATGAACCAATATAATTCAATTACAAATTTAAGAGCCATACACCTGAACACTAGGTTAAAAAATCATCATATGCAACCCAATCAGAATATGATTGGGTTGACTGTGTCCTGGGGGACCACTGAAACACATACAGAGTGGTCCGTGGAGCAGCCAGCTAAGAGATGTGTGCGCACACACACACACACACACACACACACACACACACACACACACACACACACACACACACACACACACACACACACACACACACACACAGCTGTTCTAACACTTTTTTTCTTCTCTTTTTTTTCGGCTGCCAGCTTTGTGTGCTCAAATGCGTCACTTTGCCAGTTCACTGTGCTTTATGGGGAGATTTATACATTTGTATTGCAATTTGTACATTATTACAGTCTTTTTTTCAAACACACTTACTTTGATGTGTGATATTTTAGGTTTCCTTTAAGATAAAAGGCTCAAAATTTGTCACAAGCTGGGGAAGACTGTAATTAAACATTACATTATATAAAAGCTAATTCTCAGGACTATCGGGCCCGGCGGGGAACGACATTGGGATTTTCTCGGGACTATCGGGGGAGGCGGTAAATGAGTTAACAAGCCGTCCTTCCACAGTGAATCATATGCCTTCTCAATATCCAGAAAC
Source organism: Nannobrachium achirus (assembly GCF_963921795.1). NCBI lineage: Eukaryota > Metazoa > Chordata > Actinopteri > Myctophiformes > Myctophidae > Nannobrachium > Nannobrachium achirus. The sequence continues at coordinate 66,980,133 of NC_137817.1, read as the reverse complement.
ACACCTACCACCACCTCTTTATTCCTAAATGCCCTTCTGATATCCTGATCCAATACTGTTACAGATTCCATCGTGGACCGTCCGTTTCTGAACCCATTCTGGAAATCAACAAAGAGCCCTCTAGTTTCCACAAAGTATACCAACCTATTAGTGACCATCCTCTCCATTATTTTACAAAGTACTGTGCTATTGGGCGATATGACCCAGGGTCAGACGCCTCCTTACCCGGCTTCAATATTGGAACCACCACCGCATGTTTCCATTCTTTGTCCCCTTCTATCCACACTGTGTTTAGCAGTGCTAAGATCTCTTCCAGCACTAAGTCGTCTAGGTGCTTAAACATAACATAAGATAGCCTGTCCCGCCCCGGAGAGGTATTTGCCCCAGACATAATGGCCTCCCTCAGCTCTTTCATTGAAAAGTTTACATTAATTGAACTCTCATTTTCTGTATTTCTCTGCAATTTCCACTGATTTTCTAGCAATACTTCTGCCCGCTCATCCCCTACTGTCTCTGACCTGTGCACCTCCTGAAAACCTTCTACTAACATGTCTGCTTTCTCCTTATTAGCCACTGCCTCCACATCACCCTTTTGCAGCACTGGGTAGAACTTTGCTTATATATACCAGACATTTTGTGCACCACTGACCATAGCTAAGCAGTGATAGCTGAGTGGTTAGTGTCCATACCTAGGACTCCGGAGGTCCCAGAGGTCACAGGTACGATTCCCCACTCCAGCTATCACTGCTCCCTTCCCCCCGCGCGCCTTGTGTGAAGCACTGGGGGTCAGCTGGGTTAAGCTGAAAACTGAATTTCCCTTGTTCTTCTTCTCTTCTTCTATAGCTGCCCCACTGATGTCTCTGGGCCTATTTGCTCACAAAAGGCCCTCCATCTATTTCTCTTTTCCTCTTTTATGACCCTCCTTGCCAAGGCCCGCAGCCGCTTATATTCAACTACGTTTTCGTGGATCATGTCACAAATAGCACTGTTCCATCTATCCACTGAGCCCTCTGTTACTAAGCCTTTTGCGTTTTCCTCATACTCATCCCACTTGGCCCGAGAAAAGTCATACCTAGGCACCACCTCTCCCTCTTCCTAGCCTAGGTCTCTACCAAATTTACTCAAAACTGGGTAATCGTCACTACCCAAGTTACATTTTTCCAATACATCCCACTCCCCAATTCTGGCCAAATTAGGGGACACTATCGTTAAATCTAATGGACTAGAAGTATTCCTGGCAACATCGTACCTGGTTGGTCTACCATCATTTATTACTACCAACCCATGCTTATCCAAAAAGTCCTCTAGTACACCCCCATTACTATCCCTTTGCCCACTGCCCCATAAAGGGTTGTGGGCATTGAAATCTCCTGCCCATATTACCGGGCACCTTGCCCTCTCCATAACCTCATCAAGATCTGACAATGTCAAGGGCTTACAGGGGTTGTAGAAGTTAATCACAGTCACACTCTTTTTATTTTCATTCAAACGCTCAGCGTGAACTTTTCCTCCCCCATTGTCATTACAACTGTTAATGCCATCTGCTTGTACTTGACTGTCCCACACCTCCACGGCTATACACTCAAGGCCTCCATTTATTCCCACTCTCCTATACTGCAGCCCATTCTTAACAAATGTTGCACAGCCCCCATGATGTATATCAGCATCCCCTGCCTGCCTCCCTACTATTTCTGCCCTATCCAGTCTCAAACTCTCATAACCAGGGATTACAAAATCCCAGCACGGCCGCAGCCATGTTTCTTGCACACATATGATCTCTGGCTCACTCTCAAGCCTATCAATAAACTTGTTTAGCTCCTGTCCATTACTCACTAGGCTTCGAGCATTCCACTGGAGAACACAAAACATTATGGCGCTAATTAACCACATCATCAATTGGTATGTCTTCTTCCCCTTCTCTGTTCTCACTCTGTCTCTGTCCTTTCTTCTTTACCTCTGCAATATGCTGGTGTAATTTCTCTGGAGCCTGTTTTCCACCAAGATGCGACCGAGTATTTCCCGGTGGATCTGTGCACAAGGGGCGGGGGCAACCCCGCCCACCGAAGATTTTGATTGGCTGAAGCGGAGCTAGGGAGCGCTCCATTGTAGTCGCTTGGACGGGGCGTTTATCGTGCGCTTGCCCAGGCCTTACGGCCTGGGCATAAATATAACGATTGCATTCACCACGGCTTCGTAACTCGCGCGGCGCTCCGCCGGCCGCGCGGCCCTGGCCCGCTCTTCGCGGCCACTCGCGCCTGCGGCGCTCGGGGGCGAAGAGCAGGACCAAGGTCCGCTGGCCTTCGCGCCGCTTGCAGTGTCGTGGACAATCGAGCGGCTCCGCCCCTTGTGCTCAGATCCACCGGGAAATACTCGCTCGCCACCAAGATACCTGTCCGCTACCTTCACAACTTCCTGTACGATATCTGAACTGTTAGACTTTTCTCTCGCAAAAATGTGCTTAGCTGCTGCTAGCACCTCCACCACAAATGACAGAAATGACTCCCTGCTCATAACCAACATGTCCGGGGGGTACTGGTTTGGCGCTGCACTCTTGCTTCCCTGCGTTACACTCCCTCCTCCTCTCTCCTCTCCACACTCTACTGTGGCTCTCTTAGCTGCCTCAGCATAAGTCACTTGGTCTCGCTCCTTCACCATCTGAACCTTCCGGGCCTTAATAGTGTGCTCACATCCCCTGTACGCTGCTCCACTTTGGGGCATCAGCATCGCATTCTTTAATCTCATGATCTCCCCCACACTTAGCATGCTTTCTCTTTCCCCGACATGCATCTGCAATGTGCCCATATCTCTGACAGTTGTAGCGTCGCAGTGGTGGTCTTACATACTCTCTTACCTGATAAGCCATAGAGCCTGGCATCTGACTCTCTTTAAATGTCAGAAGAACCGGCGGGTCCCCCCTGGCCCCCTCCCTACTCCTGAACCTCTTTACAGAAATTACATCCCCACCTTCAATATTGTCCAAAATATCTTTCTCTGCCAGGCCAACCATGTTGTTTTCGCTGCTGCATTGTGGGTAATGGTGTTCTTCTCCTGACCCATAGAGTTATAATGGTTCTGACCTCTTTGACTAGACGCCAGTTGGCGTAATGCTACAGTAACAGTAGTACAGTATGTCAGAAGTGCCTAGAGGTATAAAATAGGAATGAAGTGGTTTAGGCCTATGTATGTTTGATAATATTATAATTATCTCCACCAGGCCGAAAGGCATGGAGAGACTTATGTTTTGCACCGACTGTCCGCGTGTGTGCGTGTGTCCGTGTGTCCTTCTGTCTGTGGACAGAGAAACTGTCACGGACACTCCCTTTGTGCCAGAGCTGAACCTCTGCCCCAATCTTTCACATGGGCCTGTTAGGGCGCCTATGTAGGGGAAGTATTCGCACATCCACTAGATTCAGGTGCAGGTGCGTAGGACTGTGAATACTGAAGAAATCATGAAAATATATTTCATGAACAAAAAGAGCGCCACCAGGTGGTGCAAGACACTATTTAGTCCAAAAATCATGCTAATTGGTTGGCCTACACAGTATTAGCCTTGTCAGTCTCCAAATGTAGCTTTCTGGAGGAGGTGGTTTAAGGCGAACACAGTATCTCACAGTCATTAAAGGAAACAGGTCTTTCAGATTTTTTTCATATTCCATCCTGATTGGCTATTGACTAAGTTTGCAAGAGTGCTCCCTTTTGAACAAAATGCCTCATGAACACAATGCGATTTCCGTGAAACTTTGCAAGCACATTCCCTCATTTGTGGTTTGAGGTTAATTAAGGTATTTACTATATTTCGGAAACACTCTAAATATGATGAATAAAAGGGATAAGTCCAAGACTTACAGTAGATGTTTGCCCCTGTTTTTTTTTCATGTCTGTTTACCTGCAATGCCGAGCCCGGTACCATCCACATGATCCCGTTTCTCATCCCCGGTGGAAGGTCATGGTGAGATCCTGATTTGCTGAAAAGCTAAATACACTGTGCCAGTGCTGCTCCTGAACTCTGCTCTCCACATTCCATAGGCATCGCAGCGGCCACTACTGCAGCCCTGGAAGCGCTGGGCGCCACTTTAAAACCCATGGGCCGGTGGTCCTCAGCTGCCTATGAACGTTACGTGCTCTTAAACCGGGGAGATATTGTGTTGGCTCAGAATGTCATGGGTAGAAGTGTTTTGTAATTGCTGCAAGTGAGTGGTAATAAAGTGTGATTACTATGCATATCTGGTGGTCATTGGTTACATTAACACAGGGCTTTATGCATTAGAGAAATTGACTAATGGTGAATGGAAGCCAAGGCCTCTCATACATAGTTCACATAAAGTTGAACTATGAGATGGTTGTCTTCATGTTTTGTGGGAGAGGATAGGATATCTTGATCATAATTGGTGGGTTTTTACCCCACGCATAGTTTTTACCAATGTATATTCCTATAGGCTCTGGAGGAATTGCCTAATTATAGAAGTCAACATAATGTTAGAACATCCTAGCAGGACCCAAAATCAGTGGCGCCGGCAGTGGTAAAATAGTGAGGGGACGGTGATGTGGGCGTGGCCAGGTGGTGACGTCATAACCGTAACCAAACGTACACCTCGGACTTTAGTATAACTATCACAACAATCACTAGTACAATGTGTTGTTAGATGACAATTGTTAGTAGCTCTGGATTAAGAATTGAATTCAACTTTTTCACAATACATAGGCCTAACTTGTTTTATCCTGCTTTTCTTATTTCAATATTAATTATTATGCCCTACAATGTTGTACGCCTATGCCTTGTTATGCCTTCTGTAATCTCGGCATGAATGAGGGCTCTGCTGCGCTCAATGTATTTTCGAGAAAATACATTAAGTTTAAATGTGAATAAAGTAAGGGAAATTCCAGCTACTGTATACAGTAGTGAAAGTTAGAACGAACTGCTTTTACATCGTAGTCGACTGAGTGAGGAGAGAGAGAGTGACCGAGCCGACGCTGCAGCCCGGCCGTCAGTGAAGAAAAAAGAAAAGTAGACCTACTCACATGTTTTACTTAAGTAAGTAAAAGTAGAAATACTCTGTTAGAAGTCCCATGTCCAAAATACTTGCATAATGACGTTTTGCTATCAAAATGTAGCTACTGTATAAATAAAACGTAGTCATTTGCAGAACGTCCCATTTCACAGGTTTTAAAAAATGTAGCCTACCATAGATACAAATATTTTAGCAGATCTTGTATTTTCATTTCTAATGGTCTATATAGACTGAACTGGTTAATGTATGCCTTTATAATAATCGAAATCTGCAAAGTAACTTAACTGTTTTCAAATATTTGTAGTGGAGTAAAAGTAGCCTACTATATTGCCTCTGAGAAAGCCTAAAAATTGTACTTACAGTAGGCTACTTGAGTATAATGTAGGCTAATTTGTTACTTTAGGCTACCATGCACTGCAGCCTGGCCGAAGTTCAGAACCGGTTGAACATGTAAGCAGACAGACTTGTGTATTGGAAGCAATTAGCATGAGTGACTGGGGGTCGCACTGGGCGGGGCTACTGCCCTCGCGCCGGTCGAGGAGAAAACATACAGAAAAAAGAAGGAAAAAAAAAGCTCGATAGCCTAAAAGTGGGGTGGCAGTCCAGCCCAAACAGTCCATGGTCCGGCGCCTATGCCCAAAATTGCTTGCTGCATTTTGCACGGTTTATGATGGTTGTCTAATTGTGCTGAACAAGGTAGAATAATTGAGTAGAGCTTTAACGCCAAGATGAAATATTATATCCACGCGTATAGAAGATCATGGATGGTTTCAACACTACATCTATCCATCCATCACTGCACATTGATGCTGCACAGGTCTGATCACGTCTCATAGAAATGCAGAATACAACATGTACACATTTACCAACACATACCAGGTTACAGGATGGAACATATACCATGTTAAAGGATACAACAACATATGCCATGTGTTAATGTGTTAATACCATTATCAAACTACATCAATCAATATTTCAATGATAGGCTGATATCTCTATGATTCATTCAGCCTGTGGCAAAGAAGCAATTTCTTAGCATAAATATTTAATGAAAACATGGAGAACAAAATAATGGGATACAGTTCAGAGTTTGGTTATTATGCCAGAATGTTATCGTAAACAGGAACATGGATCTGTAAGATACATTGATTGTAATGGATGAATTGCACGGACCATCAAACAATTCGATTTCTAATTAATTTAAATAAAAAACAAACAATCGAACCATCGGACCATCAAACATACTGTACCTTTAATCAGCTACTTTGTTAAAAAAAATGCTATTTTACCCATTAAAAACACTTCCGAGTTGTGTTTAAGCTCTTACTTTTTCTTTTTAAAATGGAGTTGGGCTTCAATTCGAGGGGTAATGGCCAGGATCTGTTTTGGAAAATCCAATCTGAGAAGTTTGTTTCCTGATGAACTCAACATATGGTGGAGAGTTGCATGGATGATGTAAGACTATGGGTGACTGTGTCGCGGCATTATGGATCCTTTGGGGGTTTGCAATGAAATCCATCTTTGCTTCATGCTCAGGAGAAACGCTATTTCATCTTTGGGCGGGTGGATGGGTATTCGTGTCTCTGACTGTCTCAGCGTTGTCAACGAGGCACAGAACATGCATGTGGTTCGCGGCCCCAACAGGAACGGAATTGGAGAGGAGGACGGTCCTCAATCGCTCCAAGCTGTTCTGGCATTTTTTGCAACTACTTATTAATGGTCACCATTAACCATTAGTGTTTACCGGTAACCAACCTATTTGGCTATCCCTACTACTGTGATATTCTGAATAGGCCTATCACATTCTGATAATATTTTGTGTGAAAAAAATGGAAAAAAAAACTGAAGCCATTAATTTAGAACTTCAATTGCCAACATAACGAACTCAGGTTCAAACCTCCGATCGTTCGCTTACAGCCCTAGATAGTAACACATGCATTTACTTATATACTTCTCGCCAGTCCAACGCACAACCAGTCGTGCCAATAGGGCTGAGCCCGATTAGCAGGGCTGTTGTCGCTGGTTCATGGCTGGGTGCTACATTCACCCCCCAGGTCTTTTGGAGCGCGCCCTCGCGCTTCACACATCACGCCGCGGACCACCGCACACGACGTGGCACTAGTCCCTCACGCGAGGACATCACGCTCCTCACCCTGCTCACAGCGCCAGATGTAGTGATACGCGGAAGCGGGGTTTGAACCCGGGACTCCCACTCGCCAGTCCAACGCACAACCAGTCGTGCCAATAGGGCTGAGCCCGATTAGCAGGGCTGTTGTCGCTGGTTCATGGCTGGGTGCTACACATGCATACATGGTTCCTTCGTTAACACTTAAAGAACATTGAGCATATTGCAGTTTGAGGAAATTAAGGATAAAAAAAGAAGAAAACAAGCAGGGGAATGTCTCCAAAAGACGAGTCCTAACGGAGGCCTATGTTGACAGGAGCAGTATGAAAATCCATAATATTATTGGTTTTCTATCCACCTCCCTGTCATAATACAGGTATTTGCGGTTATCCTCCCAGTGAGCTGATTTGTAGTGGAATGTTTAATCGTTTCATGTGAATAAACTGGTGACTTTTTAGACTACTCAAATGTCTGAAACTCTTTTTTCCTCCCAGTGTGGACAAGCAGGTGTGTCTTCAGGTGACTTGACTAACTGAAACTCTTCTCACAATGTTTACAACAGAAAGGTTTTTCTCCAGTGTGGATACGCTGATGTCTCTTCAAGTCACCTGACTGAATGAAACTCTTGTCACAATGTTTACACTGGAAAGGTTTTTGTCCAGTGTGGACATGCTGGTGTTTCTTCAAGTCACCTGACTGAATGAAACTCTTGTCACAATGTTTACACTGGAAAGTTTTTTCTCCAGTGTGGAAAAGCTGGTGTGTCTTCAGATGACTTGACAGACTGAAACTCTTCTTACACTGTTTACAACAGAAAGATTTTTCTCCAGTGTGAACATACTGGTGTCTCTTCAGGTGATATGACAGACTGAAACTCTTGTCGCAATGTTCACAGTGGAAAGGTTTTTCTCCAGTGTGGACACACTGGTGTGTCTTCAGCTTAGATGACTGACTGAAACTCTTATTACACAGTTTACACTGGAAAGGTTTTTCTCCAGTGTGGACACCTCCACTTGTCTCCTCCCAATCATCACTGTCGTCAGTCACTTCAGAGTGAGATTCAAGCTCAACTTCAACTTCAGAGCAGTGTGAAGAGATGTCTTCATCATCAGCTTTACTTTTCACTGCTGGTAATGTCAACATTGATCCACCAGGCTCTTCTGGTCTTTGATGTCGCTCCTCGTCTTCCTCTTTAATGTGTGGAGGCTCTGGTTCCTCCTCTTCCTCTTTAATGTGTGGAGGCTCTGGTTCCTCCTGTTCCTCTTTAATGTGTGGAGGCTCTGGTTCCTCCTCTTCCTCTTTAATGTGTGGAGGCTCTGGTTCCTCCTGTTCCTCTTTAATGTGTGGAGGCTCTGGTTCCTCCTGTTCCTCTTTAATGTGTGGAGGCTCTGGTTCCTCCTGGAGCAGACTGGAGCTTCTCTCCTGTTCAGGAGAAACCTCCTCTTTACACACAACCATGTGCAGGATGTCTAGGAGGAGAAACATGACATGATAGTGAACACTGGGTTCCTAAAATGTAAATCTATTTTTCCATCTTCCAAGTACATAGCTATGACCTGCTAAGACTGTCCAAACAGTTACTAAATAAATACATGTGGTTTTCACAAGATTAGAGAACAAATAACATTTGACTTATTAAAACGTGTTTTAGTGTTTTTTTTTTTTTTTGCCTAAAAGTTTAACTGTACCTCAATGTTTAAAAAGATTGACTGATAAAGTATTAACCAGGTATCATCCTAAAATGGCTGTATGGTGCCGGCGAGATCTTGCGACATACCAAACTAATTTCCGTGTTTCCTCATGTATTGAGCCCAAGCTTAAAGTTTTTCGGCAGCGAAGCTAATCAACCACTGGTTGATTAGAAACACTGGGTTTTCATAGGTTTCAACTACAGCCAAACCTTAACCAGGCATTGCTGGATGTCATGGCTGGAGGTGCTTCTGTTTCGTGATGTCAAGGACTTGGCAGCTTGAGCTGTGTGACAGACCAACCCTGTTCTAGATGCTTTGACCTACGGCATGTGGTGCAGTGTTTCTTTTGTTTTGCATATTTAATGATCATGATGGATATTGTATATTGATTGATTGGTTGTTTGATTGATTGATTACTTTGTCAGTCAAAAAATTATATTAGCATGGAGGTACTGTACAGTAAAACATTTAGGCCGAAACGATAACACAGTTTCCAATGTGGTCATATAATAACCGACTATTATCATTGTGATGACATGTTTTGCCAAGGTTATTGTGCAGTGAAAATACGTACTGAGGTGTGGGAGGTCTTCAGGTTCCTCCTGTTTAATAGAAATGTCCCTGGCTGAGTCTGGAGAGTTCATCTTCACCTGCAGTCTGGACTCCACACACTGCTCTGAAAGGAAGAATGTGAATAAGGACTTTAATAAACCTAGTGGACAATAACAATAATGTCTGCTGAAGGTAAAGGCAATATCATAGAAGCCCAACGCTCTATCATATGAACCGGCGGCATAGCTCAGGGGTAGAGAAACTGGTATTAGAGCACGAAGGGTATAAATCCCGAAGGGTTCCCAGTTCGAATCCGGGCTCCCCCTGAGTTAATGTCGAAGGGTCCTTGGGCAAGACTCTGAACCCCTAATTGCCTCCGGTGAGTAGGTTGGTGCCTTGCATGGCTTCCTCCGCCACCGGTGTATGAATGTGTGTGTGAATGGGTGAATGTAATGCACAATCTATGTAAAGCGCTTTGGATTAAAAGCGCTATATAAATGCACCATTTACCATTTACCATTTAACCATGAATGCATAGATAAAACTGATATTTTAGAGCAGAAATCTCTCTTAATTTAATGCAATCAACATCCCCAAGCTACATGAATGTAAAGATTTATTTTGACCGCAGGTCGCGGTTAACTATGAGAACCGGCATATCTTGTCTGTGTACGTATCTCTGTAACGCCTCAATTATGTTGACATTGTGACATCACGTGACATCACCTCATCAAAGATCAAACCCTGTATATCCATACATGTAGAGGACTGGATCATCACCTAGATCTACATATCTGATTCCCAGATGATGCCCTGTTAGGGCAACAACACTAATAGAATCCATGTCATGCCCATAAAAGGGGACAAGGCCTGAGAGACACATACTGACATGCACAGACATATGTGACCGAGGCTGGAGAAAAGGTCCTTAAGTCTGCAATAGTGAAGTCCGGCAAATTAACAAAATAGGTTTGATTTTGGATTTTTGGTGTTTATCCTTTTTTTTCCATATTATCTAAGAGTGTATGTTTGAGAACCTTCTCATTGCAACAGATATCCATTTTAGAATCATTAAATAGCTTAAATTAGTTTGTAAAAAGAGGTGTGTTTTTGTGTTTCCTTAGGTTAGGGCGGGTGAGGGGTGGAGTTAACAATCCATTGTTCACACCCCTTACCTGACTGCCAGAAGTGTGACAAACTTTGAGAGCTCTTTACTCAGATTCTTGGTCCGAGGTCTAACTACATTCAAATAAGCATGTCTTCTTCAAATATATTCAGATTTCAATGAATGACACGTCATTTGAAAGCTTATATTCTGTACTTTCATGATCTGCAAAAAGCTGAAAAAGACCATTGCAGACATAAGGACCTTTTCTCCAGCCTCGGTCACATATGTCTGGGGTCTCACAACACACTGTTGGTTCTACAGACAGGGATCTCCATATATGGACATAAAGGGTAAACATAGAACTCACCTAACGTCAACTATAGGATAGATATTCTGTCCTCACACTTGCGTGTCTGTGCAAAGGCTAGACAGATAGCGAACAAACTCCCAATAATAAAGCCGTTTTCTTTCAGAAGAGTAGTCTTTATGTAGGATTTTAGTTGTAAGACTGCAAAACACACAAACAAACATACATGTGGTTTTCAGAAAAGTATTCAAATAAAACAAACAAATAAGCTGCTACCTAGTAACAGTTACAATAACTAAATATCAGTGTTGTTATTTGTGTTGAGCTACTAAAGGCATAAACATGGCTGGTTAATGCAATCACATACAACAGTAGCCACATGGCATATGGAAATGAGTAGAACAACAAACACTACTATAATGTTACAGAAACAACAAAGGTAACTAAAAAACGTTTTGTTACACCATTTGGCACAATCATATTTTGGTTACTCACAGACATATCTTCTCCAAAAGCACAAAACGTTGGAGAGCTGTGGAGAACACACTGCAGCATGCTTGCTTCTCAAACAACAACATGGAACTGAGCTAATTGCTTTGATCTTCACAGAACCTTATGTAAGCGGCATTACTCAAAGCAACCACAAGGTGGCGGAGATTTCTCACTTAAACACTGGTCAAAGGCCAGCACACTCCCCGTCTGGTATATTAATTTGTATACCACTATGTAAATAAAGCATGCAAGATTACATTTCACTTGAAAGTAGAACAATCACTTCTGAAACAGGCCTAAGGTATACTTTGGTAGTCCCTTGTTTAACAATTTTAACTTCGACCTTGCGAATTCTCTTGTCCTTGCTGGGAATGGCCTTTACGATTAGCCCAACTGGCCACTCGTTGCGCTTCACCTGACAGTCTTTGAGAAGGACAACATCTCCTTCCTGAATGTTGGGTTTGTCGTCCGTCCACTTCCTCCGTTTTTGGAGTGTTGACCGGTACTCCTGCCTCCAGCGCTTCCAAAACGTGTCTGCAAGACTCTGAACCCGCCTCCACTGACATTTGTAAAGGTCCTTGAGGTCAAAGTCTCCAGGCGGTGCTGATGTTGGGCTGGCTTTCTGAGTCAGGAGCATCGCTGGTGTGAGAATCTCTGGCATGTCAGGATCAGTTGAAGCAGAGACCAATGGCCTGGCATTCATGATGCCCATAACTTCAGCCATTAGTGTTGTAAGCACCTCGTGTGATAAGCGAGTGTTTCCGTTTATCCAGTCACAGCCCTGGTCCAGCAAATAGTTCCGTATTTCTGAATCATCTGAATTGATTTTCAGTTCTCGGCAGGCTCCTATGAAATGTGTGCCTCTGTCAGACCGGAGTTGCCTGACAGGGCCTCTTTTGTTCTCTGCACTGTTTCCTCTTGTATGGCGTGAAGTTATGTTCCATGGCCCAAAGACATCTAGGCCTCTCACAGGGGACTTCCAGGAGGAGAACCTGCTGAATCTGTGTGACCCCAGCTGCTTTTCAGTGACCTTAGTGTCAAGGGCTGTCACTTCAGGCCTGATCTCATCATCACAATCTGGGCCAATGAGGTCGAAGGATTCTGTCTCTGTGTTCTCCTCTGTAACAGCCTTGTGCAGGGATGTCGGGCCTGAGAACCAGTTAGTCTGCTGTAGAAGAGCTGCTGGGACTGGTCTCGTACCGTGGTCTGCAGTTTCTAGACAGCACTGAGAAGTTGTGTGTGGCTGTTGTGTGTCAGGACTGAATCTCTCCTTTACTTGAATCCTGTTATTGCAAGGACTGAGCAGGGATGTGCGTCCATTATGTAGCACATTTGTTTTGAAGATGCTCACATCTGCTGGCTTGTGAGCTCCATCCAAGCATACTTCTCCCACTATAACCCAGCCTAAATCTAACCGCTGTGCGTAAGGCGTGTTGTGGGGCCCATTAAACTGGTCACGTACCTTGTGTACACTCAAAATATCTCTGCCTAAGAGAAGGATGATTTGGGCTCTAGGGTCTAGTACTGGGATCTGGTTTGCTACTGGTTTCAGATGGGGGAAATGCAGGGCAATGTCTGGTGTTGGAATTTCTGATCTGTCATCCGGCATCATGTCGCATTCAATTAGAGTGGGAAGTTTGACCTGTGTTTTCCCATCGATGGACTGGACAGTGAAATTGGATACTCTCCTCCCTGTTGTCTCCATAATGCCTGAGCATGTTCTAAGAGTGTAAGGGGTTGAGTCACCACTAATGCCAAAAAGATCAAAGAATTCAGATTTCACTAATGACCGATTACTTTGGTCATCCAATACAGCATACATTTTCTGTGCTTTGTCAGGGCGGCCAGAGGGGAAAACAGACACTTGACAGATTTTGGAGCACGATCTGGGCTTTGATGCTACTCCACATATCTCTGTGCACATTGATGTGACCAAGGCAGACGAGGCAGTCTCCTCTGACTCCCCGTCTTGATCTCTCTCAGTTGTAGGTGCCTCTGTTGTCCAGGGGGCTGGACCAGGATGCAGAGCGGAGTTGTGTCTATCACTGTTGCATTCTTTGCATTTCAGACTAACATTACAGTCTTTTGCAACGTGCCTAGTGGATGCACAACATCTAAAGCAAATACGCTTTTCTTTCAGATAAGCCTTACGCTCATCTATGTGCTTACTTCTAAACTCCCGGCACTTTGACAGTGGATGGGGCTTGTTGTGGATTGGGCACTGAGTGTCTGGTTCCTCAGCAGGTGACAATTCAGTCTTTTTAACTGACACGGGTGTTTGGTACACATTCCTTATTCCTGGCTTGTCTGTTTTTGCAGGGTTCTGGTTGAACACAAAGCTAGGATCGTTCCTAATTCTTGCTTGGTCGACAATGAATTTGGTGAAAAAGCTGAACGGTGGAAAGGAGACTCGGTGGTCCTCCTTGTACTTAGAGCCACATGAGACCCATCTATCTTGTAAACGGAATGAAAGCTTTTCAATGATTGGATTAATTCCGCGGGACGTGTTAAGATAAGCCAATCCTGTCAAGTAGCCACCTGACATAGCTGCATTAATTTCCAATAGAATGTCGCCAAGTTCTCTTAACTTTATGTTGTCCCTGTCTGAAATTCTAGGGAAGTCATCTAGTTTTTTCAACAGGGCATTCTCAATCACCTCTGAGCATCCATAAGTTTCCTCTAATCTATTCCAAACCATCTTGACCCCTGCAGATGGATTGTTAATATGCACTGACCTGAGTCTTTTGGCCAGCTGAGATGACTCTGGACCGAGCCATTTTGTGAGCAGATCTAGCTCTTCTCTGTCTGTTAAATTAAGGTCCCTCATAACACTTTGGAAAGAGAACTTCCACGCCCAGTAATTCTCAGGGCAATCATCAAATGTCAATAAACCAGAACTAACAACCTCTCTACGTATCATGTGTTTTGCTAGGTCATCTGTCCCTGGAGGATTGAAAGGAGAGTCTCTGAGGGAATAGTTGTGGGACTTTGCAGTATATGCTCGGAGCTGTTGAGCACTGTCCGGCCCTGAATATGCTCGTTCCTCTTTTATGGACACTCTTGACTTAGGGGCATCGTTAGTGTTGGCCTGAGAGGGGGGAACATACCTGTATGTGTCATGAGGGCAAGAGACATAGTGGGACTGGGAAACTGGGACGTGTGTGTCATGAGAGTGAGAGACATACTGGGACTGGGAAACTGGAACATATGTGTCATGAGAGCGAGGGACATACTGGGACTGGGAAACTGGGGTGGATCGTAGGGGCAGAGAGTCTGGTACTGCTCGCTGTGCATCACGTACTATAGACTGATTTTGATCATGTCCTGTCATGTCTTGGACCACCGTGTGGTTCTGTACATACTCACTGGTTCTTTGGGCTGAATCTTGAATGTTCAATTCAGTCAAGTCTCTATTTGATTCACCATCCAGTTCTTCCTCCAGTTCAAGTGCAGCCTCGTAGACCTCTGCCTCAGCTGAAGCTGCAACTGCTGCTCTCTGTATCTGCAACACATGTAGGTTGGCGTCCACATCTGCTCGCCGTCGAGTAACCTCAGCTTCGAGATTCGCTTTTTCTCTCATCATGTTTGCCTCCTTTTCTGCAAAGGAGACCTCTGCCCGTGCTGCCTCTGCCTTTGCTCTGGCTTTGGTGGCTGCAGCACTGGCTGTTGATCTGTTGGACTGCACAGAAGCCTTGCTGGGGTGCAACAATGTTTTGGCTGTGTGCACTGAGCCAGATCTGGAGTGCACTGACGCTTTGCTGGAGTGCTTTGAAGTGCCAGAAACATGGGACCTGGTCTGAAAGGTGTTATCCATATTTTCAGCAGTCTTGTCCATATTATGTGTAGTATTGTCCAAATTATCTGCAGTCGTTAGCTTGATTGAAGCTTGGTAAGTTCAGGTTGATGTTAAGCATGCAGAGTATCAATCTGTAGACAGCTCCCGTTTGTCTTTGCCTGCTGTGTAAGATGTCTTCTTACTATTCTGTCCTCACACTTGCGTGTCTGTGCAAAGGCTAGACAGATAGCGAACAAACTCCCAATAATAAAGCCGTTTTCTTTCAGAAGAGTAGTCTTTATGTAGGATTTTAGTTGTAAGACTGCAAAACACACAAACAAACATACATGTGGTTTTCAGAAAAGTATTCAAATAAAACAAACAAATAAGCTGCTACCTAGTAACAGTTACAGTAACTAAATATCAGTGTTGTTATTTGTGTTGAGCTACTAAAGGCATAAACATGGCTGGTTAATGCACTCACATACAACAGTAGCCACATGGCATATGGAAATGAGTAGAACAACAAACACTACTATAATGTTACAGAAACAACAAAGGTAACTAAAAAACGTTTTGTTACACCATTTGGCACAATCATATTTTGGTTACTCACAGACATATCTTCTCCAAAAGCACAAAACGTTGGAGAGCTGTGGAGAACACACTGCAGCATGCTTGCTTCTCAAACAACAACATGGAACTGAGCTAATTGCTTTGATCTTCACAGAACCTTATGTAAGCGGCATTACTCAAAGCAACCACAAGGTGGCGGAGATTTCTCACTTAAACACTGGTCAAAGGCCAGCACAATAGAGCAATGTTCAATGTTCATAAAGCAATCAGGGGTGCAACACTTTGTCACCAGTAGGGGGAGCACACTCCATGCTAATATAATTTTTTGACTAAAAAAGTAATCAATCAATCCAATCAATCAAACAACCAATCAATCAATATGCATCATGATTGTTGCATCTGACAGGAAAAATGATGAAGGGAAAATGTCCACACAATGTCTCAGTTACAGAGAACAGATCTTCTTGTTTATTTCAAAGTTCACAAATGTATCTTCTCAGTGAACAGCACACTTTCTTCTCAGATTGAAAATCACAGCAAGATTCCTAAAAAGACTTCCTATCATTAGAATTTAGCTCCCGTCCTCGCAAAGCGGGCAGAGCGGATCTCCCGGTCAGTTGGTGTGAGAGAACCCGGAATGCTCACATGTGGGTCCTTATATCTACAAATTACAGGGAAAATTGACAGTAAATGGCATATCATGATGAATGTACCATGCTTAACTTCCCTGCAGGACCCGTGAAACATATGACATAACCCTACATGTATATCCATACATTGTTGTATGTCTGAGTGCTGCGCTGTGAGCTTGTAGATCTACTATGGGTACATGAAATTTAGTTAGGTAGTGCCTGGTTGGGTTCTAAATGCATTACATATAGGACATACTAATGTGGGGCATAATTGAATCACTAATGGTCAACTGCATCATTACTGGGAAATTACTGGGAAGAGGAGAACTTCTTCAGTAGGGAAAGGTTATGAGCTTGCAGGGCCTGATACACAGCTGAATACATTGAATACACGCAAATATCTATTTATTCTGAGTACATCGTAGTATCATAATACGCTACATGATCATTAAGTATGCAAAACAAAAGAAACACTGCACCACATGCCGTAGGTCAAAGCATCTAGAACAGGGTTGGTCTGTCACACAGCTCAAGCTGCCAACAGCGCTGCGTCCATCGCTCCGGAGCTCGACGTGCGACGTAAAATATACCGGGACTCCGGGAGAGTCTTTATCATTTTTTACACTTGCAATGGATAGTTTTAATTTTTGTTTCCGATTGTTGTGACATCACATTCCGTCCTTGTCCCTTATATGCCCATATGGAGATCCCTGAAGTCATCGATATCAAGCCCATAGCTTGGAATGCCCATATATGGACATATTGTGTGAGTCTCATGTGGTTTAAGACATCTATGATTTTGTCCACATTTTGTCCAACCTAAACAACTGACCGCAACTCTATTCACTCTTGCAAATTAATTCAGTCCTGACAGTTTTTTCTTCTATATTCTATTTCAACTCCAGTTGTTGTGAGCTTGCATAAAAATAATCTCTCTGTAATCACGTTATGTGACACTATAGTTGAGCCCCAATTGTGCCTGCAGTCTAAATTGTTCCACAGACACATCGCACATTTAGTAACGTTAGACATAACTTAAGTTGCACCTTCCTGATAATAATCAATTAAGCTAATGCATAGTAATAAAACATCTTGCACGTGTGTGTGTGTGTGTGTGTGTGTGTGTGTGTGTGTGTGTGTGTGTGTGTGAGTGAGTGAGTGCCATAGGGCTTTGCAGTTTGCACATCTATGTGTGCCATAGGGCTTTGCGGTGTGCAGTTTGCACATGCTTTAATTCACACTCCTAATATTACATTAGGTATAATAATTACAGTCATGATATATTATTAAAAATACATGTATCCCCTTTCAGTTAATCATTGTATAATATAATAATTAACATCATTGCAATGGAATGATTGAATACTTTATTAACAGTTTGATCAAAAAGAAAAAAGTACAGTGGCACAGTTATACAATAATGCTAAAAGGATAACACAACGTGCCCTGGGGTCTTGTTTCCATTGTGGTCCTATGGTGCTCCGCTGGGTGTGGAATGGAGCAAAGCAAGATTACACTATAACACCAGATATGTAAAATTCTAGAAACACAAATTGTACCATGTATGATCTGTAGGGTAATTCATTATATGAGTGAATAACACCAACATAATTTGCTATATGACTGCAGGATCTGACATTAGGTTTCTTTTCTACGTCCCCAAGTATTTCTGAGTCATTGCAGGTCTCCACAAGCAAACAGTCCATCACATCCACTTGCATGTTGGTTTGTAGATTTATTTTCGTGTGCTCCATACTACATATAGACACTAAGCTTGTCCTTATGAAAACATCCTTATGAACAAGTTAATTAAAATGTACTTGACCCTGGGTGAAAAATGGGTTACAAAATCGTGGGATAAAGATTTAAGGAAAAAATAATTAAATATATGTGGCTTTTGGTTTTGCTTTTTCTGTGAGGCTCTTAGCAGCGTTGTGCTGTATGCAGACTATGTACTGTGGAGTGGAGGGGGCCAAAGAGGTCTTATTTATTGGTACGAAAAAAAAAAAAAAAAAAGACTGAAATGGCCAATTGGCCAGTGACTTGTTCCTGGACAAGTGAATGGGAAATGTACTTGTCCAGATCACAATGTGCCTCAAGTTAACACATCGGGTGCCCGGATGTATGACGTGTGTGTGTTGCTGGTGCCCATGGCAACGCGTCATTCTACCTACCGGCGAGAGTACTGGCGAGAAAAGTAATCCGAGTAAATGTAATCGGAGTATATCCTGTTTATTTCGCGAAAATCTTTTCTTTCAGTCAGGACCGTTTTTTATCATTTCTAAGCCACATTGTTTGTGTTATGGCAGGTAGAAGAGGCTGCCGTTTTGAAATGAAAGTGATTTAAAAGCTAGATTAGGAGAAAACCACGTTTTTGTGCAGCCGTTAGACAGGAAGTCAACGAGACACACAGCGCGTCCGGATGACGTAATTGCGCGCTGCATGTTGGGAAATGGAGTTTGTTTCATCACCGCGGCAGCCAAGTGCAGTAGCTACAGTACAGTATAGTTTACTGTAAAACGCGTCAAACACGTCGCGGGCCTCCAGCGACATCAAAGAGATTGACTAGTAGACACCTCGTGGGCACCCGGTGAGTTAATGTCAAGCTCTGCTACTATAGCTAATATATATCCCCCGACCCTCTCAAAATGGATGCCGGGGGAGGGGCGTCCTAGTATGACATCAGCCTTGCAAGGCCTAATCAAACATGCTGTCAATGAAAATCAAAGGTTGTCTTGTGTGTAACAATGGTTGCTTTAAGACATGATTCATTTCATTTTGTTGTGGCAGTCACTTTGACTTTCATCAACCTATGAAGCTCCCATACACTTGCACTAAACCTAAAGCAGTGAAAGGCATTTCACTGGCAGGATTGTTTACTCTGGACTTTTGCAAAGTTTTATACGTTGTCACCTTGTTTGGGTTCTTTAATTGTTTACTCTGGTGAGATCACTGATGTTTTGTTAATGACTCAACTGACACTTCTACCTCATTTTGCTTAAAACATTGCATTTTAGTTTGTTTTATTACCCTCTCTGCTTTGTGTATTTTTTTATTTTGAAATGAAGGAAGTCGTCAGAAACAGGATGTAGACCAGTATGTATACTTTAAGGCGACTTTGCCACAAGGGGGATCAGATGAATAAAAACAACGTCCATATTCCTACCCAATAGTTTATTTGGTTTTTAATTTCTACATTGTATAGTTTGCCTTCTTATGGTGTCCTTTGAGGATCCGGTTAACAAGCGTATAGTCATTGATGAAAATGTTTCTGTTAATCTGTTTTTAGAATCTATTGAAAAAGCCTATGTAACTTAATTAGTTAATTAATTAAATTAGTGGGTTTAGATTGGTACATACATAACAGTTCATAATTCATGGAGTAAAATGTATATTTAATGTTTGCTAAAGGAGAATAATAATGTATATTTAATGTTTGCTAAAGGAGAATAATAATTAAAATACCTACACTTCATGTTTGATAAAAAAAAGAGTTGATACAAAGAGTAACTTATCTTTCATTATTGTTTTTAAAGAAGTTAAAATATTAATTTCATTCTGATTAAGATTAGCCATTTCATGTTGTTTGCACCCTTAAGGAGATAGTAATTTTGGTTTAAAAAAACAATTCATGTTGAGTAATTGTAACTCGCAGACATTGTCAACTGTTATTGATTCTTCTGTATTTTTTTGGAATTATTAAAGAGCATAAATCTTGTTACAGTATAGTTTGTATACATATTGTATTAACTATTGTGGACACACGCTGGTGACGTTTCAGGGCACCTGAATCAATTAACCTCTTTTCACAATGTTCGCACTGGAAAGGTTTTTGTCCAGTGTGGATATGCTGGTGTGTCTTCAGCTTAAATTAAATGCTGAAACTTTTGTTACAGCTTTGACACTGGAAAGGTTTTTCTCTTATACGTGGATACGCTCATTGGGGCTGCAGCTAACGGATTATTTTCATAATCGATGAATCGTCGATTATTTAAACGATTAATCGATTAATCAGATTATGGCACTTATTTAGCTATTACCTTATACGTTAGATTTGATCATTTTAGACATCTTTTAACTAACATAAAATACATTAAATATGAATAATTAATTCAAAAATGCATTGCTCAGCTGCCGATTAGGTTGCTACTAAAATAAATACCTTTTTCTGACTGCGTACTGATTAAAGAATAGCTACACATTTGTCAGGCTAAAGGGTAAGAGTACTCTTTTCAAATAGGTAATTAAAATATTCAAGTCATATTCTTTGTTCTTGACCCAATATTCCTGCATGGTATTAATAGAAATTCTAGCGACTAGTTGCCGATTCGATTACGATTACTAAATTAGTTGGCAACTAATTGAAAAATCAATTTGATTACGATTAATCGATTAATGGTTGCAGACGCTCATGCGTCTTTAGATTACATAAGTTATTGAAAATCGTGTGACAAAGTTTACAGTGGAAGGGTTTTTCTCCAGTGTGGATATGCTCATGTGTCTTCAGGGCACCTAACTGAATGAAACACAGCGTTTACACTGGAAAGGTTTTTTCTCTTGTGTGGATACGCTCATGTGTCTTCAGGGTACCTAACTGATTGAAACTCTTGTCACAATGTTTACAATGGAAAGGTTTTTCGCCTGTGTGTATACGCTGATGTGTCTTTAGACCACTTAACCAATTGAAACTCTTGTCACAATGTTTACAGTGGAAAGGTTTTTCTCCAGTGTGGATAAGCTGGTGTGTCTTTAGTGTATATGACTGGCTGAAACTCTTGTTACAGATTTTACAATGGAAAGGTTTTTCTCCAGTGTGCATACGCTCATGTTTCTTTAGTTTATATAACGCACTGAAACTCTTGTAACAATGTTTACAGTGGAACGGTTTCTCTCCAGTGTGGATACGCTGGTGTATCTTTAGTGTAGTTGAATGGCTGAAACTCTTGTTACAGATTTTACAATGGAAAGGTTTTTCTCCAGTGTGGATCCGCTGGTGTCTCTTTAGTGTAGATGAACTGGTGAAACTCTTGTTACAGAATTTACAATGGAAGGGTTTTTCTCCAGTGTGGATACGCTGGTGTATCTTTAGTGTAGCTGAATGGCTGAAACTCTTGTTACAGAATTTACAATGGAAGGGTTTTTCTCCAGCGTGGATACGCTGGTGTGTCTTTAGTTTAGATGAACGGCTGAAACTCTTGTCACAATGTTTACAGTGGAAAGGTTTTTTGCTTGTGTGGATACGCTCATGTGTCTTTAACTCACCTAAAAGACTGAAACGCTTGTCACAATGTTTACAGTGGAAAGGTTTTTCTCCTGTGTGGATACGCTCATGTGACTTTAGAATACCTGAATGAATGAAACTCTTGTCACAATGTTTACAGTGGAAAGGTTTTTCTCTTGTGTGGATACGCTCATGTGTCTTCAGGGTACCCGACTCACTGAAACTCTTGTTACACAATCTACACTGGAAAGGTTTTTCTCTAGTGTGGACACCTATACTTGAAAACATCTCCCCCCAATCACTGTCTTCACTGACTTCAGGGTCAGATTCAAGTTTAACTTCAGAGCAGTGTGAAAAGATGTCTGCATCAACTTCACTTTTAACTGCTAGTAATGTCAACATAGATCCATCAAGTTCCTCTGTTTTTTGAAGTATTTCGTCCTGTGCTTTAATGTGTAGAGGCTCTGGTTCCTCCTGTTCCTCTTTAATGTGTGGAGGCTCTGGTTCCTCCTGTTCCTCTTTAATGTGTGGATGCTCTGGTTCCTCCTGTTCCTCTTTAATGTGTGGAGGCTCTGGTTCCTCCTGTTCCTCTTTAATGTGTGGAGGCTCTGGTTCCTCCTGGAGCAGACTGGAGCTTCTCTCCTGCTTAATAGAATCCTCCTCTTTACACACAACGATGTGCAGGATATCTAAGGAGCAGAAATATAACATGATGGTCAACACATGATTCCTAAAATGACAAACCTTTTTTCTACCAAGTTCCATGTACAAAAAGAGCTATCACCTACTTAAAATTCAGGGATTGACACTAACGGTTGCCCGACTGCCCGGGCAAGTGCACATTTTGAGTAACACAATGAGATATCTGGCTTTAGATGAACAGTACTAGAATTCTGCCCCATCTCTCTCTTTCTCTCCTCGGTCACTCACTCACACACACACACACACACACACACACACACACACACACACACACACACACACACACACACACACACACACACACACACACACACACACACACACACACACACACACACACCCCTTCGAAAACTGCTAATCTACAAGCTCACATTATGATGAAGACACGATGAGCACCCAGCTAGCTGCAACTAGTTATAAATCAGTGGGTTTCATTCACGCAAAACATGAATCTGAATACGTTTGTAGGATTACAATCTCTCCAGAGAGTATATGCCGCGACCGCGCCTCTCTCTTTCTGCATGCATTTGCAGCGAGCCATGCAGCAAAGCTAGCCGGGGGCAGTAGTCAGCATAGGAGCAAGCCACAAGCCGCGCAACATGTTGTTTTCAGATCTTTATTCACGTTGCGACACACAATCATAAATCATTTGAATATAATTCCAGTTTGTAAAAAGAAAACACCAGAGCAATAAACACTTTCGCAAACATCCAATTTTTAGTATCATGTTTTGGGTTGTGAGTTTTGCACAACTGGTGGCTGCCAGTTATCAGCGATGCCGGTCCTACTGCTGGCGACGCAACGCCACTGACGTTCCAACTGCCGGTCCGTGCGGCAGCCGCCGGCTGCCGGAGAATGCACTCGCTCCTTCTGAGATTAGGTCTGGCCCCGCTCAGTTATTCAAATATTTCACGGCTAACAAGTCGAAAGGAATGAACCACGGCACAATATGCAAATGCAGGGTGGGCGTATCACCTTTGCAACTACTCTGATTGGTTGTAGCTTTGAATCTTTTTGTAACTCACTCACTCAAAAAAACAGTATATAACAATTTTTCATTAGAATGTGATCTGCGTCTGTTTTTGCATTGTCTGCTTCGTATCAGCTCTGTTCTGGGCAACCTGAAATTTCCTTATCTGACCTATAAAAGAAAGAAAAAAGAGGGGGAAAAAAGTGGGTAACCCTTTATCATGAAATGTACAATAATGTGAAATTCATTTTCAAAATTGTACCTCGTAACTTGTGAGTGAACTATTGTATGTCTGTCATATCTGTTGTACTGTATGTGGTTGTATGTGATGTGTAATGTATGTGGTGACGGACCCCAGGAAGAATAGCCATGCTTAGGCAAGTGCTAATGGGGATCCATAATAAAGTAAAGTAAAGTAACTGCCCCTTGGTGGGAAGAAAAGCAACACTGACACCAACCAGGACCCAGAATGCAAATGTAGGGCGGGCGTTAGGGTTGTCACAGTGATAGATTTTCAACACCGTTAAAGGGACCACACCATGCTTTTAAAAATATATATTTTAAATAAATATTGGTCCATAATAGGGTTTTATACAGGTTTTAGCCTAAACAACCACTTGCAATTTCCTGTTCTTTCTGTCTCTAATTCCAAGCCGTTTCAGATGCAACACCAAAAGGCCCTTTGTTGGCAACGGGGCACTGCCTTTGGGCTAAAATTGGAAAGATACCATGGCACCATGCTTATCTTCTCTGTATCGTTCCAATTTTAGCATGGCACCATGCTAATCTTCCCTGTATCATTCCAATTTTAGCACCACTTTAGCACAACCCGCCCACCCCATAGTCTCAATAGAATCCACCCCAAAAGTACTGCCCCCTTCTCTTCAGTTGCCAGGAAACTGAAGTGGAGGGGTGGTACTATGGATGAGGCCCCTGTGACATAGAATGGGGCCAATTTCAAAAAGTACCGTTGAGACATGACCTGGCGGTCGCAATAACATATTTGATGCCAAAGATGGAAATCTCCGATTTTTCTATATTTCCTAGTCTAATGCCAGCATTTTTTATGTTTTTTTTACCTGTTTTTGGTGGACGATCGCGAGCGTGCACGGTGCCGTGCGTTTTCTCTGCTTGCTTGAGGCCATTACTATACCCCTTGTGTGTGTCAGACTCAGCATGCAGCGGTTGCCTTTCCTTGTTCAATGTACTCCCAGTGCCACGTCACAACATTCCTGCAGACGGGCCGTTTTCCCCTCATAGGCTTAGAATGGGGAGATACAGCCACTCTTGACTCTTTGGTTGAATGGGGCCGGATGGGCTTGCAATGTTTTGTTTACGGGTCATTTCGCTCCGGAGCAACTTTTAACAACATTAACTTGATCCACCGGGAGATTAGATCGATCTTAATACTTTGATTAAATAAAGACTTAAATCGGAGATCTCCGACTTTGGCAGAAGCTACCGACCTTAATGCAAAACCCCTGGCAGAAAATGTGATTAACGTTGGCATTCGGTCATTTCGGAGCCACGGGTTCGTGTCCGACATCTCTCGCTGCTGCTCGGGTGTCGGATCTCATATTTCCAATAACAGGCGGGTCCGTTCAGCTTGGCTCCGACATGTCTCGGTTCTGTCCGGGTAACGGTTCTCATATTCCCAATAATAGGTGGTCTATTTGGATCCGGATCCATTTTTCACAGGTTCGGTAGGTCAAATTGGACGCATGAAGACCTCTACTGCAGGCTGCTGCCTGCCTCCCGGTACAGAGGCACAATAGTCTTGTCACTTCTCTCTATGATAATAACAATTGTACCAGAAAAGTATTGATAACATGCTTCCAACTATAAAATATTGTTCCTTCGAAACAATTGTGGGCTCGCTTCAAGCCAAAAAACAATGGCTATAAAAGTACAACATGTCAAGATCGCAGGCAGTGCTCTCTTTGACGTTACTGACGCAATCGGACGCTGCATGCATGATTTGAGGCATTTTGTTCCAAAAATGTGTTATGCAAAAGTTGGCCCGCTGGAGGCGCTATAACAGGCCAATGTGAGAAGTCTTGAGTCAAGGCACGCGTGTAAGCAAGTTGCATGTCTTCAAACGAAACGAGGCATGGCGCCCCCTTTTGGCTGATTGGAATAAGATTGGTTTCAGTGATATTTGGACTAACCCTCTACATCTTTGCCAAATGCCATGAATGTGTGACTTTGCATGTATGATTTAGAGGCAGAAGAATAATTTGCATAAAAATGCAATATTCATTGAATTATTAAAAAGTAATGTTTCACTTTAAAAAAAGAAAAAATCCAACCAGAAAGGTTTCGTGCGCATAACGCAAACATCCCAGGAGGAGATAGATTTTTACTGTTTTTCATATAATTTAAAGGTCAGAGTTCAAAAGTCAGAGAGTCAAAGTTGTTTGGCATGAGGAGACGCATTAGTGTGTCCAGGTTTCATGGCTGTACGTCAAACAGAGCATATACCTGTTCAAAGTTTGCACTTTCGAAGGCTTCTTACAGCGCCACTATTTGGCCGATTGCTGTAAAAAGTAATAGCACACGTCGCCGCAGTAAGCTGAACACATTGATGTTTTTATTTTCATGCTCTGTCTAAGTATGTAGGAGTAGAAAGGTGCCCAAGTTTTTGAGGAGAACTTGCACTGACTGCCTAGTAAGATAGATAAATAATAACGATATCTAAAGTGTGCTTGCCTTTCAGGCGAGCCCACAATAACATGGATGCCACGCAAAACTTAACTAAAGTGGTTTTATAGGGTAGGCTACACAGAAAAAAAGTAGCCTATTAAATATAATAATAAAACAGTGTTGCCAGTGTTCAAGCAATGTACTTGGTGGTTTGCCCTCACAACGGTAACACCAATAACACTGGATATCGTGACAACCCTAGTGGGCGTATCACCTTTGGCTACTCTGAGTGGTTGTAGGTCTAACCAATAGTCTGTTTGAATACATTTGTAACCACCCCAGTCTGTTTAAATCTTTTTGTAAATAAATATAATAATAACACTGAGAAGAACCAGACAAATTGTGACCGAAGGTCGCAGTTTAGTATGTGAAACGGCACATGCTGACTCTGTCCGGACGTGTACACCTTTTTATGGTCCAACCAATATGTGCATATCTCCATATACATGGATATCCATATATGGGTATCAGGGACCTCCATTATGGGTAACTGGTCCGATACATTTTAATAAAGAATAAAATAAAAATCCATATATGGGTATTCCCCAGAATCCCTTTTATGCCCATATATAGAGATCCCTGATGTCATCAATATTAAGACCATATCTAACAGAACTTCATATGGGAATGCCCATATATGGAGGCCACAGCGGCAGCATACCACACTAACAGAATCCAGATATGGCCAAGACAGCCCATAGTGTAGGGGTGACCCCGAATAGTCGACTAATCGGTCGAAACGGCACCTAGTCGAATGGCAATATCTTAGTCAAATGGAAAAAAACAAACATGCTTAACATGGGATGCTTAATGTCTGATGATTTAACATATACTTTGGTTTCTCGCAATAAAACATGCATAGCCTACTGGCTGCTTTCAATTCAGTGAATAAACTTTACACCTGCTATACCTACTTATTTTAGTATTTTGTTATTTAATTTGTCTTATATTATTTAGTTACTTTATTTATTTTAGAGATATTATTTCGTTGTTGTTATTGCTGTATTACTATTCTTATAAGGCCATGATAATATACCTTGGCTTAAATAATGAATGAGTTATCTATTAAAACAAAAGTCAAGAAGACATGCTATTTAAATGAGTGTTTCACCTCAAAAAAAAAAAAAAAAAAAAAGAAACGGGCCATTCGACTATCAACACAATGACTAAACTCATAGTCGACTGTACAAATTCTTAGTCGGGGACAGCCCTATAGTGTGGCTGGTTCTACAGACAGGGATCACGGTGTATGGGCATAAAAGGGATTGTATGTATGATGTCAAATATCATAGACGTCATAGGACTTTAACTCATATGCTGCTATTTTAAACATAGGCTGAACTGTTTTCCTGCCAAATTGTCCTTACCTTTTAACGTGGGCACGTGCACGCATAGTGCATGATCTGTGCGCGACTCATGTAGTAGACCGGTAGACAAGATGACAGCTTTCGATTAAAAAAAATCCATTGGAATAGACAAATCATTTGCCAAGCTGGATCCTGCTGAATCCGCCAGTATTTACATAAGAAAACGTTGGAAACAGCCAGCTGTGCGCTATGGTAACACGTGGGCACGTTCGCGCACATAGCAGACGATATGTGCGCGGATCATATGCCAGGCGGGTAGAGGAATCAAACGGCTACCAAATAAATGAAAAAACGTGTGAAAAAAAAAAAAAAACATTCTATGGCCGTGCAGCTCCTTCCTTTTTTTACAAGGAAAACATATGGGCCGGGAGCTATGATTGGCTTTCAGACCGGATATGGAAACCTAGATCCGGTCTAAACAGGAAATACGACCGGATACAGTTAGGAGGTGGGCCTAAAGTCTCCGAAGCGGCAATATACAGTGACCATACTTTTAATCGTTTCATAATGATTAAAGCTAATTAAATATTCGGCTCCTCGGGCATCGCAGAGTGGTACAGCGGGAAATCTCCGGTTTCGACGGGGATCGCGGGAAATGAGTTAACATAACAAATAACTGAGTAAGCATGTTTGGGCTCTCACAACATATCTCCATATACAGTACATCGATCTCCATATATGGGTACCAGGGGTCTCCATATATCGGTAACCGGTCCGATATACGGTTGTGCTAATCTGGTTTATTGGCTAAATTCACAAACTGACAACTGAATGAAATAAATAAATCATACAAGAACAATGTAAATAGCTCAAAAGTAACATTTGTTGTGTTTCTTTTCCAAATTCAATGCTAAATGCCACTTTCAACGCCACTTTCAATTATTCAACTCTTAATTATACCTGAAAACATCTGTGATCAACTGCAATAGACTAATCAAGAGCTTAAATCGTTGCATCAGATATGCAATCTGGCCTGACTAGAAGTTTGTTGACGTGTTGACTGTGATTAGAGCAGTTAGAAACATGGCTAAGTTTAAGGAATGGTCAGAAAAGTTAAGAGAAGAGATTATTGCTTTGTAAAATAAAAAGGAAAAGGATATAAAACTGCAAAGACACTGCAAAGACACTGAATGTTCCACTAAGCACAGTTTTGAGCATAGTTCACAAGTTCTAAGTCAAAGGAACAGTGGTTACACTAATGAACAAATTTGTCAGAGGAGGATGAATAATTTCGAGCACAACTGTACATCACTGGCCAGATGGCCAAGACATGGCGCCCTGAGGCGTCATATTATTATCTAAGCAGTGATATTATCTGGCTAAGCAAGGCTGAATCACAGTGACTTTACTGGCCAATCTTTTCTTTTTCCTTTATTTAGTTAGGGGAGCCCGTTGAGAGCAAGCTCTTTTTCAAGGACACCCTGATTGTTACAGCGTGGCCCTGTAGGAGGCCAGATGTCTAGAAAGGTAACCGGTAGAGTCGCCGGAATGAAGGTCGCCGGAAAACGTGGAAGAGTCGCAGAGGAAGGCTCTCCAATTTTGGTGGAATTCTCGCCTGCCAGTCTTGGTATTGTCGCCGACAGCTTTTACATGTCGCCGACAGTGTCGCCGATGTGTTTGGAATACTCGCCTACAAATCACATACAAACATGCCCTGAGGTCAGACAACAAAATAGACAACAAAGGGAGTGAGTGAGTGAGTGAGTGAGGTACGGTATTCTAGTGAGTGTACCCTACCCATATCAATGTCACCCATTCACACATTCACCCATTCACACATATAGTTAGTTGCATAGGCTAAGTGTCCACCAATTTGCAGATGTGTAGAATCACCAGGTACTTATAGGCTAGATCAATGACCCTAAAATAATAGTTACAGTATTTGCTACTAAGCCTACATGTACCTGACTGTGCTATTTAGATAAAGCTTTATAACTGTACATAGGGCGGTCGTGATTAATATTTTTCATAATCGTCAATTATCCATTTTAATTAAAAAAGATCTTCTGTGAAATGTAATTTACTTCTGTTGTACTTCTGTAGAAATGGGTCTGTGAAGCCTGTCTGTGTGTCCGGGGTTAACCCCATAAACCATTGTACGGATCAGTGCCAGTGGCAGTAGACAAAGGAAGTATTTTTTCTGATGTTTTTTCCCCCTCCCCATATTTGATAGAATGTGCCACAATTCATGGTACTTTTTTTCATTCCAGATTATCAAAGTGCAGACAGTAATCTGTCATAATTATACTGTGTCATGCACTGAAATCTGAAAATATACATGTTTGACATTTCTAACCATTTAAACCATTTAAATCAGTGTTAATTTTGTCAGACATTGTTTTATTAAGTGTGCCTGCCATGCAACGCAATGACAAAACACTTATTGTAATCCGCCATACTTAAGTAAGTAAGTAATGTCGCCACAAATTTCTGCACTTAATAACTGCCGCACAATTTACACCACCCACGCAATATATACATCAAAACGTGCGGCTCGGCCGGGAATAGGTTGCTATTACTTTTCTTTCCGATCCGCGTTACCATTGCGACGTAATTCGCAAAAAACGACGCCCAAAAACCCCATTGACTTAGAATGGGGGAAACTTCGGCACGTAATAACTGCCGCACGATTTACGCCACCCCCGCAATATATACATCAAAATGTGCGGCTCGGCCGGGAATGGTGTGCTATTACTTTTCTTTCCGATCCGCGTTAACATTGCGACATAATTCGCAAAAAACGACGCCCAAAAACTCCATTGACTTTGAATGGGGGACTCCGAAAAAAAAACAGAAACTTTGGCGCCACATAACTCTGCCATACTTTTGCCTAGCAACGTCATTTAAAATGTAAAATGCACACACAACTTTGGTCTTTTTCCGACCAATAGGGATGAGCTGTAATTGATTAAGCCCCGCCCCCTCTATAACAGGAAGTGCCCTTCACCAAACAGGAAGTGCCTCTATAACTCATGAACCGTTTGTCGTACAGACTCGCGGCTCGTGTCATACTTTTTTTTTTCTCAATTTTTTTTTCTCAAATTTCTTTTTTCTCAATTTTTTTTCTCAATTTTTTTTCTCAAATTTTTGTTTTCTCAAAACATTTTTTTCTCAAATTTTTTTTTTCTCAACATTTTTTTTTCTCACATTTTTTTTCTAAAAAAATTTTTCTCAATTTTTTTTTCTCAACATTTTTTTTTCACATTTTTTTTTCTCAAATTTTTTTTCTCAAATTTTTTTTTCTCAAAAAACTTTTTCGCCAAACAGGAAGTGCCCCTCACCAAACAGGAAGTGACCCTTGATCTCGTGAACCGTTTGTCATACAGACACGCGGGTTGCGTCAAATGACAAGATTAAGAGTCCTTAAACTTAATTGGGGCCTATTTCGCCAAACAGGAAGTGCCCCTCACCAAACAGGAAGTGACCCGTTTTCTCGTGAACCGTTTGTCGTACAGACATGTGGGTGGTGTCATATGAAGAACAATAATGTTAAAGTTTATGCAAAAAATGCTAATGTTAATAACGCTAATGCTAACACCAACTGCTACACAAGGTTGCACAGACTTAGCGAGCTGCAGGCACACTTAAAATTTCTTAGAAATTTTCTTTTCTAGTCTCATCTTATTCTTAAGACTAAATCATACTATGTAGTCTTAGTCATTTTTAGTCTTCTGATATTGTTTTAGTCTAGTCTTAGTCTAGTTGACTAAATATCAAAACATTTTAGTCTTAGTCTAGTTTTAGTCTTTTAGTCTCAGTATTTTGGGATTAGTCTTAGTCGTTTAGTCTTAGGGCTCTATTATGATCCAGGTCTTATGCCTTAACTTCTTTGCCTTTTTTTACTATATATACACATTTTTTTTAATATATATATATTAATATAATATTTCAAATAGCTGATCTGCAAGCTCACAACGTGCAGATGTAGATCCTCATTTGAAGTATTTAAAAATGTTTTTCAAAATAGTAAAAAAAAAAGGCAAAGAAGTTAAGGCATAAGGCATAAAGGTCTGTCCTCACCTGCGAATTAGCGAAAGCGACGTGAATAAGCGAACCAAAAAGGCGAAGAATTCGCCATTCGCCCTTTTCCATACACACCAAAAAGCGACGCGAATATGCGTATAATATTCGCTTAATTCGCCTAAAAACGAGGGGGCGATATCTGCCTGCATAGCCACAGGAGAAAGGAGAAGAAAGGAGAGAGAGGAGAGAGGAGAGAGGAGAACGGAGACAGGAAACAAATAAAACAATGGAAACTACATCCTCAAGTGATGATGAGACCTGGCCGTGGTTGTTAGCCTATTTAAATAAGAAAAAGAACAGAAGAGACAAGTGACAACACGCGTTCTCCGGACCGTTCCCCTCCCCTCAGCTCCGGCCGGGGGCAGAGTAGACAGGGTCGGTCAGTGTTTTATCATAGCCGGGTCGGAATTACCGCATCACCCTCTGAATACGGGGCTGTCAATCATTATGTGTATTACCCGAGAGTGCAAGAGGACCCGTACTGTGTGTGTACTTTCTGCTTTTTTATGCAAACTGTAAAGCAATCAATCAATGTGTGTGCGCGCGCTGGTGTGCGCTATAAGGAACTAACTACTGGAGTTCTGTTTAACGTGTGTGCTGTGTTTAGGCTGGCCTGACCTAGGATCATGGTCTGTTAGTCGTGAGGCAGTGAGATGAATGGCTGTGAGTGAGATGATAATGCTGGTCTAGGATCAGTTTAACAGCAGGGGGAAAAGATCTTGGTGCGTGCATAATGCATGCGTGATGCGTAGCCTGCTGCCAGGATGATGAGAAAGCAGCCGCGACCGCGTACAAGTTAAACCATGACTTACCTCTCTGTAGAAAATAGCCTAAAAGTGTTCCTTTTAATCTCTGGCTTTTGTTTCGATCTTAATATTATAGATTCCTTGGTAGCCTTCTTCTGCCTGTCAATCAGTTAACAGCGCACGCTGCACGGCTGCAGTGACTTACATGAAAGAGGGTTTTAATAATGATTAAATGGTCGTGTCTCTCGGAAATAAAAGGATTTCGGGACAACATGTCACGGGTTTCGGTCTCTAAAAAAAGAAAGTCAGTGTAAAGTAACTAAAAGTAGCCTACATTTACTTGAGTAGCCTGTACATGTAGGTATTTGTACTTACCCAGCGATTTAGCGATTTATTTTAAAACATTAGTCTTTTTGCAGATATAAAGTAGCCTACAATAACAAACACATAAACCATGCTTTTACCAGTAAGACATTCGAGTAGGCTACTTTTTCCAAGCAGCCACGCAGACGAGACACGGAAAAGGAGAAAGACACTGTTCCCCTCGGCCTCAATGTAACGTGAAGGTCCCTCCACCATTCTCTCTCTCTCTCTTGAAATAGGGTAGAGTGAGCTTACTTTGATACAGAGAGAGAGAGGAATTTGCCTTTGAACGTTTGCTAAATTCGACACAAGGGCGAATAAAAAACAGACGCCTTTTCGCTTTTTCGAAATTCGCGTTTGGTGTGGATGCTTCCATTGACTTTATAAGGTTTTTTAAAAAAAGGCGAATTATACGCTAATTCGCTATTCGCCAATTCGCCCTCTATGTGTACGGACCTTAAGACCTGGATCATAATAGAGCCCTTAGTCTTTTAGGCTGAATATAACCTGAACAGGTAGTTTTTCTACTGTCTGTTACTCTGTCGGTGCAATATAAAAATATAAACAAAACACCATCTTGGCTGTAATGTCATTGCACCTTAATATGCAGTAGCAAATACAATACTTATGGTAATGTTCAAGTAAAACTGCTATGGCTAGGCTACAATGCCTAGTGTGTGCCACAGTGCCACTGCCAGGTACAAAAGCTCTGCTCTTTAAATAATATAATAACAGTATCAATTACATCTGACACTGTCTACTACTTTCTGTGCAAAACCAATGAGATTTGAAAAGAACAGATACGTGCCTACATTCTCAAATGTAAAGATAAAAGATGTATTTGGGTTTAATTCCATTTAGTCTTAGACTTAGATTTAGTCTTAGACCTTTTTATAACCTGCATTCAGTCTTAGTCTTCTGAAATTGTTTTAGTCTAGTCTAGTCTTAGTCGACTAAATATCAAAATCTTACTTGACTTAGGGCCCCCACAGAATAGCCAAACTCCTAAGCAATGGTGTGGCATTTGAGGAATTTATGACTGTGACGAGGAACAGCCCAAGATCGCTCACGAGGCACAGTTTTTCTCGTCGTGTGGAGGCGCCTGTGATATGTTAATTAGCTTTTTTACGACCTTTTTTACGACCCATCCGACAGTATAGTCCGTAGGATTGAGACGAAAATCGATCACTTTTTCATACAAGCGTGAAATTTGTTACACTTGTACAGTTTGGGGCCCTGAACATTTTCAGATATGGAGCCATCGATAAAACGCCCCCTGGTGGCCATGGCAGCCATTTTACTTTCCGCCATTAACAATTGATGTATTTTGCATCATAACTCCTGAACCAAGCATGATAATACAGAATAGATGATGTCTACACCTATGTTTTGATGCTCAAGGATTACAATAATACCATGTACAACATCATAAACTGTTCAGAAGAATAGTTAATGGCCAATTTGGTGATGTGGTGTGGTAGTCCAATGGTTTTGTCCGAATATTTGACAGAATTCTTTTCACCTTTTCATAAAAGTATGAAACTTGGTACACTTGTACACTTTGGGGCCCTGAACATTTTCAGATAATGCCCCCTGGTGGCCATGGCAGCCATTTTACTTTCCGCCATTAACAATTAATGTATTTTACATCATAACTCCTGAACCAAACATGATAATACAGAATAGGTGATGTCTACACCTATGTTTTGATGGTCAAGGATTACATTGATATCATGTACATAATCATAAACCGTTCAGGTGAATAGTTAATGGTCAATTCGGTGATGTTGTGAGGTAGTCTGCTGGTTTTGTATGAACATTGTTCACGTTTTCATAAAAGTATGAACCTTGGTACACTTGTACAGTTTGGGACCCTGAACATTGTCAGATATGGAGCCATAAAAAAACACCCCCTAGTGGCCATTTTAATATCTGCCATTATCAGATAATGTATTTTGCGTCTTATCTTCTGACCCATGCTTGATAATACAGAATATGTGACGTGTACAACATTAATCCAATTCCAGAGCATGTCATTTCCATGCACCTCAAAGGTGCAGTGTACCAAGGAGAACACTGTTGGGGACAAGCATTTGAGGTGGCATCAGCTATGAAATCTCCAACAGACTGGGGTTGGACGAACCCACTTGATTGGTAGTGTACAGCATTGTGTCAATGCGGAGGAGGCTGTGAAGGAGGCAGTGAAGATGGAAGAAGAAATTCATTGTCATCAACAACGTAATCTCTCAAGAACAGACTTACCAAAAATCAAGGGCTCTGTTTTTCACATTTCTTTGACAATGGTTAGCATGATTGTCAACGACGACAACTATCAATCAATCAGTCAAACAATAAACATGTATGAATGAAACATGCAATCAATATTAGTGAAAAACATGGTATATAATTATGTGCTTCAGAAATCTATTTGAACAAGACAATGAAACCTTTGTTATAACCCCAAAAAAATATTTCTGAAATAAAATCTTTGAAATAAACCTTTGTCTGTGATATATTATTTAATATTGAATATTGCTCTGCTCTCACTGTATTATAAGGGGCAAGGGTTTACATTTCTAAAACTCAACATGTATACAACAGACGCAAATCACTGAATTGACTATTAACTATTCAGCTGGACAGTTTATGATGTTGTACACATTATCAATGGTATCCTTGACCATCAAAACATAGGTGTAGACATCACATATTCTGTATTATCATGTATGGTTCAAGAGATAAGATGCAAAATACATTATCTGGTAATGGTGGCAATTAAAATGGCTGCCATGGCCACCAGGGGGGTTTTTGCAATGGCTCCATATCTGACAATGTTCAGGGTCCCAAACTGTACCAAGTGTCATACTTTTATGAAAAAGTCAAAAATTGTCTGACAAAACCAGCGGACTACCTCACAACATCACTGAATTGACCATTAAGTATTCACCTGAAGAGGTTGTGATGTTGTAGATGATACCAATGAAATCCTTGACCATCAAAACATAGGTGTAGACATCACCTATTCTGTATTATCATGTTTGGTTCAGGAGTTATGATGTAAAATACATTAATTGTTAATGGCGGAAAGTAAAATGGCTGCCATGGCCACCAGGGGGCGTTTTTGCGATGTTTCCATATCTGAAAATGTTCAAGGCCCCAAAGTGTACTAAGTTTCATACTTTTATGAAAAGGTGAAAAGAATTCTGTCAAATATTCGGAGAAAACCATTGGACTACCACACAACCAAATTGGCCATTAGCTATTCTTTTGAACAGTTTATGATGTTGTACATGGTCTTATTGTAATCCTTGACCATCAAAACATAGGTGTAGACATCTATTCTGTACTATCATGTTTGGTTCAGGAGTTATGATGTAAAATACATTAACGGGTAATGGTGGAAAGTAAAATGGCCACCATGGCCACCAGGGAGCGTTTTTGCGATGGCTTCATATCTGAAATTGTTCAGGGCCCCAAACTGTACAAGTGTACCAATTTTCACGCTTGTATGAAAAAGTGAACGATTCACCCAAAATCTGGTCTCAATCCTCCGTACTAGTAGAAAATATCAAACTTGTTTGAAAATCAGCGCAGAGCGGAATAGAGATCTAGCTGTGATCCTGTGTGTGACGGGTAGTGAAGATATCGCACCGAGCAAATCTGTGAAGTCCCTCCTTTTTCCTTCCCTCTCTCGACTCTCCCTCTCTCTCTTCCTCTGTCCCCACTCACTCCCGTCACTAGTTATTAATATTATTTTCATAAACATCATATGATTAGAACCTACTACCATTTAAAGTTTGTATCATGATCGTACTTTTAATGTCACTGGTTTAATTCCCCGACGGCTGCTGCTGGCTGGGGACATAAAGTCTGTCTCCCCACATGATGACATACTGCTGCTGCCTGCTTGTGAAAGTGTTTAAATAGTAGGCTAAGTTGATTATTAAATAATAAAAATAATAACGTGCACTGCGCTGCGCTGGACGTCTGACTGCAGTGACTCGATCGCTGCACACTCATTTTGCAAGTGTCTGCGCCTGGAACATAGCAGATCTACAAGCTCACAACGCGTCACCTATGCGATGCGTTGTGAGCTTGTAAATCAGGCACTTTTGGCACTGACGGTGACGGAACACGCCGGAATGAAGAAATTATAAGCCAGGTTTTACTTGGGTGATGTGATGTGTGTTGAACGGACAGACGGACAAGGCTGGCACAGTGCACTGCATCTGCACACGACAGCGCCGAAAAATAAACATCCACAACAACGCGTTTACCTCAGCGTGGGACTTTTCTCCAAGCTCAGAGTTGTGTCTCCGTGGCTGCAGCAAGAGCAGCACACACACAGTGCCGCACACACACACACACACACACACACACACACACACACACACACACACACACACACACACACACACACACACACACACACACACACACACACACACACACACACACACACAGGAGTTGTACACTGCGTGCATGATCAGAGAGAGTGGATGATGCATGTCATAGGTAGGCAGAGGCTATATAAAAAATATGTCCGACCCCAATCGAATCCGACAATGAATTATGCTATTTTCGACACGCAACAACCCCGCAATACAGTGATGCGGCGAAAGGCAAATCAAGCTTGTCGCTCATATGGATGGGACGATTGCAAACGAATCGAATCTTTTGAACGGCTCTTTGAAATGAACGGTTGGATCCGGTTCGCAGTATGGAGCCGTTCCTTTCTAATGAACAGTGGTGGGAAAAGTACTCAATTTCTTTACTTAAGTAGAAAATATCAATACTGCAATCAATGTGGAAATACTCAGCCACAAGTAGAAGTTTGGAATGTTAATATACTTGAGTAAAAGTACAAAAGTATTGCTATCAAAATGTACTTAAAGTACAAAGTACCAATAGTAGAAAGTATTAATTATGCAGAATGTCCTGTTGAATAAAATGTAGAAAAATCATTTGAAAATAAATCTCACAATGTGTGGCAACTGGCAACGTGACACATTGTGAGCTTGTAGATCGGCTATTTTCAAATGGCAGGTATGTACCTATGTATGTCAGAAATAAATGTATATAGGGTTGAAGTTATTTGTAATTCAGAATCTACAGTAACTAGTAACTCAAATGAGCCAGTATTTTGAACGGCTCTTTGAAAGGAACGGATCCCAGAGTTCTGGCTCACTTCAAAGAACCATAAATCCCATCTCTACATAGCCGCTGCTCTTCAGCGCTGCGTAGGTTGCACTTTGAGGGAGGCATGATTTATTCTTTTATTTTTTGGTCTCGTCACGTCTCGCACCAGATTTCACCACAGGGGAGTCGGAGGAGAGGACTTGTTGTGTGTACGGGCCTGTCGCGCGTCTCTCGCACAGCGGGACACACGACCCAATAATCTTCAAGACTGAGGATCGTGTAGTATGTGTGCTCATACGATCTGATGAAATAATTATAACATCGGATTGTAGGCGACATCTCAGTGTGTGTGGAGGCTTTTAGTCTTAGTCAACAAAATTAACACTGCCCTCAAGAAAATGAACACTGCCCTCTATACAAAGTAGTACACTAACCCTCTATACTT
This sequence comes from Nannobrachium achirus, assembly GCF_963921795.1. Lineage (NCBI taxonomy): Eukaryota > Metazoa > Chordata > Actinopteri > Myctophiformes > Myctophidae > Nannobrachium > Nannobrachium achirus. Next base: position 66,942,187 of record NC_137817.1, on the reverse strand, counting down.
AGTGAACTAATACGTAGTTGACTGGGTTTGACGCTGTATTTATTTCTCCCTCTACACCAAATTGGCCATTGATCTGTGGGTTGGCGCTTCAAATCAACATGTCTGCTTTGCCTCCAATGGTGTTAGCTCGCCAGTTGGTGTGTGAATGTGGGAAGTGAGGACACTGGCGTTGACAGTTGTTCGCCGCTTCACTCCCCAATGTATGAATGAATGGACCATTGTAAAGCATGTTAAGTTTGCAACTTGCTTAGAAAAGAGCTATAAAAATGCAATCCACTACTATTATTATTATAGATGTCTCTTCTACTACAGAGCCACACCATAAAAACATTTACATGACATGTTTGGCTTGTTTGCGTGGTTATTGTATTGAGACAAATATTGTGACAGACAGATTATGAAGGAAAGGAGAGCACATGAAACTTACTGAGATGTGGGTGGTCTTCAGGTTCCTCCTGTTTAATAGAAATGTCCCTGGCTGAGTCTGGAGAGTTCATCTTCACCTGCAGTCTGGACTGCACACACTGCTCTGAAATGAAGCAATTGAACAATAATATTGTATTATTCTTATCAAGTGTTAAAGTGTTATTTTTATGCGGACACATCCACCAGTTCATTAACACATCGGACGCCCACGTGATCTCTGAGGTCTTAATGTATCCGTGCCCATGGCAACGCGTCATTTTACCTACCGGCGAGAGTACTGGCGAGAAAAGTAATCTGAGTAAATGTAATCCGAGTATGTCCTGTTTATTCCGCGAAAATCTTCTCTTTCAGTCAGGACCGTTTTTTATCATTTCTGAGCCACATTGTTTGTGTTACGGCATGTAGAAGAGGCTGCCGTTTTGAGAAAAAAATGAAAAAAGGAAGAGAATCCGGAGAAAACAGCACTTTTGTGCAGCCACTAGACAGGAAGTCAACGAGCCACACAGCACGTCCGGGTGACGTAATTGTGCGCTGCATGTTGGGAAATGGAGTTGTTTCATCACCGCGGTAGCCAAGTGCAGTAGCTACAGTACAGTATAGTTTACTGTACAACACGTCAACGCGTCGTTGGGCACTCGTACAGATCAAAGAGATTGACGCGTAGACACCTCGTGGGCACCCGATGTGTTCCCAACGCCTCCTCCTACAAGACCACCTACCAGTAAATAAAGGTGGAGACATGTCCAGGTGTCTCCAACCCTAAGTGCCCACTCGTTCAGGTGCCCAGATGTCCAGAAGCCCAGTCATCCCAAACATATTGTGCCCAGATGCCCCTAGTGCCCACCTGACTTGTATTCTCGGGGGTCCCCCAGCAGAACGTATAGCATCAAAATCTGTGAGCTAGATCAGTGGTTCTCAACCTATTCAGGCCGCGACCCCAGTCCCACCCTGATGAGCACTAAGAGTTGAGGCATTACATTTTGTATATCACGGTTCTATTGTGAAAATAGCAGATCTACAAGCTCACAACGCCCTGAAAATGTATTTCTGCCTCTAATATTTAACAATTTCGGCAAATGTTTAATTTGTCATTTTAGAATCAGAGGTATTAAAAAGTCCTTAAATTGTCACTTCAGAAATGTGCAGATACCCTCTATACACTTAAACTTTATGTTGGTTTGTTTTCTGTTTAGTGAGAAAACAACATTGCACATGAAGTTAATCATTTGGGGACCCCCCTGGGGGTCCCGACCCACAGGAAGAGAACCACTGAGCTAGATCAGTGTTTATTACAACTTTTACATTGAACAGGAAGAGTTCAAGCATGTTGTACTGGAAGAACCAAGTACAACATGGTTATTGCAGTGTTATCGTTCAGGTTGTTGAGTGCATCATCTCTGGTTTGTGTAAACACTCCAGACAACTATATATACAGTTAATGTCTGTTTTCTTGTGCAAGGTATAATCTTGTACAAAACTGTTTCAGCCATTCGTTTAACCCTGATGTAAAATTGTGATTTAACCATGAACACAATATAATCCCCCCCCAAAAAATATAATAATAATAATAATAATTAAAAAAAAAACATGGATGGATCATTCTAAGCCTGCTGACACATTAAGCATGACATGACAGGAGCTCTAACTTCTCTTGACAATCAATTCAAAATAACATTATGGTGGACAAAGAAAATATCCTACTCGTTTACAAGCTACCTCGTTTGCACCTCCAGTTGTTTAAATTACAGTAGGCTTATATGGAGATTATAGATTAATCCTTACAGTATATGGATTTATCATTACAGTAGGCTATATGGAGATTATAGATGAATCATTACAGTATATGGAGATTCATAATTACAGTATATGAATATATGAATCACTGCAATGATGTGACGTAAACAACAACATGCAACAAAACAATGTAGGCTATATAAAAATGTCTTACTGCTGCTGATATGGAGCTATTGTTGTTATTTGTGTTTACTATCACTTGTCTTTATAACAAGCTAGCAGCTAAGAGTAATTAGATTTATCTTCCAACTTAAATGATAAGTTAATAAAGACAAAGAGATAAAACAAGACATTAATCTTCAGTGAAGAAATATATGAAACACAACGTGAACTAGTTCATCTTTACCTGCTGTGTTTCAGTGGTTGAGCTGCTGATAAACGTCCTCCTGCTGCTTAACGACGACACTGTTCTGAAACGACACGTTTTAGTTTCTTTGTATTTTAATTTGATATAAATCTATGATGTTTTAAAACGTCAACAACAGTCAATCGCCATGTTGTTTTCACTACTGCATTGTGGGTAATGTTGTTCTTCTGACCACTTTGTCTTGAACGCCAGTTGGTGTGTTGCTGCCCCCTGCTGTCGGCTGGTAACAGTACTATAATGCAACGGTTTCTAACCGTTTGCATTTGAGCCACCGTCACGGACCACTATTTGATGGCATTTCGCCTCCGTCCGTGCTTCATGACTACAAGTCATGTTTTGAAGAATATAGTGATAGTTAGTTTATTGAATACTTTATTAAAATCATGTTTAAGGAATGTTATAGTGGTAGGCTAGTTAGCCTAAGCAATGTATTAGATAGGCCTACTTGCATAGGAAAAACACAGCACAGGACAGTAGGCTACAGTTCAGATACAAGGTTTTCTAATAGGATTTAAACCCAAGAAAGCACTATGGCTTGTTTACATTGGGGTCATTTTGTACTCAATTCATAGACTCAAGTCATACATTTTCATTAATAGGCTATTTATTAGGGGCCATGGAATACATAATGTTCAACTAAATGAACATTATTAACATTATTTAACTATGATGATCATAATTAGTGACTCCAGGACAGGTTTAATGTGGTTAAAAACTATTCCAAATAGACTGTGTTACCTGATGATGTCACAGTCACCACTGGAGAGCAATGTAAAGCATGTTTTCTCATGCAAATAAAGCTCCTTTGAATTGAATTGAAATTGACCCCATAGCCCGGAGGGATGGTCGCGTCTGATTGGTAGTTGTCAGCAGGGACGCGCTGGGCCCCTGATTCAGCCCGGGAAAAAGAGTTGGAGAGGCCCTCATTTTTAAATTTCTTTTTTTAGTTTTATTTTGTCGTTGTCGGGTGGAAACCTTATATGTCCAAAACTCTGTTTGTTTTGTATTTATCATTTTAAAAATGATTTAAACTAGTGAAAACAGACGATCTACAAGCACACAACGCCTCGCAGTGCGAGGCGTTGTGTGCTTGTAGATCTGCTGTTTTCACTACTTTTGTGCAACGGCCTTGTATGATGAAGCAGGGCTTTGCTTTGCGAAAAAATGTATAAATTTGAAACTTGGAGATACAAGGTTTCTGCCCGACAGTGACGATTTACTTTGTTGGCCGCACAGCCCCCAAAATGGAACGAATTATTATTTTTTTTTCCTAATGGCCGGCCTGGACCGCCGGGAATGAACCGGCCGTTCGGGAGTTGTCCCGCCTTTCCCAATGGCCAGCACGTCCCTGGTTGTCAGGACAACAACATGGTCGCATTCAGGGGCGTTATTCACGTTATTCCTGGCCCCGCCCCCGGCTTCCTGTTCATATCCTGAAAGAGGTCAAGGAAGGTTAGGCAGGAAGGGACGCATGGGCGTGGTCAGTTACCATGGGGCCATACGCCATCGTCGCCATGACACTTTGGGTGGCGGAAGTTGCAACGGAAGCTTGATGAATAACATTGCGTCTATGAGCTTCAGCTGGGACAGCTCATGAACAAAAAATAATTCTAAACGATTGAGACCTTTGTTGTATAATCGCTCCAGGAATATAAAAGAAGACATATCACAGGTATTTTTACAATCACTTGCTTTTCGATGTGCACGGTACATAATGTTATTGAGGCAGCTAAACAGCGGCGGCGGCCGTTTCTGTCTCGGAGCTATCGCGAGATTTGGATTCCAGACAGGGAATGGTGGAGAGTCTCGCGATACTATCTAGCTCAGAAACGTAAATTGTGCTCTTTAGATGCCTCTATAATGTTATACAGTGTACTCACCGAAAAGCAACACAGCACAAAACAATGTGTGACATGTTGTCTTTTATATTCCTGAGCTGAGTGTTTTATAAAGGTCTCTATCGTTCAGAATTATTTTTTGTTCATGAGCTGTCCCAGCCGAAGCTCATAGACGCAATGTTATTCACCAAACTTCCGGTGGTAGTTTTGCCACCGAGAGTGGCGCAGTGGACGCCAAAAACACGTCGGTGTCCCTTCTTGCTGAGACTTTCTTTGAAAGAGGTGGAGGCTGAAAAAGCTGGCCTGAAAAACATCATTTGGTTTCCTGTTGTCCTTGCATTAAAGTGTCAGTAGTTGGCGTTCTAGGCTCTGGGCTCTGAATGTACCTGGGTTGCCATGTCTGCTTATAATAAGCAATTTGTGTCTCTAAAAAAATAGTTGCTTATTGGGCTTACTTTCTAATATTTTTTAACCAGTGGTTCCCAAATCTTTTCATATCAAGAACCCCAGATTACATATTTGTCCACAGTCGCAGACCCCCATCTGAAAATATGTGGTGCCAGGGACCTCCACAGTAGAGGTCTTCACGGGTCCAATTTGAACTACCCGAACCCAAAAGGACCCGGGGGAAATGGACCCGGACCCATATGGCCCCGTCTATCATTTGGAATTTGAGAACCGTTACCCGATCAGCCCCGAGACGTGATGGATCCGATCCGAACGGCCCCGCCTGTTATTAGAAAAATTGGATCCGATACCCGAGCAGAACGAGAGATCCGAGACCCGAACCTGTCGCCCCGAAATGAAAGAATGCCAACGTTATTATATTAAGAGTTGTATCAGACATATTTCTTACCTAAGCCTGGTAGGCGAGGTTATTTCTTACCTAACGTCGCCACGGTGCTGCTGTTGCTGTCAGCGGCGCTGTGCCTCTCGCCAAAAGATGATCTTTTCCCAGACCAGTAAGTCAATGCGGACAGTTTGTAAATACAAATAAATCCATGTTTTTATTCCTTCTTCTTTGGCTAGCCAATGCTAATGCTATCGTTTTCTGTCGCATGTGTTGTTCATTATATCTTTCTGCTTTGAGTGTCCATTTTGCTCTGCAGAGCATGACAACACGCAATGACAACTCCATTGTAAACCGTTAACCAAAACGTTATGTTAATATCTTTGATAATAATAACAATCCAACTGATACAGTCAGTGTTGTTGTGACTGAGTAAGTTATACTTCTCAGTTCTCACAACCAATGCAACATATTACATGCTGCATCTTTAGTGCCATCGTGTGGCGTTATCTATTTGGTGCAGTTGTTGCGTTCGCTTTCACTTCAATCTCGGCCTGTCTCGGCTCCACTCGGGTAACAGGAGATACCCGGGGAACCGGGGCAGACGGCCCCGGCCCCGGCCCGCCCCGCGGTAAAAGCTCGAAAACGGCCCCGTTACCCGGCTCGGGGCGGTTCGGATCGCGGGTAATTTCGGATCTCGGGCAGGTCCGAAGACCTCTACTCCACAGTCCACACAGATTTATGTTGTTAAAATGTTTCAAAAATATTCAATTTTTTTCTCCCTCAATATTTTTTAAATAGCAAATATACAAGCTCACAATGTGTCGCAATGTGACACATTGTGAGCTTGCTGATCTGCTATTTTCAAATGTGAATGTAAAGTAGTATAGCCTACTGTAGTTGCTTCTGTTGGGCTTATTTCTTTGGCAAAATCTGGCAACAGACTATTTCATGTCACTTCCTTACTTGGGACAAGATAACTATAAAGAAGGTAGAGTCGCCAAAACGGCTGGGTATCCGCCATTGACGCTCATGGGAGCCAAAACTGGGACCGGAAGTTGTGTGAACTGCAATGGAGTCCATGGCAGAAGGATGACAGCCCATGTGACAGCCAGCTGGACCATGCTTGTGAATAAATTATTTCTGAACGTTTGTCTCCTTTGTCAGTTAATCGGTCCAGGAATATAAAATAATGCATATCACAGTTTGTTTTCCAATCGCTTGTTTTTTTATGTGCACACTGTATAATTTTATTGAGGTATCTAAACAGCGTCATCCTCTGTCATGTATCGTTTCTGGTAGTGTTGCCAGGTTTTGAGAAATAAGCAACCAGGCCTAGGAAAACAAGACCAAAATAACCAACTAGGGCCAGGCAGGTACTAGGCTTTTATGAGCACTTACTGCTGTATTGAAAATAACCATCAACAAGCTATAGATCTGCCAAGATTTTGATAACTTGTCAAATGCGACATTCTGCATAATGAGCACTTTCTATATTGGTACTTTAATTATATTTTAATATCATTCATTTTTAATTCCTGAGTTTAACTTGTGAGATTATTTCTAAATTGCTGTATTGATTGATACAGTTTGCAGAGACAGGTACAGAGAAGTAGGCTACAGTACAGTACAAGTTCTGCTAAAATTATTTTTCCAAAAAAGTAGGTATATAGCTATGGCTTGTTTCCATGGTGTCCTTTGTACTCAATTGATCGAAACATTGATCATAATGATGATACTTTTACTAAACGTTGGTAGGCCTACCACCACCACCACTTAGAACCACTGGTTAAAACAATAAAAAGCCCATTCCCTTGTTACTGATCATATCCTATGCAAAGTAGCCTACTGTGCTCCATCGGTCTCTTTCATTGTTATGAGATACATAAAGTGGCTTAAAAGATATTTGAAGATAAATGGACATTTGGGGGGAAAAGAGTAAATGAAATGTATTTATTTATTCACGTTCATCAATTAAGCAATCATTTCGCGGACCCCCTGCAGTACCTCCGCGGACCCCACCCCCACACACACACACACACACACACACACTCCCAAGACGCCACCTGCAACAACCAATATTTACAAGCAACTTCACAGACAAATAAGCCCAAAGTCGCTTATAATAAGCACACATGGCAACACTAAATCCTTGGCACGTTCAGAACGTACATTGTACTCTTTAGATACCTCTATAAAATTGCAGTGTGCACATTGAAAAGTAACATAGCAGAAAAAAAAGTTTTATATGATGTCTTTTATTTTCCAGAAGTGATTATTTGACAAAGGTCCAAGACAGTCAGAATAATTGTTTGTTGTTGGTTTGTTCATGAGCTTCTCCACGGACTTCCATGGAATCCAATGCAGGCCACCAAACTTCCGGCTGCAGGGCTGGCTCCCATGGTGAGACGAATCTGCCGTCTGGAATTGCAAGATAGCGAAAATGACGTATATGTCCCTACCTTGTTTTTAATTTCCTTGACTTGGGAGGAAGTGAAAAGATGTTTATGAAGCAGCACACAAAGAAAAATGCTCCAGCGCCCTCTGTAAAAGGAAAATGGCAGCCTCCATAGAATGGCCAGGAATATGGTGATATAGTGGGGGGGATGACATAGCCGCGCCCTCATGCACTTGCGCGAAGTGCGCATTCACGTTTCCCGCGTGCACAGCCCGCGTGCGAAAATTTGCGTTTTTTCATGGTTTTGATCGCGTTTTATTCGGGTTTCCGCGTTTATTTTTTTTGCTAAACAATCTGGAACGGCACACTACACTTTCCCTTTGCCTCTCTCCACATGCACCAGCCAGCAAGATAGTCTATAGTTATAGTAGATGGAATTCTTGGTACCAGCACTCCAACAGACAGACAACACCAGTATCATATAATCATTCAGTTCCAAAAGCTTTTCAGTTAATCTACTTAATTTTACACCACTGTCTACTACAGCAAGCACGATGGTTCCCAAACGTTTTAGCCCGTGAACCAAGAGAAACTAAACCCAAACAAGTAGAAGTGAAAATAGCCGGTCTACAAGCTCACAACGAGTCGCTTTGCGCTGCGTTGTGAACTTCTAGATCGGCTATTTTCAAGACCCATACAATGTGTCCACAACGCTAGCCAAAACAGTGTTAGCTAGCAGCATAGCATCCATCATTACTCCAACTCTAATATAGCCACGACTCCACTCACCAATTGCTGACTGAGTGACGATGAGACGAGCAGGACGATGTTTAATGCCTTTATAGCCTACATGGTCTTGTCTTGGTGTTCTGTTTATATTCCTTTATGCCTGTGTTGTTAATTTTACCACTTGTCCATCATGACGCATACGCACTGACGACAGAGTGGACGACCGTTAAAGGGGCGTCCTATGAAAGCCATTTCCTCTCTGCACAGAAGCACATTTCAAAACAAGAGTCTTTATTTTATTTTTTTCATCTATACAATCGGATCATTCAACATGTTTATTTTGAAATTGTCCTGGAAAATAGTAGCCAAATAGCCCCTACATGCCACTGAGAGGTTACGTTTGTGTTGTTGAGAGCCAGCTTGCAGCGCAGGGGAGAAAAGAAAAAAAAAAAACACGCGGCCGGCAAAAAAGGTGGGGGGGATGAGATTACGTTTTTATGAAAGTGGGGGTGTCCCGTCGTACTCACAATGAATGGTGGTGACGCGCCTGTGTATAGCATCAACACAAATGCACAAAACAATGTTGAGACAATAGTGGAGCAGTATACAGATGTATTCAGAGGGTTTGGTGTCTTACCATATGTAGTGATAAGCGGAAGCGGGGATTGAACCCGGGACTCCAACTCGCCAGTCCAACGCACAACCAGTCGTGCTAATAGGGCTGAGCCCGATTAGCAGGGCTGTTGTCGCTGGTTCATGGCTGGGTGCTACATTCACCCCCCTGGTCTTTTGGAGCGCGCCCTCGCGCTTCACACATCACGCTGCGGACCGCCGGACACGGCATGGCACTGTTCCCTCACGCGACGACATCACGCTCCTTATCCTGCCGACAACGACAGATGTAGTGATACGCGGAAGCGGGTATTGAACCCGGGACTCCCACTCGCCAGTCCAACGCACAACCAGTCGTGCTAATAGGGCTGAGCCCGATTAGCCGGGCTGTTGTCGCTGGTTCATGGCTGGGTGCTACACATACACCTACAAGATCCAACTAAAAGATGATGCACAAACATCAGAATTCACAGGCATTCACTGTTGGGAGATGATGCATGTGAAAAATTGGGTCTAGTCAAGAGGATGTATACCATCAAGACAAATGCACAAAACAATGTTGAGACAACTGTGGAGCAGTATACAGATGTATTCATAGGGTTTGGTGTCTTACCATACACCTACAAGATCCAACTAAAATATGATGCACAGCCAGTCATTCATGCTCCCAGGCGGGTTCCAGCACCGCTCAGAGAGAAGCTAAGGCAAAATAAATATTGCCCGTCTTGGCCGTGGTTATCTCACCCGTCTTGGCCTTGGTTAAATTGCCCATCTTGGCCTTGGTTATTTGATTGGTTTGGGCTTTGCGCGCCTTGGCCTTATAGCTGGGGGAAATCTGGTAAAGTTTGTGCACTTGGTGCAAAGTTTTTGATTTTTGGTATGGTGTTAGGTATGGGTATAAGGTTTTCAAAAACCATCGCAAACAAATTGGGCTCGCCCCCTAGTGGTCTGTTTGCAATGAATCAAATATTCGATACATCAGTATATGGTTCAAACCCCAAATAATTGATGAAAGAGATTTTTCAATGGATTCTGTTACTATTGGGTATGATAAACAACATACTAAGAAATCTGGAAAGAATATCTACCGGAAAGGTACCATTTTCAAGATGGTGTCCACGATGGCTGCCGGGAGCTGAAAATGCCTATACACTGGGTTTTAACGTGTAGAAATTCATAATAAATCTGCACTTGGTGAAGAGTTTTTGATTTTTGGTATGGTGTTAGGTATGGGTATAATGTTTTCAAAAACCATCGCAAACAAGTTGGGCTCGCCCCCATAGTGGTCTGTTTGCAATTAATTCAATAGTAGATCTGTCAGTATATGGTTGAGACCCTACATAATTGATAAAAGAGATTTTTCAATGGATTCTGTTACTATTGGGTATGATAAACAACATACTAAAGGTTTATGAAAAATAACTACCGGAAAGCCATCATTTTCAAGGTGGCGTCCACGATGGCTGCCGGAAGCTAAAAATGCCTATTTAATGTGTAAAAAAATCATATAAAATATGCACTTGGTGAAGAGTTTTTTAATTTTGGCATGGTGTTAGGTATGGGTATAAGGTTTTCAAAAACCATCGCAAACAAGTTGGGCTTGCCCCCTAGTGGTCTGTTTGCAATGAATCAAATATTAGATAGGTCAGTATATTGTAGACCACTAGGAGGTGAGCCCAACTTGTTTGCGATAGTTTTTGAAAACCTTATACCCATACCTAACACCATGTCAAAATTTAAAAGCTAGTTACCAAGTGCATATTTTATATGAATTTTTACACATTAAATAGGTATTTTTAGCTCCCGGCAGCCATCGTGGACGCCATCTTGAAAAATCTCTTTTATCAATTATTTGGGGTTTCAACCATATACTGATGTATAGAATATTTGATTCATTGCAAACAGACCACTAGGGGGCGAGCCCAACTTGTTTGCGATGGTTTATGAAAACATTATACCCATACCTAACACCATACCAAAAATCCAAAACTCGTCACCAAGTGCAGATTTATTATGAATTTCTACACCTTAAAACCCAGTTTATATGCATTTTCAGCTCCCGGCAGCCATCGTGGACGCCATCTTGAAAATGGTGCCTTTCCGGTAGTTATTTTTTCCAGATTTTTTAGTATGTTGTTTATCATACCCAATAGTAACAGAATCCATTGGAAAATCTCTTTTATCAATTATTTGGGGTTTTTGAAAACATTATACCCATATCTAACACCATACCAAAAATCTAAAACTTTGCACCAAGTGCACGAAATTGATGATTTTTGACCAGATTTTCCCCAGCTATTATTTGGTGGGTTTGGGGGTTGCATGCATTGGTCTCGGTTTGCCCGGAGCCCGCCTTGGTTTGGTGCTTGTCCTCCGGCGTGACGGAGGTGTGGGTTAGGTGGAACATGACGGAGCGTGTCTGGGCCTGCTGGTCGTGCGAGAACCTAGAACCAAAATTAAACTTGACTAGGGTGTTTGTGGCTGATGCTTGAGTTCGGCCATCAGCTTATACCACAGGCTTGCAATATGCATTTTAAGCAGTTTCTTCTCAAGTATTATGGAGTTGGTTACCTATAAATAATGACACATTTTGTACATAATTATTGGAACATATCAGTTATGGGTAACCTGACTGCGCCAGATGATAGTAGCAGTGCGTCCGCTCTGCCTACTAGCATCTGGTACTGCTCCGGCCCTCTCGATGTAAGGGGCGGGCCATTTTTTGAATTGCTAAGCAGGTGATTGGATGGGGCCGTCTGTCTATCACAGTCTGGAGTGCCAACTCCAACCAGTCATATTGGCTTGTCTGCATGAAGTTACACCCAGAATCCGCCTCCTGGGTTTCCACGTGGTCTGCAATCAGACTCTATTGGCTCATAGCCGCTCAGAGCCCGCCCGTAGCTGCCGCTGATTGGTCCGGCCCGGGGCTTTACAAGTGTTATCGAGTCTCTACCCAGAGAACTCAGACGGTAAAGTAGGGCGCTACGCACTACTGCCACCATCTGGCGGAAGTCAGGCTAAGTTATGGGATAAAGTTGGTTGGAAAGATTCACCATTATGACAATTCTCGCAGTATATTATATATGTATATATATATATATATATATATATATATATATATATATATATAGTTTTAAGCAGTTTCTTCACACATGATTTCAAATCGGAATATTTAATTGGATTCCCCCATGTATGAAAACTTTTTTTTTTTTTTTTTTTTAGACCTATCCACCGCAAATTTGAGGTGGAAAGCTTTCCACCTCAAGTCAGAAAATAAGTGCAGGCCATCATAGTACGCCACGGTGGAGTCCTATTCACCGTGACTGACTAGTCTAGATTGACCAATCAGTGAACGGGGTGTAGAGCCTGTCTGTCTGATAGTAAAAACAGAGAGATGTGTTGGAACTCGCGGTGGAAAGCTCTCCACCGCGAGGAGTGATGTAACGTTGTAGTTTCATGACTCAAAAAGACTCGAAAAGACTACACCGCGGTTTAAAGCCTTCCACCGCCAAGGCGACTATGATGCCGGCTTAAGCGGCCATTTTTGAGTTTGGCATACAGCAGATATGGATTCAGCGCACCTTAATACCCCTAGAAAACATGTATGCCATAAACTAACACAATTTGCCTTCAGCGCTTTAATTAAGCACATGCATTTTCGGAAATCCTGCCTAGTCTAATATACTGTAGGGCGACTTTTCTTTAGGTTTATTTATTCTGTTTATATTTATTTTCAGTATTACATTATACATGCAGGCAAACAAACACAGATAAACCACACACAACCAGTTGAAATAACATAGTAAAATTAAACTTATGGTGATGAGAGCATGAACATTTTTCTAAAATCTGGCCCTAAGCAACCTGACTAGGGTGTTTGTGGCTGATGCTTGAGTTTGGCCATCAGTTTATACCACAGGCTTGCAATATGCATTTTAAGCAGTTTCTTCTCAAGTATTATGGAGTTGGTTACCTATAAATAATGACACATTTTATACATAATTATTGGAACATATAAGTTATGGGATGAAGTTGAAATAACATAGTTTATTGTTCAGTCGTTTTTATCTGTGAGTTATTGAATGTGCCTTTGAGATCACTGAGTTTTCTTTACCAGTTACCACCAGTTTGATTCTGTGGGAAGCTGATGGAGATGAAAGGGGAACCAGGCAGCGCTGCTCAATCTGCAGCTGATGGGAGGCAATTGGACTGCACCAAGTCTCTCTACACCAAGGGGAGGTTCTTGCATGGGTTAGGTTGCAGTTAATGGTAGTGTCAAGTGTCTTTAAATAGGTAGTCTTCGTCTTCACCCCCTTTTTTTGCTCATAGTGGTATGACCGCTCCCTATATAGTCTCCCTTGTAACATGCCTCATTTTCTGACTCTCTCTCCAATGCTTCACACCATTGCCAGGCTGAGGCTTTCTGTCCCTCCTCTCAAAGGGGTTGCAAATCCTAGCAAAGCTCATTCTGTCCCCAGCCATCAAGCAGCCGCATGGCTCCACTAAACCTTATTTGTCTCACTTTCTTACTGTATCCATTGCCTTGCACAATAGATTCATGCAGGAACACTACACTGCTGATTACTGACAACTTATTTCATTGATATCAAGTTGATCTCAATCGTTGTTTTGGGTTTTTCTTTTTATTTATTTTTGTTAAAACATTTTGAAACTAAGGAAGGGAAAGACAAAAGGGGAGGGGGGTGAATGGAACATTAGTTTGAACCAACACTAAAGCTCACAAGCTTGTTGATTATCTGTGGAAGAGTCCCAACTTTATGTAATGCCTCAAATCAAATGTGATTATTTCTGGGGAGTTGTAATGATTATTGATTATTGATATGATTATACGGCCTGAAAAAGTTGAGAGCCACTCCCCTATATAAATTATTTGTATAGCATCTTTCATGACATAAAATGCAGCTCAACATGTCAGAAATGAAGCACAAGTGCTTAACAGAAAAAATACACAAAAGCAGAAAATAAAACGAGTGAAATAAAATAAAGTGTCAAGTTGCCGCGCGGCAAGCTTGTATATCTGCTATTTTTGAAAAGTTTTGAATAAAGTCATGGAATATTTTTGACCCGATTCTATAAATGTCTACCAAATCCTTCTAAAGTTTTTGAAAAACACATGTATTTATGTAATTGGTTCCTATGTCATTGGACCCCAAACATTACATGTATTTGGCCACAGACCCCCATTTCAAAATATGTTGGTATAGGGACCTCCAGAAGCAGAGATTTGAGTGACAAAAGTTTGCTTTGAAAAATATATACTCAAAGATTAGCTGCTAGCAAAATTCAAGTGGATGTGGATGGCAGAGTAGAATTATTTCCACCTGTCTTGTTTTAGTTCAGCCACTCCCATGGGATGATTGTCCTTGAGGTCCACTTGTGTCTAGTTTGTTTCAGTGTTTGTTCAGATCATCTGTGTCCATGATCTGAGAGTGTGTCTGTCCTGCTTTAACCTACAAATACACAACATTACATTTATGTTGGTATTTAAAGCTTGATGTTTCAATTACTCCTGTTATCACATGAACATACCACATTAAATTGTCTAGTTAAAGGCACTAAGGGCCCATGTCTGTCGCTTTGAAACCAAAGCACACTGTGTAAACTGAGTAACAGCCTTTAACATCACCTTTATGGGTCACAACTCGATTAAAAATCTTTTTTTTTTTTGCATAGGCCTACATTTTTTTTAAATAAATTATTTTACAATAATTGTATGCATTTTAAAACAAGAAAATCACAACAAATGATTAAGTAGTAAAAATAGCCAATCTACAAGCTCGCAAAGAGGTGTGAAGCTGCACGTTGTGCGCTTGTAGATCTATTTTCACTAGTTTAGGTCCTGTGCAAACGTCTAATGTCTCACGCACATACAGTATAGTCTGTAAGAATGTCCTTATATGACAGGGTGCCATGGCATTGGTCCCACATCTCATTGTTCCTACATCCCATTAGTCAGAATCTGGTGACGTTAACCTGGTGAAAAATACTATGAGTTAACCTAAACATAACCCTAACCTCAGTAAAACTATGCCTAAACCTAACCCAAACCCTAACGTAAAACTATGGCTAAACCTAACCCTAACTAAATTCGGACTAATGAGATGTAGGACTAATGAGATTTCGGACTTATGGGCAGTCCCCATATGACAGCATATATGTTATTGATTACCGTGAAAAATGTTTCGATACAAAATTAATTGTATCGATATTATGTTGATATTATGTGATCTACTGTAGCCTATATTTACTGTCTAACTGGGAACACATGAAGAAACACATTTGCAAAAAACTGAACCCAAAATTAAGAGAAAGGGCTGTTGAAACATTTAGTTATTCAAGGCCAAAAGGATAATAAAAATCCACAATCAAATGGTAAACAATACTAAGCTCCCTAACTGTCAACAAAACAGAAGAAAAAAGTGGGAGCTAAATAAATGGCAGAGAACAGCTATAAACTCCACTGCACTCACCAGCAATCTCCATACAACTTATAGCCTTTTCCCCAGATCAACTGTATCGACATATCGAATCTTTGTCCTTGAGTGACATTCTGACAAGGCTGAGATCAAATTCACCAGTTCAAAAGTCAATTTATCTCATTGTTGTTTCATTGTGTTCTCAATCTAGCCTGTTTCTGGTGCCAAACTATTTTTTCACTTGAATGTGGTATGCAACAGGTCCGCTAAACGTAAATACCAAGTAGAATGTAATGTTTTCATTACCAGAAGGCACTGTTCAGATAATAAAACCCACAAAATAGAACAAGAAACCAGCTGGAATGACTATGCATTTATATTATTTAAGATTACGAAACATTTGTCTATACTCCAAGTTTGCACTGACTGAACACTTCAATTCTAAAAAATAAACATTTGTAGTGTAGACTTGCGGTCTTTATGTATTAGGGTGATAGAAATGGCAGAAGTAACTCAGCACAGATTTGGTAGATTATCTCGGTTTTAGATATACAATAAATTAAGAGATTTCAAATGTATCTAAGTAGCAAAGCAAAGGTGAACCAAGCACTGACATAAAACTTTGAATACATGAAAAAGTATAATAAATACTTCTTCTGTTAAAACGCACACAGCATCATGGATCGAATGAGTATGAGTCTCATCTGATTTGATATCACCCAAGACTGTCCAGGAAATTCAACTGGTTTTGAGAACGAGTAAAATCCAAATTATTACAAAAATTGGAGAAAAAAAAAAAGTTTGAAAAAAGACAAAAATGTCATACCTTTTATGTGATGGTTTTTATTTTCAAACATGGTAAACAATAAAACAATAAAACGTAATAAGACAATAAAAACCCCTAGCCTCGGAGAACTACTTTATAAAACAATAAAACACTTTAAACCCCTAGCCTCTGAGAACTCTCAGCCATGATCTTCCTGGCCCTCCTCAAAGCCCTACTTGTAAACAGGGCCTCAAGGGAGGGCAAAGGGCAGCCAATCACCCTCTCTGCCGTGCGTATCACCCGCTGCAGCTTGACCTTGTCCTTGGCCGCTGCAGGGGGGAACCAGACGATGATGGCGAAGGTGACGATGGACTCAATAATGGCAGAAATTAACCAGCATGGTCCTTGGGAGATGGAATTTTCTGAGCTGCCTCAGGAAAAAAAATCTTTTCTGTGCCTTTTTTTGTGAGGGCGTCGATGTTGGGCCTCGATAAACAGTCACGCCGAGAAAGCGGCGTGACTCCACGGTGGTGACTGGAGTGCCCCCCAGTATAATTGGAAGGAGAGGGGCCGGGTCCCTCCTGAAGTCCACGATCAGCTCCACCGTTTTAAGAGCATTTAGCTCCAAGTTGTTCCGGGTGCACCAGGAGACCAACAGCGTTTAAACGTTAGAATCTTCACATTCATGATGATCTGCATGACAAAATACAGTTAATCAGAGCCTGTTTTTTTATTACAAAAATTAAGGAGAGGACACCGACAGAAACTGAAAATGAGTACAAACCGGCAGAAAAAAAGGCAGGCTCTCGTAAGCAATAACCAACAAAATATTTTACAAACTGGAAGCAAGAAAAAAAAAACACTTTTTTGTTCGTCTTCAGTTGCATCTTGTCCTCCCACTTGGATATTTGGGTTGGCTGGTGGTACT